>NC_138191.1:96091199-96496887 GCF_964194105.1 Spermophilus citellus | reverse complement strand
AGGAAACTGGGGCTTGGTGAAAAGACTTGCCTAAGACCCAGAGCTGGAGAACAACAGAGCCTAGCCAGGCACAGTGGTACACGCCTGTAATCCCAGCCACTCGAATGTCTGTGAAAGAGGATCACAAATTTGAGAGCAGTCTGGACAATTTAGCAAGACCTTATCTCAAAATAATAATAATAATAATAATAATAACAACAACAACAATAATGAGTTGGGGATGGCCGTGGTGACACTTGCCTGTAATCCAGCAGCTCAGGAGGTTGAAGCAGGAGGATCCAGAGTTCAAAGCCAGCCTCAGTGACTTAGTGAGGAGCTAAGCAACTTTAGTGAGATCATTTCTTTAAATAAAATACAAAAAAGGGCTAGGGATGTGGCTCAGTGGTTAAGCGCCCCTGAGTTCAATCCCTGGTACCAAAAAATGTAATAAAAATAATAATGATGATGATGGGTTGGGGATATAGGTCATTGGCAGAGGATCTCTGGATTCAATTCCCAGTAACACACACACACACACACCACACATGAGACTGCGACAAATCAGCATAACAGACTAGCTCCTTGTATTCTTCTTCCCCCTCCCCTTCATCCCCAAACAAACTTGGAAGCCCCCAAAAAGCTCAGAAAGAGATCATAGTACAGAAAGAGTTTGTCAGAACTCCAAAATTCCTTTTGGACAGATCCCACTGGGACCCAAGAGAAAAGGTGCTAAGAATTAAATCATGAAGGACAATCTGTCCTCTTTTCTGTGGAAGCGGTGGTGGCCTGGTGAAGGTCCTCCACAGCCTGCCGATTCTGGGCAGCTCTCAGGTCGCGACAGGGCTTGTCTATCACCATGTCCACTCCATAGGTGCAATTCTGCCACATTTACTTCTTACCAGCTCTTGATTCTATTCACACCTTTCATGGACTTTGCTTCTCCTCTTATTCAGGCCTTATCATGTTTCAGAAAGACCACTGGCCCCTCCAAGCCATTCCACCCAGGGCAGTCAGAGTGACCTCCAGGAAAACAAGAGGCATGTGACACCTCTATTCAAAACCCATTAGTAGTGCCTGTCCTAGAGGCCTTCCACTGCAAGCCAAGGTCTTCTACACTCTCCTGGCACCCTCCCCCTACGGCCCCATCCTATTTTTCACCTCCATGTCCTTGCCCATACTGTCCCCTCTCTCCCCTAGGCTTCTGACCTCTGCTTCCTGGGAGTCCAACAAGAATTACCTCCTCTAGGAAGCCTCCCCCAGTCTGGGCCAGGACCCCTCCCCTCTCCCTCTCCTGCGGTGCAGTGCGTGCTTGTGGCCTGCAGAAAGATGTTTACTGAGTGCTACTTCCACACACTTTTCTTTATTGACCCATTTACTCCTCGGGACCATTCTAGGAGGCAGGTTCTAATCGCCTCTATTTTTCAGATGGGTAATAGTTAACTCAGAATGCCGTCTCAGGCCTGGAACCCAGGCTAGCTATATCCAGAAAACTGGCCACAAAATTCTGAAATGCTGCCACCTGGACAGTTGGGGGGGGGTCTCTCTCCGCCTCAGCCATTAGAGAGAATTTGAGACCCCCGAGGGCAGGGTGGCTTCTGAACCATCTCGTGCTCCCAGCCGCCAGCCATCTCCATGGCACCGGGAAGGTGCCCAGCTCCTGAGCTGCCCGCGCTGGTCTCCGGCCGCTGCGGGGCTGCGAGGCCCCTGGCGAGCTGGGCCTCGGGCGGCCCAGCTGGGGCGGGCTGGGGGCCAGATGGACTGCGCCGCGGCACCGAAGCCCGGGCGGCCGGGGCGCGCGTTGCTATGGGGACCGGGGGCGGCAGCCCCGCCCCGGCGGGCGGGGGAGCAGGTGGCGGGACGGTGCGCAGGCTGGGGGAGGGGCCGGAAGGGGCCCTCAGGGTCGGGCGGCCGGCGGCCTGGGCTGCGCCTCCTCCTGCTGCTCCTTCCGCGACCCCGGCGCTGGCGCGGAGATGGGGCTGGGGCCAGGACCAGACCCGGCTTCTGGAGCATCTTGAGCAACTCACCACTTCCACCTTCCTTTCCAGCCTCAGTTTCTCCCACGTGAATGGAGGGGCCAGCCTAGGAGGTTTCCATGGACGCTTCCAGAGCATGCTACTTTTTCTAGTTCTGGGGTGGTCTGGAGGATGGAAGGCTAGGGAATTTCTCATCATCTTCGTAGATGGAGGCGTTTTCTCACCCAATGAGGTCCTAGACCTAGAACCTGGCAATGTGTGCTAGAACCTGGGAATGTGTGCTGGAAGAACTAAGTCTCCACACCCAAATTCTCCATCGCACAGAGAGGGCAGAAGTAACCCAGAGAGGGTGAAGGACCTGTCCACAGTCATACAGAGAGGATGGGAAAGCAGGTCTGAGCCTCCCAGTGGGGGTCCAGGAGGCTGGGGAAGAAAACACCCAGGTTCTCTGTTCTGCAGCTCCAGTTGCTAAAATCGGCAGGTAGACTGCCTGAGCGAGGTCGCAAAACCTAGGCAAGGGTTTCCTGCCTGCAGTAGAGACTCTCACGGCTGTCTTGCCACCACGTGCCCTACAAGGTCTCCTGTGGTGCCTCCTATGCAGCTCTGTGCCTTGTCAGCCTTGTAAAGAGGTGTGGAGGTTGGAGGCTCAGCGTGCAGCCCTAGTCAGTGAAGAGCTGGAGCGCCCTCCTCCTTGCTGTCTTGTCCCTAGCAGGCCCTCGTTCTAAAGGGAGACCACCCTTCCTCAGCAATAAAGCTTCTTTCTTCTTCCTCCTGGAGGACCCATTCCTGAGCTCTCTGTGGTGGGGCTGGGATGTAGCTCAGTAGCAAAGCGTCTGCATTGCATTCACAAAGCCCTGGGTTCGACGCCCCCCAATACAAAAAAAAGCCCTGTGATGGAGGGCTAGTTCTGAGAGTAGTGGGCTTGCTTTTTTTGCCCCTCAGGCTGGAGTCACTGGGGACACCCCACCCTAGTGCAGCTGATGGTAGTAAGGAAGCTGCAGTTCTAGCTAGAGGTGGAGGTAGAGGTAGAGGGGCGCAGGAGGAGGCAGGGTCTGCGCCTTTAAGGTACAGCTTGCTGCTGGAGCGCCACACACACACACACACACACACACACACCAGACTCTCCTGCACACAGTCAAGCAGTCACACAGCCACAGCCACACACATACACTCCCAACCTCTGTTCTGTCTCCCCCTCCCTCTCTCCACACACATACTCCCAGGCTCTGTTCTTTCCCTCCCTCTCCCTCTCCCTCTGCACAGACATCCATACTCAGCCCCACACACAGAGGCACCCCTCCCTCCCTCCCCCTCTCTCCCCAAGGTCTAGTTTTGAACCATAAGAGCAAGGGGAGGAAGGGCAGGGGTAAGGAGCTCTGACCTAGAAAATGGCCCTGCCTCCTTCTACCCACCCCGGGCCCAGGAAAGGGGGCTTCTTTTTCAGTTTGGCATCTCTGCCTGGGTCAAGGCTGCAGGAAAGAATGAGTCCTGCGCAGAAGGCAGGTCAGGCTCTTGGACAGGGAGGGAAGAGGGCTGCTTGGCCAGGTGCCCAGCCTGTTGGACACAAACCCAAGAATCAGAGGGGAGCCTTCCCCACCCACAGCAAGGTGGGGCTCACTTTCAGCACAAAGGAAGCAGGCTTAGGGACAAAAGGAACTGTAATTGGGCAGCTTAGCCATATAAGGATGGACCAGTGACCTTTTGATTTATGATGAAGGGGCCCTTGACCCTTCTTAGGTTACTTTATACCTTTAAAGACTAGAAATTTTTTTTTTCTTTTGAATGCCGGGGATTGAACCCAGGGCTGCCTGTGTGCTGGGCAAGCACTCTACCACTGAGCTCCCCGCTAGCTCCCTTACTAGAATTCTTCCGAAAGCTCTGGGACAAGTCCTTCCTTATTCATCAAAATTTTTTTCTTCCTGAAGTTCCAAGTATAGACTGGGAGTGCTCTCTCTGGGGGACTTTTAGCCTCTTCATTGAAATTTCTTTTTTTTTTTTTTAAATGTTTATTTTTTAGTTCTCGGCGGACATAACATCTTTGCTGGTATGTGGTGCTGAGGATCGAACCCGGGCCGCACGCATGCCAGGTGAGCGCACTACCGCTTGAGCCACATCCCCAGCCCCTGGAATTTCTTAAGTCTTGTGGCTTACTCAATGGAGGAACTCCTGTTTATACTTCAAAGCCCAACTCAAAAATGCCCTCATAACTATAGCCCTTTCCCTGCCTCACTCCTTTAGGTAGAATGAGTCCCTGTTTTCCATAGGCATCAAGGCTTCCTGCACTTTCTATAGTTGGAACATGTGTAATTAATAAGGAAGTGTGTACCTGACCTGTGCAAGTTGCTTTTCTCACATTATCTCATTTATTTATCACACCCTGTCCGCCTCTATGGAGGGAGTTGGGATCACCATTTAATACACAGAAAAAACCAGGTTCAGCTAAATCAACTCTGGTTGAACAGTTAAACAGGATTTGAACCCCAGCCACCTGGTGTCCGCTCTCTGGGCCTTTCCATTATCTCTCACAACTCTTCATAGGACCTTCCATCTCCTACAGGAAGGCGAGGCCCATGAGATTTCCTGGAAGATCAGAGCTGATGTAGCCAAAGTGAGCTCTGAAGTAGACCTTCTTCAATTCACCAAACTTGTTTGAACACTTCCTTGCGCCAGCCCCTGTGCTGGGTGCTGGGATCTAGAAAATAGATACTGCCTCCCATCTGTGGGGCGGGATGACAGGACACAGGGAGCCCAGGGCTAGGATGCTAGGAAGCAAGAACCCTGCAGGAAGCACTGACTCGGATTGGGCAGGGGGGTGAGAGATGGAGTTAGGACTCCCGGAAGTGTCAACTCAGGAGCTTGAAGGGCGAGTAGAATCTGCCAAGTAGACTGGGAGAACCCCCGAAGAAGCTTGAGAACCACACATAGGGTGGGAGGGTCCTCATCAGTCTTTGTCTTCATCAGCCCTACTCCCCAAATGGTTGCAAGGTCATTCTGCTGCCAGCTGCTCTGAACTGACTGGAATGTAAAATTTCCAGGGTTTCTTACCTAGGGTCTACCCCAGAATCAGAAGAATGAGGTTGGCAGGATTGGGGATGGTAGAATGTTTGCCTAGCACGTGAGAAGCTTTGGGTTCCACTCCTAGCCAACCTCAGAGACTTAGCGAGGTGCTAAGCAACTCAGTGAAACCCTGTTTCTAAATAAAATACAGACACACAAAAAAGGGCTGGGGATGTGGCTCAGTGGTTGAGTACCCCTGAGTTCAATCCTTGGAACCCCTACCCCCCAAAAGAAAAAAACAAATTGCTGAGGGGAATTTCTGGGAAATAGTTTGATTTCACCATGAAATGCCCAGTGAAATGCTCACCTTCCCCCCCCCCCCCCCATTCAAGGAGACTCTAAGTTGCTTAGGAATAACTGAAGATTTAGAGGGGGACCACACCCAGGATTTCCCCAAATCCAGTCATTTGTAACTCCTCCATGATTCCCCCCCCCCATAGTTGCTTACCTTATCTACTTGGTGTTTTTCTGTAAATTAATCCAGTTTTGCAAAAATTTATTTAACAAGAAAACTGTATTGGTACTCTAAATGGAAAACCAGTACAACTTTCCAAAAACAGAAGGTAAAGATAAAAATAGGGTTGGGGATGTCCTCAGTGGTAGAGCACTTGCCTAGCAAGTTCCATCCGCAGCACCAAAAAAGAAAAAAAAAAGATAAAAATAAATTCAGGAAAATGAACCAGTTCTACAGTCCTAGCTGATACCCTTGCTCGCCGGGAGGCCTTCCTCTTTGTGATAAAGGTAGATTCATAAGCGTTAGAAAGGCGTTAGAGACATATTAGCCCCTAAGGAGCCTTTTTCCTTCTCCCCGATTTAATCAGAGGAAGGAACCAAAAATGAAGAACTTTCATTAAGATGAGGTAGATGTTCTGGTTTGAGTGGCCAGGCCCGTGGACTCCTGCACCTTCTAGCCAGTCTGGCTGCACGTGCCTGTCCCCACACCTTGGGGAATTCTGCTTCTCTCAGTCCAAGTCTTCCGGTCCAGGGAGAGGAGGAGACAGACCCAAGGTCATTCAGCAAGGGAGTAGCCAACCCAGGAACCCAGGATTTCTGGCCAAGGCAGATGTTGGCTGAAGAGAAGCTGAACTCTTGGACAACAGAAAGACCTGGCACAGGGGTGCAAGTACTGGCTGAGTCACAGAAGCCTATCCCTATCCTAGATGTCTTTTGAGCAAGACCCAGCATTGCTCCTAGCCTCAGGCCCCTCCTCTATATGGTGACATGGGTCATTCATGAGGTCATTGGACTCCCCACTCTGGCTCTCTATGGCCATATACTTCCTAGGAGATATGGACCCTCAGGGTCTCCCACAGCTTGCAGGCAGACCTGACTAACTTGCAAGACATAAGGCCTCCCCTACCCCACTTCTCACTGTGGTGGCCCTGCCACTGTTTACTCCCCAGCTCACCCTCTTCCAATCCAGCATAGCAATTTGCTGAGTGAAGTGCCTGGGACATCACAGGAGTGCCATCAATATTTGTTGAATGCATGAATCAATGAATTCTCTGCCCTGCGCTCCAGGCTGCCTGGTCTCTGCGTCCGCTGTTCCCTTTGCTTGGAATGCCCTTTCCTCCTTGCTTGGTCTCTAAGCTTTTAGTCATCATTTTTAAAAACTGTGCTTACATGCACCCCTTTGCTGCAAAGCCTTCCCTGAAACTACTAATTCAACAAGTGTCCACTGAGCATTTGCTGTATGCTATGCACCATGTTGGATGCTGGGGAGACCAGGGTAAGGAGGATAGGCAAGGTTCCTTCCCTCCTAGCTGTCCATTCTCTCATCTGGGCTTCCCAGGACCCAGGTCCTGTGCTGCCCTTGAGCTGGCCACCCTGCTTAGAGCTCCTGGGCTGTGCACAAGGTCTGAGCTCCAGGCATCTCATTATGCCATGAGTTGCACTGTCAATCACCAGGCAGCCCTCCCTACCCCCAGAGCATGAGCTGGCCATCATTCACTGAGCCCAGAGAGCCCAGCGGGTGCTGGGCACCTGACCACATCTCTACAAATGTCACGGTACTCACTGTACATTGGTAACCATGACCCAGGACTCTAACCCAACCTTGCTGGCCACACATCTTCCTCAGGGGCCCCTCAGCCCTAGGGGAGCCTCTTTCAGAGGCTGGATTCCAGGAGCCTCCTCTTTTCTGAGCCCTGCTCTGCATACCCCCATCCCCCCAGCACTGGCCTGGCTTCCTGGAATTTGTCCTCCTAATTGAAACCAAACACCGGGGCTCCTCAAGGGCTGTGCCCCAGAGGCCCTGGTGGGTTTCTCTTTTCCTCCCTCCTCCCTTCCCAGGCTGGGGGTGGGGTGCTTAGCCCTAGGCAACATGGTGGTGGTGGGGCTCTTCCCCTGCACAGAGTGTGGGGTAAGGAGCCCTCCCCGCTGCTGGGATGTGACTTAAACTGTGCTGTCTCACAGGCTGGAGAGATGGAGGAGAAGAAAGGACAGAGAGCATGTAGAGTGGCTTGGTTAACTCAGTCCTAAGGAAACCCTGTCTCAGGCTGAAGGCCTGGAGACTGGAGCATGGATTTGTGAGGGTCAACTCCATCCAGACCTACTGTGTGACCTTGGGCAAGTCTTTTCCCCTCTGTGGTTCCTGTGGGTCTTCCTGTTACAAAAATGGGAATATCTGAAACCTTTCTCGCAGGTTTTGGAGAAGTTTAAACAAGGTAATCTGCGTTAAGTATCAAGTGGCCTATGGTTGGTGCTCAATGAAGGAAACCAGGCACCATTACTATTACTGGCCGTAAATGGGTCTGTAGGGTTGGTGGGAGGTGTGCCTGACCCTCCTCAATGCAATTACTTCAAGCAGCACTTGTCATTGTGTGCCACCTGGCTCTGGGTACTGTGGGAGGCCTTGACCATGCTGGAAAGTCTAAGCTGACCTTTGCCCACAGGGTTCTGCCCTCCCCACGCCATTCTCACCATCCTTGCTCCCACCACATTATCACCATAACTTCTTGTTTCCGTGTCCATACTCCTCACAGTGCTGTCCTACTGACATAGAATACAAGTCACCAATATGGACCACTTCTGTTATTTCAAATTCTCTAGTAGCCACGTTTTAAATAGAAAAAAGAAACAGGTGAAATTACTTTTTATAATATATTTTACTAAATACTATATATTCAATATATTATTTTTTTAATATTTATTTTTTAGTTGTAGTTGGACACATTACCTTTATTTTATTTATTTGTGTGTGGTGCTGAGGATCGAACCCAGGGCCTCGCACATGCTAGGCGAGTGCTATACTGCTGAGCCACAACCCCAGCCCAATATATCCAATATATTATAAGCGTGTAATCAATACAAGGAAATTATTAACAAGTTATGTTACCATTCTTTTGGTACTAAGTCTTTGCACCTGTAGCAAACCCTCATTTTAACTGGCCATACTTCATGGCCTCAGTAGCTCTGTGTGGTGAGCGCTTGCCAGATTGGTTGATAGAGCTCTAGAATGGGTTCTTCCAAGGCAGGAACCCTGGACTATTCATCTTTCTTTAGTGGTGAAAGGGTGTCCTAGGAGAGGGCAGAGTATGTACAAAGATTCAGGAGCATGAAAGAGCAAAGAATATTCATGTGACAGTGAGTGGCTGGAGTGTAAAGTAAGTTACCTGGGAAGAGTGAGCCATGTGGAGTGGCCTTGAATGATGTACTATCATTATGTGGGCCACTCAGATGGGATTTTATCCTAAGCAGAGGAATGTCACATTCAGGTTAAGGCTTCCAAAGAGCCCCCTGGAAGGCCACCTAGAGGACAGTTTGGAAGGAACCAGTCATTCATCAAGAAGACCAGCTAGAAAGCTGACACAACTGTGTCTTAGGATGATGAGGAGGTTGAGGTGGGGACTGACTGCAGAAAGGACGTGCAGTCAGACCTCAGGATGTGCAGGCTGCCGGTGGAGTGGGAAGTCAAGGGTAATTCCCAAGCTTCTAGCTCAGTGACATGTAGCCCAGCTTTCTAAGCCAGACACAGGAGAAAGGGGAGGAAGAGAAAGACTTGAGAACACTAAGATTTCAATCTTGGTACATGCTTGTTCTGAGATATTGACAGGACATCTTGGTGAACACAGTATGCTGTGTTAGAGTTCATCGATAGTAGTTGGGCATATTGATGCACATTTGTAATCACAACAACTCTGGAGCCTGAGGCAGGAGGATTGCAAGTTCAAGGCCAACTTGGGTGACTTAGGGAGACCCTCAGCAATTTAGCAAAACGCTGTCTCAAAATACAAAATAAACGGGGCTGGGGATGTAGCTCGGTGGTAGAGCATCCCTGGATTCAATCTCCAGTACTGGCCTGGAGGTTGTTCATAGATGGTAGAGAGCTCCCTGTCACTTGTGGTATCCAAATAAGGGCTGGACAAATACTAACATGGGGTGTAGAAGAGGGCCTGTGTGCATCCCAGGTGAGGTGGGCTTCCTGACCTCTCAGCTTGGACAGTCTCTGACTCCAGGGTTTTGCTGTGTGTATGTGTGTTTGTATGGGGTTGGTGGGGCTGACACTATCAGAGCTTGAGTATATCTGTAATTTGAGGACCTCTGCAGTCTAGAGGTGGTTTGTTTATTTGTACCTTGGCCCACAGTCAGAATTGGGGGCAGGGTATAGGGATGACAGCTATGTGGGGACAGATAATGCTTTTCAACAGACCATAAGGAAGAACCCCAAGGTCCTATTGGACCTCTATCTTATAACCACAGAAGGATCCTTGGAGACGCCCTCCTGTGACCCCAGACTCAGGAGGATGGCAAATTTAAGGCCAGCCTGGGCAATTGCATGAGACCCTGTTTCAAAACAAAATAATACAAAAGGCTGGGGATGGACCTCAATTATGGAGCATTCCTGGGTTCAACCCCCAGTACTGCTGCCCCACAAAAGATCCTCGATCCTCAACTAACCTCCCCTTCTCCCCTTACCCTAATTTAATTTGTGGGCAGAAAAAAGGGTCTTTCTCAGGTCGCACCTCAGGGCGTAACTGACAGGTGGACCCATCCCTAAACCATCTCCCACAAATAAGAGCTGAACAAATACCCAGGGCCTTTAGATCCCCTTGCCTTTCCTTGGTACTAGAGAAGTTCTGTAATGCATGGGGAAAAAAGGATCTTGGTTCTTTTTAATTAAGAGGATACAAAGGCAGAAGGCAGAAGGCAGACAGCCGCCCCCACCCACGGACAGGAGACTAAGTGCCCCCCAAATTACACAGCAGATGCCTGGGCTCCAGCAACAAGACCCAGCTTGATAGCTCTGTGGTAACCACGGCCAGCACAATTTTATTTTTATGTTTTAACTCCTCAGTGACATATAGCCCTCTCACAGGCAGGAGGCACGGCATCCAAAACTTCTCCCTTTAAAAAAAATATATTTTTTGGACTTGTGTAACACATGCCCAGTTTAATTAACCCTTTTGTCAGGAAGCTTGGTCTACCCCAGGCTGGGTGAGACCACTTTTTGTCCCCTGTGAGCTGGAGCTTAGTAAGAAACACTCCGGGGGACATGCCACCTCTGCCACTGCCTGGCTGTGTAGGACCCTGGGTTGGCTGCGACCCTCTGCTGCCTCTGGATCCCTATTGGACAAATTACCCTTTGGGCAATTTTATGCTCCTCCTTTGGGGGTCTCTTATTTTCTCTGTTTAAACAATTTCATAGCTGGGGCGTAGCTCAACGGTAGAGTCCTTGCCTAGCATGGGCAAGGCCCTGGCACTCCCCAAACAAAACAACACCCAGGAAGTAGCCCAAGGTGCTGTGTGCTCTGGGAGTCCCCAGTTCACCTCATTACACCCCACCAAATTCCTATTTTCATGCGGACTTGGAACTCAGAACTGGAGCCTGAATGTTTTGGATCTAAGCTCACCTCTGGATCATACTCTGGTTCCAGGGTACAGGGGCTTGCCACTCCCACCCCAAACTGGGTCCTTTTTTCCCTAGCCACACAGACTCTGCTTATTGTCCCTTGTATTTATTTCTGCACCTCTTTCTGGTCTTTCTTAGCTTTTATTTATTTTTATTTATTTTTTTGAGAGAGAGAGAGAGAGAGAGAGAGAGAGAGAGAGAGAGAGAGAATTTATTTATTTATTTATTTATTAGTTCTCGGGGGACACAACATCTTTGTTGGTATGTGGTGCTAAGGATTGAACCGGGGCCGCACGCACGCCAGGCGAGCGCGCTACCGCTTGAGCCACATCCCCAACCCCTTTCTTTTTTTTTTTTTTTTTTTAATATTTATTTATTTTTTCTTAGTTCTCGGCGGACACAACATCTTTGTTGGTATGTGGTGCTGAGGATCGAACCCGGGCCGCACGCATGCCAGGCGAGCGCGCTACCGCTTGAGCCACATCCCCAGCCCTCCCAGCCCCTTTCTTAGCTTTTAAACACTCAGCTCTGCTCTGTGGCTTCGTTGGTCAGACAACTTCAGTAACCCACTCCCCCTCATTGTCTGAGGAATTAAGCCCTAACTCTTGCACCTCCTGTACCCCCAAACTTAGGCCCTGGCCACTTTTGCAGCCATTCCTGCAGCCCTTTATATTTTCCATACTCCATTCATTTACCCTGTAAATATTTGTTGGGCTCTTACTTTGTGCCAGGAATTGTGTGGGCACTCAGGAAACAGTACCGAAATGCTCAAAAAACTAAGTGTGTTTCGAGAGCTTGGGGTCCAGGGGCTCATAGGAGGGGCACCAAATTGACACAGGGACTGGGCTGCGGCCAACTCCCTTCTCGCCGGTTTCCTGTTTACTGCTGACAGCTGCCCATCCCGCCTAGCACACAGATGCCCCAGCGAACCTTGGTGTGTTTTCAGACCGCAGTTCAATCACAAACGTGAAGCAGGCAACTTGAAATCTGCCTTCAGCTGCCCTGGAAATCTGTAAGGGAGCCCCCTCTAATCCCTCCCGCCCTGTGCACTCCCCAACTTCTGCCTTCCTCTCCCCCCTTAGAGGACATATGGCCCCTTGAAGTTTTTGTTTGCTTGCAAGGGGAAAAAAACCACCCAGTCAGTGTGGAGGGTTTTTCCCTTTTATTTTTTATTAAGCATCAAGAGACAGCAATCTGCTTGCAGATTCTGTACGTGCATAATTAATAAAATCTCATTATTTATTTATAAAGCGACACACGAGGAACTGGAGAATTAGGGTTATCCCCATTATGTGGGAAGAGAGGGGGAGAGAGTGGGAGAAAGGCGAAATACTTTTTGAACGTTGGATCCTTCCAGAGAAGTGAATCTCTTAATATGCAATGAATAAAAAGACATGTACTCTTCATCGGAGTGGTACTCTGTGCCCAGGAGGCATCAGACAGCGGAAACCTGGTTCAGGAGCTTAAAAAAGGAACGGACGGATTTGGTGCTCTCAAAGCCCAGCACGTTGGCAGGGGAGAAGAGCCCGACGAGGCACCGTGGAGGGCCTGGCCGCGGGGACAGGGGCTTGGGAGGCAGTCCGGGTCTTCTCAAGGAGGGGTACTTGGGGCACCGAATCCTTGGCAGGTGTGGGAGACGGGGCAGTGACCCAGGTGCCCACCACATAAATAACCGCTCCCCTTAGAAGGCGGCTAAAGGGAGCCCTTGGTTTCTCTAGCTAGTCACAAGGCAGGTCACTTTAACTTGGTGGTGGTGGTGGTGGGCTTCTCAATGGCAGCTCTGCCCTTGGAATCTCGCATCCCGGATGCCAGGGCAAGACCGCCAATATCAGTAACCCAACTTATTACATAAGAGCCCCTGAGATCAGGGACTCAGGGGTCAGATCCTCCCAGGCTTCTAGAGTTGAGGGTGGACCTTCTCTGTTTTCTCTCCCTCTCATTTTTTTTTTTTTCTTGAGACATGCTTTAAAATAGAAAACAGGCTTGTGCAGGAACCAACCCCATAGAAAGGGGGTGGTTTGTAAGGATTTTTTCCTCCACCTCCCTCGAGTGCAAGCAACTCCTGCAGCGGAACGCTCAGCTCTCCCCGGGCGGCGGGCTCCGGGAGGGGTGTGGGGGCGTATGGGGGGGGGTGTCGGCTTGGGCAACAGCCCCCGCAGGGTTACCGGGGCGCGTGCAGGGAAACGTCTCAGCAATTCCAGCGCCCGAGCGGAGCGCGCGGGGGGGTGGGGGCGCGCGGCGCGGGGCACCTTGAAACCGCCGGCGGCCGCGAGCTGATTGGCCGAGCCGCCGCCTCAGCGTTCCAGCCAGGCGCCCCTCCCCCCGCGCCGTCCACCCCGGAAGGAATTTCCTCCTCTGGCGGCCGCTATTGTTGTCCGCCTTCGCTGTTTGGGTCGGATCGCGTAACCATAGTATCCAAACTGTGTCCGCGCGGGGCCCCAGCCTGGGACCCCTGTGCCCCCCAACCCCCCAGCCCACCCCCCACTTTTTCTTCTTTTTGCAGCCTACTTATCATGACTTCATCGGACTCCGGGGAGTAGGGGAGGGGGATGGGGAGGGGGGCGGGGAGCTGGCCCGTTCCTGGCGGCCCTTACTTCGAGATGTTTTCAATTATAATTTTTTAAAAAGTCGGCTTTGTGGGTTCGGGGCTTTTACATTCTTCCTATCTCCCCCGCCCCACCATTCAACCGTTGGACAAAACTTGAATGGGGTTTTTCCCTCGGTTTCCCCTTTACCACCCTCACTGCAGCCCCTGGCTTTACGCTCACAGCCGGGGGTGGGGGGAATTCGCAGCAGGAGTCACCCCAAAACCATAGCCGGTCAGGTCCTGGCTGTGTCCGGACTCTGGGCCTGGGCTTGAGCTGGGGAAGTGAAGGCTGGTGGCGGGGTCGGAAAGCGGGGACACTGCAGCCCCGGGGCTCTTCCCGGCGGGGTTTGGAGATCCCTGGAGATGGATCTGGGGGAGGTGGTGCGGGATGGATACCTGTCAGACGTTGGGGAGGGATAAAGGGGCCACGGCGAAGCAGCTGACAGATTCTTGGAAGAACAAGCCCCTTTGCCCCTCCAGTTTCTCCCACAGATCTCTGAGCACAGACATCCTACTCCGCACTAAGCAGCCTGAGCCGAATGCCTGCCCCCCACCTCTGCAAAGAAACAAAAACAAAAACCCGTCCCTGCGAAGTGCATTCTGCTGGGAGAGATGGGGAGCCAGCAGCTAGTCCGCACCGAGCGGGCGGCGCGGGAGCCCCAGGGCTGGGGCCGACGGCGGGGGGCGGTGTGTGCCGGGGGTGTCCAACATTCCCAGAACTCTAGTATTCTCCCGGCGCTCGGCGGGGCGGGGGCAGTGGCGGCAGTCGCCCAAGTTCGGGGCAACACTGCCCCCTAGGGGCTGCCGCCCGAGGCTTGCAGGCGGGGCGGCGAGGGGTTTTGAGGTCTGGGTCTAGTCCTGGGACAAGGTCCCCTGCCTGCAACATTGCAGGGAATATCTGGCCAGGGGCTGCAGTGATCCCTTACAGACCCAGGCCAGAGAATAGGGTAGTAGTAGATTTGTATTTTTCCTCTAGGGCTCAGGGAATAGGGTAGTAGTAGATTTGTATTTTTCCTCTAGTATTTTAAACTTTGGTGGACAGTTGGGTGCATCCTACACAGCCTTTTTCTGATGGTCTGGACTCTCCAGATTACTGGATCAAGTCCTTTCGTTGTGCAGTTAGGGAAACTGGCCCCAAGAGAGGGTAATGCTGGTTTAGGGACATGGGGTTTGAACCCAGACCTCCTGTTTTCAGTTGGGTTTTTGAGTTCATCCCTGATGATGGCTCCTTGTTAGAGAGGCGTTGGACACATTTTATAAATGAGAAATCAGAGAGGCTCCACTTGGCTCTGACCGATGAGTGAGAACTCAGTCCCCTGTCCTTTAGTCCAGCTCTCTCTGCCACGGGGACTCTGGGGCTAGGGTCAGTGAGCAGGCCTGCTCTCTGTCTGGGAGCCTACACTAGTGTTCCACACCCATCCCTGACAGACCAGGGGAGGTGGCTGCTGCAGGCTGGAGTCAGGGAGGGAGGGCACCCCACAGAAGGGTGTGAGTTTGCCAAAACCTGGGTTCTAGGCCTCTAGCCAGCTGCCATCTCGGGGCCTCAATGACCCTGTCTCTAAAATGGGGGATGGGCTGGGGATGTGGCTCAAGCAGCAGCGCGCTCCCCTGGAATGCGTGTGACCCGGGTTCGATCCTCAGCACCACATACAAACAAAGATGTTGTGTCCGCCGAAAACTAAAAAATAAATATTAAAAAAATTAAAAAAAAAATAAAATAAAATGGGGGATGGCAGGAGGACCTGGAAGGCATCTAGCCTCTCTGTGGTTGGGAACAAGGTCCTCCTCTTGTGTCGGCCACGCCCCCTCTTCTCTCTCCGCCCTAGGTTGGGGTCTGCCTGGCTGGCTTCCTCCGCCCTCCCTTCTCCCGCCCTGCAGAGCTCCTGCGGCCGCCCCTCCCTCCCCGCCTGGCAGGAGCAGAGCTGCCTGCGGGAGGGAGCGGTGGGCTGGGAGCCAGCAGAGCGTCGAGTCAACCCCTGGGGAACACCGGGTGGGAGACCGCTGTTGGAGGCTGCAGCTCAGCGCTGGCGGGGGGCAGGGGCCCCGAGGGTTATTTGTGTCCTAGGTAACTGGTGTCGGAGCTGGCTACTAGCCTCTTCCCTCTCCCCCTGGAGACAGGGGAGCTGTCAGGAGTCATCTTGACTCCTCCTTCACCCTTACCGCCCTTGGGCAATCAGGCACCAAGTCTGGGCCTTTCTCCCCTGAAGTATCCTCCCTGCTCCCTTCACTCCATCCTCTCAGCTGCTGCCCAAATCCAAAGGCTGTGGCCTGCTGGTCTCCTGAGGGCTGTAAGTGGCCTCTCTGAGCCTTCTTGCGCAGGCTCTAACCTGCTTCACACCCTGCCAAGCCTTCCATTGCCCTCAGGATCAGCCTCCCCCCACTTCCCTTGGTGATACCTCTGTGCCTGGGGCTTGCCCACCTCTCCAGCCTCATCTTGGATCCCTCTCTGGCACATACTTTGTGTCCTAGTGACACTGTATGTGACTTCTAAAGCTTCCCATACTGCCTGGCTCCTACAGGTTGTTGGTCAGTCAGGACCTGCCAGTCCTTGGGGGATTCTAAAGTAAACAGCACCTGCTTTTCCCTAACTGTGACTTTAGAGTCACAGGTGTTGGGTGGGTCAACCAGCATAGTCACAGAATGACTGTTGGCAGAGGTCCTAAGTGGCCTCTTACCTTGCTGGGGAATCAGGGAGGGCTCCCTGAAGGAGGTGATGCTTGGCCCAAGTCCCATGAGCGGTGCAGTTGGTGTGATATACAGAGGTAAAAGGAGAGGACAGTCCAGGGAGAGGAAGTGTCCAGGGCAGGCACAAGTTATGAGAGAGAGTGACTCAAGGAAATGCTAAGACTATGGCTGAGGTGTAAGAGGTGACAGGAAGCTGGAGAGATGCAGATCGGTTGTCCTTGTGTGCTGGCCCCTGGAGCGACTTCCAAGTACAGGTCCTGGAGAATCACAGAGGTTCTGAGCCCTGGGTTGGGTCCTGTGGATCTTGGGAAGGCAGAAATGCCGACTTTTGTCTGCCCAGTCTACCTTCTTATTCCTGCTTCAGTTCCATGAAGGACAAAAGGGCACTCAACAAGAATCAGGCTTGGCTCTTGCCTTGGAGCTGGCAAACTGCAGTAGGAAAGAATAAACGGCCAGATACGGTGGTGCACGCCTGTAACCCCAGTGCTCGGGAGGCTGAGGCAGGAGCATCAAGAGTTCAAAGCCAGGGCTGGGGATGTGGCTCAAGCGGTAGCGCGCTCGCCTGGCATGCGTGCGGCCCGGGTTCGATCCTCAGCACCACATACCAACAAAGATGTTGTGTCCGCCGAGAACTAAAATAAATAAATAAATTCTCTCTCTCTCTCTCTCTCTCCCCCTTTCCTCTCTCTCTTTAAAAAAAAAAAAAAAAAGAGTTCAAAGCCAGCCTCAGCAACTTACAGGCACTAAGCAACTCAGTGAGACCCTGTCTCTAAATAAAATACAAAAAAGGGATGGGGATGTGGCTCACTGGTTGAGTGTCCCTGAATTCAATCCCTGGTACCAAAATAAAAAATTTAAAAAATTAATAAACTGGGTCAAGGAAGTGGGAGGAGAGTACAGAAGAAACTTTCTGGAACACATACCTATCGGCCCTGTTCCTCTGTTTCACACCTGTTTACTGGCTCTTGGGATCCTCAGGGGTCAGCCCCCCACCCCCAGTTTGTGTGGCACTCAAGGCTCTTATGGGCTGCTCTGGTGGCCCTCCAACTCCTCCCAGCCCAAACTACTCACTCCCTTCTGCCAATCAAGTTGTATTAGTTCCCCCAGTTCACCAGATCCCTGCACCCATCAGTCTGTGGCCCTGCCTGTTTGCTCTGCCTGGGGTCCTGCTCCCCAGCATCTGTATTTCTTGCCCTTTCTTCATTCAGCTAGCATGAGAGGCATTTTTCAAGATGTCACTTCCTCCCAGAAGCCCTCCTTGATCCCCAAAGCTGGGTTTGCGTCCTTTTTTTTTTAATATTTATTTTTTAGTTATTGGCAGACACAACATCTTTGTTTGTATGTGGTGCTGAGGATCGAACCTGGGCCGCACGCATGCCAGGCGAGCGCACTACCACTTGAGCCACATCCCCAGCCCATGGGTTTGCGTCCTCTTCTGGACTCTCACATGGTTCCTTGTGCTCCCTTTGGTCACAGCGTCCATTCCCACATAGTTTCACAGTCCACAGGAGACCGGAGACTCCAGCTCTGCCTCACCCCGGGGTTTTCTGCATGCTCATTCTGAGCACAGAGTAGATGCTCAGTGCTTTGTTGAAGGAGTGCTTGTTATGTCCTTCACGTGTGTTTCTGCTGGGTTTCCTGGTCTCTTTTCCCGTTGGGTGCTTCGCGAACAATGACCATCAAGGACAGCCTGTGGCAACCCCAATTTGTGGAAATTCCAGGACAGTTTGAACAGAAGGATCTCAGGTCTGGCAGATGATCCATCCCCCTTGACACCTGGTATCACTGCTATTTGAATCAATGTCTTTTCATAAACCTTTCCTAAGTGCCTGTATTGGGCCCTGTGTGGTCCCTGTATTGGGCCCTGTAGGGTCCCCAATGACCCAAAAGGACTCAGGCTACTTCTGCTTCTAAGAACTCACCAGGTAATGAGGGACACAGAAGAGACAGAATAGAATTACTCCAGAGATTAAGTGAGATGATATATACATATGATATATTTCCCACCTACTGGTTCTGGCTTGGATAATAGAGGAAAATATCCATTGCTGCATCAATAAAATCTGCATCAACCTTCTAAGGAAGGCATTTCCCAACTGGAAGGCCCCATTGTGTGCTGAGCACCCTGAAGGGTGCTTGGGACTGAATTTCAGCTCAGTTAAACTAAGCCATTGACAAATTTAGGATTGAGGTTGGAGTTGGGAGGAAAGGAGGGGGAAGAGAAAGGAGAAAAAAAGGGCAAGGTGTGTGTAAAGAGGCCCTCCTAGTTAGCTTTGTGTTGCTGAGACCAAAATACCTCACCAGAATGACTTAGAGGAGGAAAAGTTTAATTTTGGTTTGTGATATATATCAGAGGTTTAGTCTATGGTGAGGCAATTGTGTTGCTCTGGCCCAAGGTGAGGCAGAATGTCATGGTGAAAGAGGGTGATGGAGAAATGATGCTCAGTTCAGGGCAGCCAGGAATCACAGACAGATAGCAAGGTTCAGGGACAAAATATAAACCCTAAGCATGCCCGCCCTCCACTGCCCATTCAGTACAGCAACTCTTTCAAATTATTCACCAAATAGCTTAATCCATGGATTAGGTTATGCTTGCAGAATCTAATAATTTCACCTCTGAAAATTTGAGCTTTGGGGATGCCTTATATCTAAACCATACATTTTTCCCCTGGCTCCCCCCATCTCACAATGAAAAATGCATTTAGTCCACCAGACACGGTGGTGCGTGCCTATAATCCTAGTGGCTCAGGAGGCTGAAGCAGGGTGATTGTGAGTTCAAAGCCAGCCTCAGCAATTTAGCAAGGCCCTAAGCAATTCAGTGAGACCCTGTCTCTAAATAAAATATAAAAAAAGGGCTGGGGATGTGGCTCAGTGGCTAAGTGCCTCTGGGTTTAATCCCTAGTACCAAAAAAAAAAAAAAAAAAAAAAAAAAAAAAAAAAAAAAGGAAAGAAAGAAAGCAAGCATTTAAAGCATTTAGTCCATTTCTAAGAGTCCCCACAGTCTTGTCAGTTTCAGCATTACCTAAAAGTCGAAGTCCAAAGACTCATTTGAGACTCAAGGCAAATTCTTGGCTGTGAAAAATCAAAAGCAAGTTACATATATCCAATATATAATGGCACAGGGTAAACGTTTCCATTCCAAAAGGGAGAAGTAGGGGCATAGGAAGAAGGGATGGACCATAGCAAGACTGAAATCCAGCTTGGCTAACAAACCCTTGAAGCTCCATGTCTGGCATCTGGGGCATATGGTGGTGAGGTGTGATCTCCAAAGGGCCATGCAACCCTGCCTCTATGACCTTGCTGGTTGTAGCCCTGATGGCCTCTCTCTTAGGCTGGCTCCGTCTGTAGTCAGCAGCTTTTCTCCACAGATGTTTCATATTATTGTTGTCTCAATCCTGGGATTCTCCACTGCAGCTTTGGCTTTATTTTCACAGCTTCATGCAGTACCCTCTCAGGGGCTGCCCAGAGGGACTCTGACCCTGAGACACTTTGCCTGGCCTCCCAGGCCTTCCTTTGAAAACATGGTAGAATCCTCCATGACCCCCCTTAACTGTAGCATCCTGCATTCCGTAGAACCAGCACCACATGGTCAATGCCAAGATATACTGTCAGCTCAAGCAGTAGCCATCCCACCTGAGGCCACAGCTGCCGCAACCTCTGAGTGCTTGGGTAGCTTAGCATGGTGAAATGAATGCCAGGGAAACAACTTTTTAGGCGCCCCTCTATGAGCAAGGCACCCCCAGATTTTCCTAAATGGGTTTCTTTTTGCTTTCATTTTTATACCTTAAGCCTGACATGCATGTGGTCTTGCTTATTCCGGAGATGCCCTCAAAGCATCTTTTCTGCCATTTCTGTGCAAAGTACTTAGTTTCTCTTTAGTAGTATAATCCCTTCAACAACCATACCTTCCTTGGCCACATTATTACATGTACTTTTCTAGCTAAACTGCAAGTTTTAAAAATATTTCTTCTCTGCTTTCTGCTCCCAATTATCACAGTAAACCTGGCGAAAAGTCACCAGCAATACCAATGCTACTGCCTGAATACTGTGCTGCCGGGAAATTTCCTCCACCAGATTAATTAGTCCATCATCTTTAAATTTAGCCTCACGCAGTCTCAGGACATGAGCAAAATGTAGATAAGTTCTTTTCCAGAATGTAATATGAATGGCTTCTGGTTCAATCCTTGTTCCCGTCTGAAACCTCATGAGCAATCTTTAATGTCTGCATTCCTATCTGCAGTCTCGTCTTCTGAGCTCCTACCAGAATCACCCAATAAACTCCACTTATGACGTTCTAAGTCTTCTTAGAATGCATCTCCAAACTTTTCCAAACTCCTCCCACAAACCAGTTCCAAAGGCTTTTGAACCACATGGACAGGTTAGGCATAGCAACAACCCCACTCCCGGTACCAACTTCTATATTAGTCAGTTTTGGATTGCCGTGACCAAATTACTTGACCAGAACAACTTAGAGGAGGAAAAGTTAAATTTTGGCTCATGGTTTCATAGCTCTCAGTCCATGATTAGCCAACTGCAATGCTCTGGGTCAAGGTGAGAAAGAACATCATGGCAAAAGGGCAGAGGAAAGCTGCTCGGCTCAGGGCATCCAGCAAGCAGAGAGACAGGGAGAGCAAGGTGCCAGAGACAACATATGAATGCTAAAGATGTGCCCTTAGAGACCTACCTCCTCCAATCGCACCTGACCTGCCTACAGTTACTACCCAGTTCAGAAGTCCTTTCAAATTATTAATCCATCAAATGGTTAATTCAAAAGGGTCTAATCCACTGATTAGGTTACAGTTCTCATTATCACTTCACCTCTGAACGTTCCTGCATTTTGTCTCACAAATGAGCTTTCTGGGGATACCCCATATCAAACCAAGCAGAGGCGCTGGCATAAATCCAAGCCATGAACAGGGATGTCCTAATATTCAATTTCAAGTCACTCTTTTGTCTCCTCAAGTCCTCAGCAAAGCCCACTGTAGCTTCATTTGCCTTAGCTGATTTTATGTGGTAATGGGAAAAGACTCAATTTTCTGTGGAGGTCTCTTGGCTGTGACAGACTTAGCACCTACAGGTCAACAAGAGAGTCCAAAAATTGGTCAAATACAGTAGAAGGAGGAGTTTGAAGTCAGAGGTGACTGTGGAAATTTAAGTAAGTCCCTGGGGAATTTACAAAAACATGGAAGAGTCTACTTGGGAGGCCAAGGCGGGAAGATGACAAGTTTAAGGCCAGACCCGGCAACTTAGCAAGGCAGTAAGCAACTTAGTGAGATCCTGCCTCAAAAAAAAAAAAATTATATATATAGTACTAGAGATGTAGCTCAGTGGTAAGACACCCCTGGGTTTCATCACCAGTACAAAAAGAAAAGAAGAAAGATTGAAAGTTAACCAACTATGTTAGCATGCTATTTTGGAACCAAGGCACTGTGGGAGCCAGAGGGGATCCCTACCTCAGCCTGGGAGGTCCAGGAAGGCTTCCTGCAGGAAGTGATGCTGCTTGGAGTCCCTGGGTAGGGCTAGGCTCATAGGCAATGTCTGCTCCTCCTCTCTGGGTGCTGCTTGCTCATTCTTGCCCCCAGTGAAGCTTCCTGGGTTGGTGTGTGTCCTACAGGTGCATCTCCATGTCTGAGGCCCCTCCGTATCCCTCTTCCCACCCCTCTCTCCCTCCTCTGGAGCTGAGGCTCACTCTTGCTGTCTCCTCTGACTCTGGGTCTGGCTGGAGAAAATTAAGTCAATGGGGAGGGAGGAGTTGACAAATAGACGGTCTGGTAATTGAATTTTTTCCTCTCACCCTCCCTCTGCCCCCCAGAGAGCAGGAGGAATAGCTCTGGAGACAGTGGCTTTTCCTGCTTACAGAGCCCTGGTAATTGCATCCCCTCCCTGCCTAGGCTAGCCAGCTAGGGCTGAGCAGCAAGTGAGCAGCCTTTGGATCCATGGAGCTAAGCCTTGTGGAGCGGAGAACTGAGGCACGTGGGTAGAGATTGGCCACAACTGCTCAGCCCTTAGAACCTGAGCCAGGGCTGCAAGAGAAAGGCCACCCAGGCCAACTCCCACGCGTCCCAGGAAGGCAGGGAACAGGACTGGGAAAGGATTAGTGCTTCGCAGGGGCACAGGCTCCAGCTAGTTGCAGAAAACCTGGTGGCTCACGGGTCCCACGCAGCAGGCAGCCCCTTTCCCACTACACTGATGGGGGTTTCTTTGGCTGGGAGCAGGTGAAGTTGGTAGAGTGGCACCCAGGAGGCAAGCCTGTTGCTTTGCCGGTCCAGCCACCTTACAGGACCTGGCTACTTAGCAAGCCTTTCTTCACCTAGAGCACCCTCTAGGGGCGAAGGTGGGGGGCCACCAACTCGGTACTGACTGGGCAGAGGGGAGGCAGGACTGGAAATAGTCATAGGCTTCAAGGCGCATATTTCTGAAAAACAAAAGCAAACAAAAACAAAAACAAAACAAAACAACAACAACAAAACAACAAAAAACAAAAAACGGGCACAGCAGAATGGACCTCACAAGGCTGCGGTGCGTTGGGGATGGCACCGGCTCTTAGCTGGCACTCAATCAATAATATCCGTTCTTGACTCATGGCAGGGGTGAAGATACTGAAGCTCCGAGGAGACTCCAGTTCTGCGTCTCAGGCCTCAAGTGCCAGAGCCAGGATTCAATCCTGGGGCCTGTCCTTGCACAGGTTTCTGGGCTGGTGCGGAGGCGGCCGGGGCGGGGTGCGGCGCCTGGCTCCGCAGGGCAGGAGGGGGTTGGCGGCCTGCGCCTGCCCCCAGCCCAGCCCAGCGGGCGTGGGTGCCGCGGCCCCGCCTCGCCGAGCAGCGGAGGCTGGCGGCTGCGGGAGCGTTTGATTTATTAAGCTAATGTTCTAGCACATTTTCCTCGTCCCGTAATGAGCTGTTTCCACCAGGGGGTGTCTGCATAGCGACTGCGGCTTCCGGCCGCTCCGGGGGAGGCAGGGCCGGCGGGCGTCTGCGGGAGGCTGGGGAGTCTGGTCGCCCGGGGAGGGTGAGGCTGCACAGTCTGGGTTGAAGAGCCGCCCACAGTCGGGGCCTGGGGAGGGAGGCGGGAGGCCGGCCCGCCTGCCTGTGCCGCCTGGGAGCTAACCCAGGTTTCTCCCACCAACTTCAGGAGGCCTGACAAGGACCCCCTACCCACACCCTGGCCCTCTTCCTCTGTCTTCCTCCTCCTCCTCAATGGGTATCGAACCCAGGGCCTCACATGTGCCAGGCAGGCGCTTTACCACTGAGCTACATCCCCAAACCTTTCTGAGTTGGGATCTCCCTAAATTGCCCAGGCTGGTTCCAAGCTTGCAATCCTCCTGCCTCAGCCTCCAGAGCAGCTGGGATTACAGGCCTGTGTCACCTTCTTGCCACTCACACTTCTGCAGATTTCGAGCTCAGACTGCCTGCCACCTCCCCATAGTTAGGACGCCTATAGCTTGATGGGACAGTTATGTCCTTTGTAACCAGACAGCCCAACCACCTTCTAACTGTGACCTCTGGGGAATCCTTGACTTTTCTGGGCCTCAATTTCCCTTTTTAAAATGGAGAGGAGGAGCTGATTTTTGTGGGTTTGTTGTGAAAATCAACAATAATGCTGCGGGGCTCTGATAGCCCCTGTAGACCTCCTGGGCAAGACCAGCCCATCATGTGCAGGGGGGAGGCACCTGGACACCTTAGTCCAGAGAGGGCACCTGTAACTGCAGCCTTATCACCTGGGGCCAGAGCACTCACCTGCTGACCTGCCCACCCAGAGGCTTTGCCCAGCATAGTCAGATTTTGGCATTTTTTTTTTTTTTTTTTAATACTGGGGATAGAACTCAAGGGTGCTCTGCTGCTGAGCTACATCCCCAGCCCTTAAAAAAAAAAAAAAAAAGAATTGAGACGGGTCCTCACTAAGTTGCTCAGGCTAGCCTTGAATTTGCAGCCTTCCTGCCTCAGTCTCTTAAATCATGGGATGACAGGTGTGGGCCACCACTCCTATCAGTTCTTGGTATTTTGGTTTTAAGAGACACCCTTCATTTTTCCTCACCAAGCCCCCACTCTGCCTACACTTTGCTGGACTGGTGGTAAGCTGGCAGGATGCCATTCTGATCGGTGTGCACTTTTTGGTATTTTATCTTCGTTGCTCGTTTCCTTTAGCACACGCCTGGCACCCAGAAGGTGCTCGTGGAGTGAGTGACTGTCGGTGCTCTGGGTGTTGCAGAAAATGCTGTCTCACTGACTCCTGCGAGGCAACCCAGGGGGATTAACATGGGCCTCTGGAGAGCTGTCAGTCTGTGTTCTGTTGCCAATAACACAGTACCCAGACTGGGTAAGTTACCAGGATAAGAGGTTGATTTTGGCTTACAGTTCTGGACCAGGGTTGAGGGGCTGCGTCTGGTGTTGGTCTTCCTCCGGGCAGAGTCCGGAGGTGGTGCAGGGCCTCATATGGTAAGAGACAGGGAGTGAGCCTGTATTTTCTGTTCCATCTTATAAAGCCACCAGGAGGGGTCAGGGGTGGAGCTCAGTGACAGAGCACTTGCCCAGCATGTGCAAGGCCCTGAGTGCCATCCGTAGTACTTGCAAAAATAAGCAAGTAAATAAATAAAGACATCAGGATTCAGTTGTAGGGACTCTGATGACCTTATCTAATCTAATTGCCCCCAAACCTCCCCTATACACACCATTGTCAAATTAAATTTCTCACAATGGGAATTAGATGATGATGATGATGATGATGATGATTGGTAAGACTGGGGACTGAACTCAGGGGTGCTCTACCATTGAGCTATTTCTCCAACCCATTTTAAAATTTTAATTTGAGGCAGGGTCTCACTAAATTGCTGAGATCGGCCTCAAACTTGCAATCCTTCTGCCTCAGCCTCCTAAGTAGCACTACAGATGTGTGCCACCATATCTGGTTGGGGATTAAATTTGGAGGAGACAAATAATGACAAGAGTGGCTCCCTATCACATAGTGCCAAGGGCTGCTTGCCCTCCCTGGGAGATGTTACCCCACTGAGTAGGTCAGGTTGAGGTGGTTGGGTGACCTGTCTGGATACCTAGGATATAAATGGCAGAGCAAAGACGGAAAGCAGTCTGTTCAACTGACCTCAGACTAACATTCCTCCCTCTCTTCCCTGGAGATCACTGGGGATACCTCTGGGTCTTTAGCAGGCCCTCGTGTCCCTCAGGACAAAGGCAAGTTCCCAACATCCTTCTGCAAGGACGGCTTTGCAGACCCTGGCTCCAGGTGGACATGAACAGATGGGTGGCATCTTTTCAGTAAAGGCAAAGTGTGGAGTAGAAGAGGTGGGGGACTGCCTAGGACCCCCCTGGCCCCCTGTACCTGCTGTCTTGGTTTTTGTTCCCCATCAAATTCAGAATCTCCCAGCATCCACCTGCCTCCCCAAGGGAATTGAGCCTCCCCAAAGCACCAATGAGCAGGTGGGATGAGTGAAGATCCAAGCAGAGGAGGCGAGGCCATTTCAGCGCACGCCTTCCGCAAAGAACCCGCGAGAACCACGTCAGATGTGCTGTTCTCCTAAGCCTCTGCCCGGCTGCCTGCTCCGGGGGCTTTGCCCGTCACTGCCTACCTTGGTGGCCTCGTCCCGCCCAGCCTCTGCTTGTGCTGTTCCCTCCCTGGTGGCGACCCTCTGTCGCCTGGTTCCTGTGAGCAGTAGACCTCAGTCACTTCTTCAGTGCGGCCTTGCCTGGCCTCCTGAGCCAGAGAAGTCCTACAGCCAGTCCCTGTCACATGTCACATTGCTGGCATTTGGGTGTCTTTGTAGAAGTCATCTGAAAGTTTCCTGTTGCTAGGTGTGGAGGCAGGAGGATTCCAAGTCCAAAGCCAGCCTCAGCAAAAGTGAGGTGCTAAGCAACTCAGTGAGACCCTGTCTCTAAATAAAATACAAAATAGGGCTGGGGATGTGGCTTGTGGTTGAGTGCCCCTGAGTTCAATTCCTGGTACCAAATAAATAAATAGAATAGAATAGAATAGAATAGAATAAAACAATAAAACAAAATATAAGAGGGCCTGGGAACGTGGCTCAGTGGTTACACACCCTTGAGTTCAATGCCATATATATATATATATATATATATATATATATATATATATATATATATATAAATCCTTTTTACAGTGGCAAGTGTTTGTAGTCCCAGATAGTTGGGAAACTGAGGTAGGAAGATCAATTGAGCTTGGGAGTTCAAGGCCAGCCTGGGCAACACAATGAGACCCAGTCTCAAAAAAAAAAAAAAAAAAAAAAAAATGTGGGGCTGTTTTTGATGGTGGTAGTGGATTTCTTTCTTTTCAGATTTGCCTGGGCCTCAGCACCTGGCTCCAAATGTGCACACCTGTATTTCCCTTAGGACTGCAGCTGCCAGGGGTGTGTGTCCCCACTCGTCAGCCTTTGCTAACACACGTCTGTGTTTGCTAGTCCCCAGCACCATGAGTGCCTTCCTGGTATTAACTCTCAGTGCTTGGAGCGGCCCCTTGGAGGATGTGCTGTCCTCATCATCCCCACTTTACAGAAGCTCAAGCTGGAAATAATGGCCCAGTCTTCTAGCCAATACTTGGCAGGGCTGGGGTTAAACCCAGATGTTGGTTCTTGGCCTGCTACCCCACCCAGACTCCTAGGAGCAGCATGGGTGCCTGCCTGATGTTCAGAGGGCAGCTTCCCACCACCTTGTGGAATGAGGACTTGGAACTTAACTTGTTCCTGACATCCACCCTGCATCCCAAAGAACTTTTTTTTTTTTTTCAACACTGGGGGTCAAACCCAGGGCCTCATGGAAGCTAGGCAAGAGCTCCATCCCTGGCCCCTCCAAAGAGCTTTTTCCACACGATTGGAAGAACAAAATTTCCTCCATTGTGTTAATCATTTAACAAAAGGCAGTGTGAGAAAGCGCTGTGTATGCAGCCAGGACCTGTCCTGGGCCTGGCAGGACTGGGTTTGCTGAAGGGGTGGCCAAGTTTGCAAAGCTGCCTGGGATCTTCTGTCTTCATACTCCTTTCTTTCCTCTGTCCTCTCTGCAGCCCAGTTTTCTCGATATTTTCTGGGCTCCAAGTGCATGATAATGGGCATTTATACATGTCCCACATCTGGGAACCTGTGTTCACGGGGTAAGAAAGACAATCTTCTGCGACTGGGAAGAGTGTGTAGGGTATAGTTATGGATGTGGCCTCTGTGTGGGGTGTGGCCTTTGGAGAAGTGGTGACAGTGAGTTGAGCAAATGAAGACCCTGAACACCAAACTAATGGACTTATCCTTGGGCTTCTCCTCGGGGTGAGGAGGGTTTCAAGCAGCTGGGTAGCAGAATCTCATTTGCAGTTTTCATGGCTGGCAGTTTTTAATCTTTTTTATTTTATTTATTTTTATTTTTGGGGGAGGACTGGGGATTAAACTCAGGGGCACTGGACCACTGAACCACATCTTCAGCCCTATTTTGTATTTTATTTAGAGACAGGGTCTCACTGAGTTTCTTAGTGCCTCCCTTTTGCTGAGGCAGGCTTTGAACTCATAATCTCCCTATCTTAGCCTCCTGAGCCACCAGTTTTTATTTTTATACTGGGGATTGAACCCAGGGGTACTTTACCACTGAGCTACATCCTCAGCCTCTTTATTTTTCACTCGGAGACAGGGTTTTGCTAAATTGCTGAGGGTCTCCCTAAGTCACCCACACTGGCCTTGAATTTGCAATCCTCCTGCCCCAGCCTCTCTGGCCCAGTAGCTGGCAGTTTTGATGGCTTGCTCAGGGTGGAGGTCAGCTGAAGGGGCCAGAGAGGACCCAGGGTGTTGTAGGGACAAATGAGGCAAGACACTGAAGATAGAAGGAAACAGTTTTATTTGGCTGCAGCCAGGTTCAGAGGGCACAGCTTTTGCTGTAACAATCAATCCCCTGAACCCCGAGTTCAGGGAATTTCAGAGTTTTATACCCAGCATGTAAGGGGAGGGGCTCAGAAGTTCACAGTCTGCAGAAGTTCACATAAAAATAGCTTTTTCTTTCACTGTTTTGGGCAAGTTAACCCTTCAAAGACAACACCTGAGAAGGGGAGAGCTTCTTCTCCCCTTTCTTTCCTCCCCCTGCCAGCTGTTACCATGGAGCCCAATTGTAACTTATCTTAAAAATGTAGACATCTCTGTGAAGCCCAGCTCAAGGCCAGAGGCCTTGTTTGCACATTTCTACAAACTACTATACTGGATACGTTTGTGAAAAACTAGTAAGTGGGTGTCCAGCACCTGGAGTGCTGGTATCTTCCCAGCCAGTGGCCAAGTAAAACAGGGCGACACGGAAAGAGGAAGTTTATCTACATTGGACTCTTTTGCAGAGACTCTTTTGCTGACGGTCCTAAAATCAGCCATGGTGAAGATTTTTGGAGAGGCCCAGTTAAGACTTTTCTGTGGAGAAAGGGGGTGCCACTTCAAGGGGACTAGCAAGGAGCAGTTACTCCTGTGTAAGGTGTTAAGGACCTGGACTTGGGGGCAGAATTCCCCAAGGAGGACGCACTGGCCCCCTCTGCCCTCTGCTCTGGCCATTTTTGTTTCCTGCCTCCTGGACCTTCTTCTTAGTCATCCATTCCTGCAGCACATTCACTCCCTCCTCTGAAGCTCCCTGTGGTACAGACAGGACCCATAAGCTTCAGCTACTCTTGGCGTCTGAGTGTGAGGAGGATCAGAAAGTGCCACAGGAGATCCAGGGGGCCCCCATTATGGAGCCACAGAGAGCGCCCTGGGCCATATTCTGCAGAGTTTTAATGCCAGCTTGGAAGAACCAGTAGCAGATAAAGGCATGGAGCTATGGGTGAAGGGCTTTCCAGGCAGAGGAGACCGCAGTGGCAAAGGCATGGAGCTAGGAAAGCACAGGCATGGCTGGGGATAGCAGGGGGGAAACAGGCCTTCAGGGTCCTAGGGTCTGAGGGAGGTGTTGATGCCTTGAAATCCCACAGAAATGCCATGTCCTATCCTAGGGAATTTGGAAGCACAGCAGGATGGACCATGAGGCCAGGTGTAATATGCACAGGCCAGGATGGTGTCCGCTGCAAGGCTGAAGGCCCACAGAAGCAGCTGATGGCTGGGAGGTAATTAACAACTGTAATCACTCCTATCATGACATTATTAAACTCCGATTGCACTGGCTGGGAGGCTGACGGATGGGTCCTGGAGTCACAGCTCAGAGGGAAAGTCAGCATCCTTCTTCGGCAGGTGCAAGACAGCAGTGGGGACCCAGGTCTCCGTAGGTGAGGGCCTCGTGGGCCTTGAGAAGCTGCTGCCATCCTGGGCCTGGTTGGGGCAAGTGAGGCTGGGACCACACCTTGTACCGGTACAGACTCTGCAGCACAGGACAATAAATCTAGCTGGAAGTCTTAATAAATCATCCCGGGGAGGTGGCCTGGGGCTCTGGGGAGGGGGCAAAGGGGAAGCAGGGCAGTGAGGTTCCCTGCGTTTCCCACACACTCCAAACTGCTTTTCTCTCTCTAAATAGAAATGTCATATTGTTGATTATATGATTATGGAGATGGAAATCCAAATATGGAGGAAGCATAGTCCTTCACAATTTCATTGCCTGGCCATGATCATTGTTAAAAGTTTGCTAATGTTCTACTTCCAAGGGCCCCATAGCTACCCTCCAATTCCTGCCAAAGGCTTCTGTTCTGTGGCTATCCTAGTGACCTCCCAAGAAGTCCCCCTTTTTACTTAAAAATAAGGGGAAGCTTTCCCTCCGGGTGCAGTCGTATTGGAAGAAAAGAAACCAGTGCTTGATATCCCCCCACAAATGCCCTCCCCTGTCCCAGGGCATTGGGAAACACAGCCCGGTGGTGGATGAGGCTGGAGTCTCCCGTTCCCTGCCCCAGGCTTGGTTCTGGGCTGCAACCTGCTCTTCTCATTTAAGAAGCTATAAGTTTTCATCTCCTGCTGGTTCTTCCCGTTGCCCGAAGCCAGTTGTGCTAGAAGGCTTTGTGTTTAACTGGGGCCCTGTGTTCTTAGAGATGCTGGCCTGAGGCCTGGGGTCAGGGAGAGGAGGAAGAAGAGCTAAAGGGCGTGCAAGAGCAGCAGGACCTGGGACAAGAACACAGGACTGTGGGGGGTTACGGGGCTGTCTCCTCCTGCCTCTGTTTCCCCTTCTTGGCCCTAGTTGAAGATGTGTGGGGTGAACACTTCTGTCCTCTCTCTCCACTTCTCTACTTTATTTCATCTGAGAGGAGGAGGGGTGATCCATTGGATAAAATCACTGGGAGCCTGGTAAGCCTGGTATAAAATCACTGCTTTAAAAATGCAGTATATTTGGAGACAGTGGGTGTCCATCTATTTTATGTGTATCAAATTAACCCAAAACTTAGTGGCATAAGAAATATGCACTCTGCTCACAAATTATGTGGAGCTGCTGGCTTGGGCCCTCTCTGCACTGCGTCCCTTGGGTGAGCTGCAGGTAGAGTTGGAGCTGGTCTTCCTTTCTTGCCTTTTATCTATCTATCTATCTATCTATCTATCTATCTATCTATCTAATCTATTTACTCTAGTAGTAATTGAACCCAGTGCCTCATGTTTGGCAGGTAAGTGCTTTATCATCCCTTAGCTATATCCCCAGCCTCCCCCTCACCTTATTTTTGGTACCAGGAATTGAACCCAGAGGTGCTTGACTACTGAGTCACATCCTCAGTCCTTTTTATTTTTTATTTTGAGACAGGGTCTCACTAAGTTGCTGATGCTGGCCTTGAACTTGTACTCCTCTTGCCTCAGCCTCCTGGGTAGCTGAAATTACAGGTGGTCTTCTACTGTGCCTGGCTCTGGTTTTTGATTGTTGTTGTTGGGGTCAGAGGCCTGTCATCATACAGGGTCTGCCAGCAGCTGTGGTGGGTAGAAGCCCTCCTTTTCCCTGCCAATTGAGCCTGACCAGTAATAAAGCCGATTTTTCACTCTGACGCTCCCAGAATTTTTGAGGTTCCTACCAATAAGGGAGGGAAGATAGGAAAACCCTGTGGGCTTTCGAGAGGAGTATGACCTGAAAGGGGGACACGATGAGGCTAGAGAGGATGAGTGTTCATGACAGTAATATTGGACAAGAGGTTGGCAGGTATTTCCTGCTCTGGGCCCCACACCTCTGGTGCCCTGGATTCCTGGTGCACACTACTATACACAATTGTCTTGTGTGAGTGGGGACTTGGAGGTGGTGTGGAGGGAGAGAGGTGCTCCAGGGTGGGGCCAGGGCTGAGGAAGCAGGCAGTGTAGACTGCATCCTGTGTACACCAAGCTCCCCATGCTAGCCGGCCTCCAAGATGGCCTCAGTGATTGGACCTCCTGGCTCTCTCTAACACTGAACTGGAGCTGGCCTCCTGTGGCCAAGACAGCAAGGAAAGTGAGGACAAGTGACTCTTGTGACTGAATGGTAAAGGGCATTGCAGCTCCTGCTTTGGGTTTTTGCTCTCTTACTCTTGGGACACCAGATTCCAGGCTGTGAGAACATCCCAGCAGCCCCTGGGAGAAGGAATGTGAACAGGGGCTGAAGTCCTTGGTGGAAGCCAGCTCTAGCCTGCCTTCCAGGAGAGTGGCTCACAGAGGTCTCCTAATCCCTATCCTGCTCACCTTGAAAGCTTAGAAGTGCACCCTTGAGCAGGGTGCCGTGTCATATGCTTGTAATCTCAGTGACTTGGGAGGCTGAGTCAGGAGGATCACAACTTAGTGAGACCTTGTCTCAAAATAAAAAATGAAAAGGGCTGGGGATGTAGCTCAGTGGTAGAGCACACCTGGATGCAATCCCTAGTACTGCAAAAATAAGTAAATAAGTAAGTAAATAGGGCTGGGAATGCAGCTCAGTAGGTTCAAATCCCAGTACTGTGGGAAAAAAATAGTGCTTGACCTTGGGCCAGATCAAGACTTCAGATACTTGCAACCCTAGTAGGCACTTGACTATAGCCACAGGAGAGACCTCAAATGAGGACCACCCAGTTCCCTGAAGTTCCTGACTGTTATGGTTTGGATATGAGGTGTCCGCCCCGCCACCCTGAAGCTCTGATTCAGAGGTGACATGGTTGAATTGTGAGAGATGGGCCCTTCCCCCATGATGGCCTTCCTCATCTTAGACTCAGAGCAATGGAGCTGACCATCTATGGACTGAGCCCTCTAAAACTATGTGCCCCAAATAAACTTTACCCCCTTTAAATTGTTCTTACTGGTTATTTTAGTCACGGCAACGAAAAAGCTAACTAAAACACTGACTCACACAATTTGTAAGCTCAGCTTCATGGCTAAGTTTTGGCATAATTTCTGGCACAACCTTTGGTAACTGGATCCCTCCTTGTCTTAGTCTGTTTGGGCTGTTAGAATGAAATATCTGAGGCTGGGTAATTTATAAACAACAGGGACTTATTGCTTACAGTTCTAGAGGTTGGAAAGCCCAAGATCAAGATGCCAGCAAGGTCAGTGTGTGGTGAGGGCTTTCTGCTTCACAGACGGTGCCTTCTTGCTGCATCCTCACATAGTGGAAGGGACAGACAGGCCCCTCAGACTTCTTTTATCCCATGAATGGTACTTATCCCATTAATGAGTGCCCTCATGATCCCAAAGGCCCCCCCCCTCAATATGACCCATTGGGGTTAGGTTACTATACATGAATGGGGGAGCACAAACATTCAGATATGGCACCCCTATCTCCACATCCTCCAGATTGGGTTGGGAAGATGATCTGGAAAGGGAGACAGATGAAAGCAGCTGGAGAGATAGATAGCCCTCCCACATCCTCCCAGAGAAGGGGAGACACCCAGGGCTCAGGCAGCCCTTAAGCCCTTCAACTGGCTCCCATTCAAGGGCTCTTGCAGGAGAGCACGGCAGAGCTTCTCAGAGAGAGCAGGGCGGGCCCTGCTGCACCAAGAGGCCCACGGTAGGTTACCAGAGGAGTGTGTGAACAGTGAGGCTTCCACAGGAACCCAGTTCTGGAGGTGTGGGACGTGTCTTACTGTTTAGATGCATGGGGAGAGAACAAACCACACGCCATGAGGCCTCCCTCCCTGTAGGACCCAGAGCCTCCACCTCCCCTCACACTACCTGGTGGAGCAGAGAAAGCCTTGACTTACAAGATGTTGTGATTGTGGAATTCATAAGACTCTAAGGTGACTGGGGACATCTGGGACTTGAGGGGGACAAGGAAAAGGGCTGGATGTCAGGAGAGGGAAGAAGTGATGAGCAAAACTGCCCACCTCCTCCATTTTATAGCAGACTGGGGGCACCTCAAATTCTATTTTCCCATCAGCAGATCCCAAAGGACTGGTACATAGGCTGTTTGAAAGGTGGTCCAGCAAGAACAGAAGGAGGCAGGGGAGGGGCAGGGAAGGTCAGAGGGTGTGCTGTCAGGCTGGTTCTCATGGGCATGGGGCCGGGGACAGGCTCCATTTTGCAATCCCACCAAGAGGCAAGGAAGCCAGGGTCTTCACCCTCCACGTCCCACTGGTCATTTGTGGTTGCCGGTCTGTCTTGCATTTTACAGCCCAGACCCTTCCAAGTACAAGGGAGAAAGAGGCTCATGGCCAAGGGAGGAGCCTGGGCTTGCCATCTGGCTGCCTGTTCCAAGTTTTGCTCTTCTGGTGACCCAGCCCATGTCAGTCTGCGTGAAGCTCCGATCTGATTCACCCCATGTCCCGAGTCCATGCCTGGTGCAAGGCAGGGTCAGAGCTGACTCAGGATGAAGCCCCTGCTGACTGGGAGACTCCTTTCCCAGTGACATTGACATTTGTGTTAGAGTCCCACTGCATATCTCCTCCTACCAATCCTTTCTCATCAGTGTTCTTCTAATCCCTGTGGAGTGAAGCCTGTGAAGCAGGTGGTCCCCCCAAGAGGAGATTTTCCTCTAAGCCTACTAACTGCAAGGAGATGACAACCCCCCTTCCCTTCCATGCCATGCAGGTGAGGGAATGAGTCCCAGCTCTGCCACTGAGCATCTGGGTGGGGCAAATGTCTTAGCTTCTCTGGGCCTCAGTTACCTCATCTGGAAAGTGAGGATAGTTCACTTTCTGGGATTGTCTGAAGATTAAATGATACTGTAAGTGGTGGGGCTGAGCACAGAGCGCAGCACAAAGTGCAATGAAAGATTCGCCTTCGCTGGGGCGTGGCTCAGGGGAGGGCACCTCCTTAGCCCTGGATTCCATCCCCAGCACATCTTAAAAAATATATATATTTTTAAATATATATTATATATAAAATATAAATTGCCTTCCTCCAACCTCCACCAATGTATCCCTGGTTTAAGGATATTTCTGTGGATTGTGGATTGATCTCACAGGACCCTATGTGTCTACATATGTGTGTGCACATGTGTGTGCACTGTGCACATGGGTGTGTGCGTGCTCTGTTTGTGTGCACCTGAGGGTGGATGTGTGTAAACAAATGCGTATGTGCACATGCATGCTTATCTGCTCATGATGGCATGCATGCACGCGTCTTCTTGGCAGTGTCAGTGAAAGCTGTAATTACGTTTTATGGCAGGAGTAGCACAGCAGCACTGTTCCCCCAGCCATTAGGTCGCCTCCCCCCACTCGAGTGGGATGGGAGGGGCTGGAGCCACCACCACCCTCCCGGTCCCTGCATGCTTCATGAGCATCCCCTTTCTCACCATATGCCTGTCTTTTACAGTTCTTTGGTGCGTGGTGCTCATCGAGTGGCTAATTAGCTAAATGAATTAATTGACATCCATACGTGTAATTAGCAAATGGTTATAAGCAGCTATTCTCCTTGGGATGTCTAAAATTTCTGAGGGTCAGATGCCGGAGGGGGGACCGTAGGGGGTAAATAAGAGATAAGAGCAGCTAGTGTGAGTGCCAGGACTAGCCTGGGGGGGCTCTGTGAGCTTGATGGCCTGTCTGTGGGGGGAGTGGGCCCAGAAGGAGGGGTGCCTGGGAGCCTGGGAGGGGAAAACTGATTTCATGCACTGGGAGTCGAGAGGCCTGGGTTCTGGTGCCATGGCTGTGACTTCCTCTGTGACCTTAGGAAGGGCCCTTTCCCTCTCTGGGCCACAGTTTTTGCTTTCAATGGAGATGAATGGGATCAGCTGGTCTCTGTGGACTCTCCTTCCTCTGATATCCTTCCTTGCCTCAAGCTGAATTTGCTGATGACAAACAGAATCATACAAAGATGGGTGGTGCACCCAGGTGCTACATGTCCCCCCTCGTCTCCAAATGCCTGTGTTCACCTAAGATCATCCAGAGCCATACCCAACAGAACCTTCTGGAATGAGGGACATGCTCCATATCTGTGTCCCCTATGGTATCCACAGGCCACCTGTAGCCATTGAGTGTGAATGTGACTGCTACAATGAGAAGCAGAATTTTAAATGTATTTACTTTTAATTCATTTAAATTTGAAAAGGCACATATAGCTAGTGACTATTATATTGGACAGCTCACTGGAGATTCTTTAAGATTCAATTAATTAGCTCATTTAATCGTCCAACAACAACAAAAAATTTATTTTGGTACCAGTGATTGAACCCAGAGGGTCTTAATCACTGAGCCATTTTTATTTTTTATTTTGAGACAGTCTCCCTAAGTTGCGTAGGGCCTTGCTAAGTTGCTGAGGCTGGCCTTGAATGTGAGATCCTTCTGCCTCAGTCTCCCCAGTCACTAGGATTGTGTGCCACTGTGCCAGGCCAGTAAATATTTATCGAATGCTTGCTGTGGGTAGCCACTGAGGACACTATTGAGAATAAGCAGGTGTGGCTCAGTCCCCAGTGTTTATACTAGGAAGGGAAAGGAGGGAGAAAAAGAAATAGAAAAAACAATTGGAAATTAGAATAAAAGCTGAGAAAGAAGTTAACAAGGAGCTGAGATGGGGAACAGAAGGCCTGGGGAGATCGTCTTTAGATGGGCAATTGGGAAGGGCAACCATAGGAGGAGCTGTTGGAGTTGAGCCCTAAGGGGTAAGAAGGAGCACTCAGGGAGAGAGCAGGGCAAGGGCTTAGCACAGCAGCGGAGGTACTGAGGCGCAGGAAAGGCAGCAGAGCAAGTTGGGAGGAGTGAGGAAACTGTGGGGAGATGATGGATTTATTTTTTATTTTTGTACTGGGGATTGAACCCGGGGTGCTCTACCACTGAGCCCATCCCAGCCCCTTTTATTTTTTATTTGGAGACAGGATCTTGGTAAGTTGCCTAGGGCCTCAATAAATTGGTGAGGCTGGTCTCAAACTTGCGATCCTCCTACCTCAGCCCCCTTTCAAATCACTGGGATTACAGGTGTTTGCTACTGCACTTGACAGGATTTTTTTCCTTCTGTTTTTTTTTTTTTTTCCTGTGGTATTTGAGATGGAACTTAGGGGTGCTCTATCACTGAGGTACATCTTCACTCCTTTTTATTTTTTATTTTGAGACAGGATCCACATAAGTTGTGCAGGCTGACCTTGAACTTGTGGTCCTGCCTCAGCCTCCCAACTAGCGGGGATTTCAGGCGTGTGCCACTGTGCTTGGCAAGACTGTAGATTTTGTTGTAAGCCCTATAGAGGTTACTCAGGGCTTCTAGACAGGAGGGTGGCACAGCAGATGAGTGTCTTCAGAAGCTGCCCTGTCACTCCCTGGGGCAGGGGGGTGTTGAGAGCCACAGCTGAAGGGGCCCCAGCAAACTTCCAGCTGCCAGCTGATGATTGGCTCACAGCGGCCCCAGCAACTTCTAGCTGCCAACTGATTGGTTCCTCTGCGGTGATGCTCATTGGGCTGTTTCCCTGCCCTTTCAGACCACAGAGCTGCTCATTGGGGGACGTTTTTGGCTCCGCCCATGCGACCCAGCCAATCGTCCTCAAGAGCAGGAGGAGTGGGGGAGGTGGAGAGGCTTGTGGGAAGCCGGTGGTGGCAGTTGGGCTCTGAGGGTTTTTCCTGAGGAGCTGTTTTGTTTGGCTTGTGTGGTTCTAAAAATAAAGTTCGTTTCTTTTGACAAGTGGCTCCTGAATTGTGCCCAGCCAGACTGCGGCAGGGGGGTGCTGGAGGAGTCCCCAGGGAGGCCGGGAGATGGTTGTCTAGGGGACGGCCTGGCCAGGGTAGTAAGAAGTGCTGAGGTCACCTCTAGCAGGAAGCTGTCCCAGCATCTCAGGCTGTCCCGGGCTCTTCTGTGCTGCCACCCCCAGGCCTGACTCTGCCATGGCACCTCACCTCTTGCTGGCATGGCCTGTCAAGGTCACCCACTGGATAGGGTCCTTCCCTCTTGTGGCCATTTCTGATTCTATGTCTGATTCTATGAGTTGCTCAGCAGGGGCTGGTGCAGAATGGGGCTGAGGGAGGATGACCCTCCTGACCCTCCCGGCTCAGCCTGGGTGTCCGCCACCGCCCCGGAGTGGGCAGGCTGGGCCTCCGCCTACTCTGCTCCTCAGACTGCCTCAGGTGGTGCACTTCACAGTTTACAGAAACTCTTTTCCATGCTTGTCTGTACCACCCTCCAACAGCCCTGGGGGGAGGCAGAGCAGGAATCCTCATTTTCCTGCTGGAGAGGCCAAGTGCCAGACCTGGAGCAGGGCCCCTTGAACCCTATGGGTGGCTATAGAGTACAGAGGTTAAATGTACGGTTTTGAGATCAGGCAACCGGGGCTTGAATGCTGGCTATTAATTTCCTGTGTAACTTTGACAAAACACTTAACCTCTCTGAGCACCCGTGTCCTTATCAGAAAGATGGGGAGTATAATTGCATCTACTTTTCGGGTGATTGTGGGTTTTGTAGAGTGCTCAGGGGAACGCCTGTCCCATGAGAGGCATTTAGTACTTTTGATAATTGTTATTTGAGAATCTGACAGAAGTACAGAACTCCTTCACAAAACACACAGTTTCTGAATGTTCACAGAACCCCTGGAGCCTGGTCATGGATGTACTGGAAACTGTGGGCCCTGGGTAAAGAAATGGAATGAGAAAGACCTTGTTTTTAGTAGAAGAAGTACCTAAGGAATAAAGTGTCTAAGAGTAAAAGATGTGCAAAACCAGCATGTAAAAAAAAAATTAACACTTAACTGAGGGAGATTTATAAAGACAAATAACACAGCACACACCTGTAGTTCCTGCAACTCAGGAGGCTGAGGCAGGTGGAACACTAGTTTGAGGCCAGCATAGGCAACTTAGTGAGGCCCTGTCCAAAATTAAAAAAAAAAAAAGAGAGAAAAGGAAGCATTCAGGATGTGGCTTGGTGGTAGAGCATCCAGGGTTCAATCCCAAGTCCTGAAAAAAAAAATTAAATAAATGGAGAAAAAGACTTAGCATTGATAAGAGTATTAATTTTTTCCCCAAATGAATATGTTAATGTATAAATATATTTTAATGCAACTCCAATTTAATATTTCAACTGGGTTTTTCTGTGAAACTTGACATACCGATTCTGAAATACATGTACAAGAATAAAGATGCAGGGCCAGGGATATAGCTCAGTTGGTAGAGTGCTTGCTTTGCATGTGCAAGGCCCCTGGGTTCAATCCCTAGCATCAAAAAAAAAAAAAAAAAAAAAAAAAGTCCATTTTAGTTAGGTGGAGTTCAAAGCCAGACTCAGCAACAGCAAGGTGCTAAGCAACTCAGTGAGACCTTGTCTCTAAATAAAATATAAAATAGGGCTGGGGATGTGGCTCAGTGGTCGAGTGCCCCTGAGTTCAATCCCTTATACCAAAAAAAAAAAAAAAAGTCCATTTCAAATTAGTTAAATACTTACATGCCTAAAGCAATACTTGGAAATGTTAAGAAGAAAGTATAAGTGAAGGTCTTTTTGACTTCGGGTAGTTCTTAAAAAACATTAAAATTGCTAACCATGAGGTGGGCTTGGAGATGCACACCTGTAATCCCAGTGACTGGGGAGGCTGAGGCAGGAGGGTTACAAGTTCAAAGCCAACCTCAGCAGTTAGTGAGGCCCTAAGCAACTTAATGAGATCATGTCTCAAAATAAAAAATAAAAAGGACTTGGGATGTGGCTCAGTGATAAAGTGCCTCTGGGTTCAATCCCTAGCAATTTTCAAGTGCATAATACATTTTTTGTCAACTCTAATCATTATGTTGCACAATAGATCTCAATCTAATTAGAAATTTGTAGCCTTTGACCTAAGTCTCCTGGGTCTCAGCTCCTGGTAACCTCCATTCTGTTGAGTTTGACTTTTTTAGATTCCATATATAAGTGATCTCATGCAGTGTTTTTCTTTCTGTGCTTGGTTTATTTCATTTAACAAATATTCTGGGGTTATCTGTTTGTTGCAAATGATAGTATTCCTTTCTTTTTGAAGGCTGAATAGTATTCCATCTCTCTCTCTCTCTCTCTCTCTCTCTCTCTCTCTCTATATATATATATATATATATATATATATATATATTTCTATTATCTTTCTCCATCCTTCTGTTCATGGACAATTTGATTGGTTCTATATCTTAGCTGAAGTGAACATGAAAGTTCACACATCTCTTTGACCTGCTGATTTCATCTCTGTTGGATATATACCCAGTAGTAAGATTGCTGAATCATATCATAGTTCTATTTTTAATTTTTTGAGGAACTTTCATACTGTCTTCCCTATGCTGTACTAATTTGTATCCCTACCTCCCCACCAACAGTCTACAAGGGTTCCCTCTTCTCATTCTTACCAACACTTATATTTTTTTGTTTTTTAAAATAATGTTGGGGGGCTGGGATGTGGCTCAAGTGGTAGCGTGCTCCCCTGGCATGCGTGCGGCCCAGGGTTCGATCCTCAGCACCACATACAAAGATGTTGTGTCCGTCGAAAATTAAAAAAATAAATATTAAAAATTCTGTCACTCTCTCTAAAAAAATAAAATAATGTTGGAGCTTATGTGTATGCTAGGCAGGCCACATTCCCAGCCCCCATATTTTTTCTCCCTCTCTCTTTTTTTTTGGGGTGGGGAGTACTGGGGGTGGAACCCAGGGGTGCTCTACCATTGAGCTATACCACAAGTCCTTTTTCTTTTTTTTTCTTTAGAGACAGAGTCTCACTAAGTTGCTGAAGCTGGCCTTGAACTTGTGATCTTTTTCTCTCAGCTTCCTGAGTTATAGCTTTCATCTTCTTGATAATAGCCATTCTAAGAGGTGTGAGGTGATCTTCCTTGTGGGTTTGTTTGGGTGCTGGGGCTTGAACTCTAGGACTTGTGCATGCTAAGCAAGCATTCTACCAGTTAGCTACACTCTGGTCCTTCATTGTGGTTTTAAATAATACCTAAGGATTAATAATGGTGAATATTTTTTATATAAGTATGGGCCATTTTTATGTTTTTTTTTTTTTGTGTGTGTGAAATGTCTATTCAAGTCCTTGCCCATTTAAAAAAATTGTATTATTGGTTTTCTTGCTATTGAGTTGTTTGATTCATATATTATGAGACACATAGTTTACAAATATTTTCCCACCTTCCATAGGTTGTCTCTTCACTTTCTTGGTTGTTTCCTTTGCTGTGAAGAAGCTTTTCAGTTTGATGTAATTCTGTTTGTCTATTTTTGTTTTTCTGTCATCTGTGTTTTTGAGTCATCTCTCAAGAAGTTATTGCCCAGACCAGTGTCGTGGGGTGTTTCCGTTATGCTCTGTCCTGGTAGTTTTACGGTCTCAGTTCTTATGATTAAGTCTTTACTCCGTTTTGGACTGATCTTCTGTATACAGTGTGAGATGCGGTCTACTGCCATTCCTCTGCATGTGGATATCCACTTTCCCACCATCGTTTCTTTTTTCTTTTGGGCACCAAGAATAAAACCTAGGGACACTTAACTACCAAGCCACATCCCCAGCCCCTTTTATATTTTATTTAAAGACAAGTTCCCATGAAATTGCTTAAGGCCTTGCTAAGTTGCTGAGGCTGGCTTTGAACTTGTAATCCTCCTGCCTCAGCTTCCCCAGGTGCTGGGATTATAGGCATGTGCCACCGTGCTCAGCTCCCAGCGCCATTTCTTAAAGAGACTGTCTGCAAAGTCAGTTTCCCCACTGTGTATTCTCGGCGTCTTTGCTGAAAGCCAGTTGGATGTAAACATGTGGGTTTATTTCTGGGCTGTTTATTCTGTTCCATTGGTCTATGTGTCAATTTTTTTAAGTTAAAAAAATTTTTGTAGTTGCAGATAGTCAGCATGCCTTTATTTATTTTTATGTGGTGCTAAAGATGGAATTCAGTGCCTCACACATGCTAGACAAGCGCTTTGCTACTGAGCTACAGCCCCAGACCCCTATGTGTCAATTTTAATGCCAGCACCATACTATTTGATTACTATAGTTTTGTAATATATTTTAAACCAGATTATGTGAAGCCTCTGGATTTTTTTTTCTCCTTTTCTTTTTATGGTATTGGGATTGAACCCAGGTGTGCTCTACCTATATATCCCCAGCTTTTTAATTTTGCTATTTTTTGGGTTACTGGGTATTGAACCTATGGGTGCTTTACCACCAAGCTACATTCCCCCCACCCTTTTGTTTGATACAGGATTGCATTAAGTTGCTGAGGAACTTGCTAAGTTGTTGAGATTGGCTTTGAACTTGTCTTCATCCTGTTATCAGCCTCTGGAGTCTCTGGAATTACAGAGTGTGCCACTGAGCCCAGCTTTATTTTATTTTATTTAAAAAAAATTTTTAGTTGTTGGACACAATATCTTTATTTTATTTATTCATTTATTTTTAAATGCAGTGCTGAGGTTCGAACCCAGTGCCTCATGCATGGGAGGCTAGCGCTCACCCACTGAGCTACAACCCCAGCCCCACCTTTATTTTTTATTTTGAGACAAGGTTTTGCAAAATTACTGAGGCTGGTCTTGAACTTGCAAACTTCCTGCTTCAGCCTCCCAAGTAGTTGGTGTTGCCAGACACAGTGGTGTAGGCCTGTAATCCCAGCGGTTCAGGAGGCTGAGACAGGAGGATTGTGAGTCCAAAGCCAGACTCAGCAATTTAGTGAGGCACTAAGCAACTCAGTGAGACCCTGTCTCTAAATAAAATACAAAATAGGGCTGGAGATGTGGCTCAGTGGTCGAGTGCCCCTGAGTTTGATCCACGGTACACAAAACAAAACCAAACCCAAGTAGCTGGTGTTAACAGGCATGTGCTACTGTGCCTGGCTGGCTGTGTTCTTTTTGCTCAAAATTGCCTTGACTGTTTGGGATCTTTTGTGGTTCCACACAAAATTTAGGATTGTTTTTTCTATTTTTGTGAAAAATGTCATTGGAATTTTGATAGGAATTGCATGGAGTCTGAAGATTGCTTTGGGTTGTACGAATATTTTAACGTTCCAACTCATGAATACGAGATATCTCTCCATTCATTTGTATATTCTTCAGTTTCTTTTATCTGTGTTTTGGATTTTTTAGTGGATAGCTCTTTTATATCCTCAGTTAAATTTGTACCTAATATAAAATAGTACACTTTGAATAACCTATGGGTCAAGAAGAAGTCACAGAGAGATTAGAAATGATTCCAATTTGAATGAAAATGAAAACATAATATTAAGTTTCTTTTTTGGGGGGCGGGCTGGTATCGAGGATTGAACTCAGAGGCACTCAGCCACTGAGCCACATCCCCAGCCCTATTTTTTTTTTAAGAGAGAGTGAGAGAGAGAGAGGGAGGGAGAGAGAGAGAGAATTTTTAATATTTATTTTTTAGTTCTCGGCGGACACAACATCTTTGTTTGTATGTGGTGCTGAGGATCGAACCCGGGCCGCACGCACGCCAGGCGAGCGCGCTACCGCTTGAGCCACATCCCCAGCCCCCCAGCCCTATTTTAAAAAAAGTTTTATTAGTTATTGATGGACCTTTATTCATTTATTAGCTTATATGTGGTGCTGAGAATTGAACCCAGTGCTTCATACATGCTAGGCAAGCGCTCTACCACTGAGCTACAACTCCAGCTCCCCCGCCCTATTTTGTATTTTATTTAGAGACAGGGTCTCACTGTGTGGTTTAGTGCCTCTTGTTGAGACTGGCTTTGAACTTGCAATCCTCCTACCTCAGCCTCCCAAGCAGCTGGGATTACAGGTGTGTGCCACTATGCAATATTAAGTTTTTTGATGCAACTAAAGCAGTGTTTGAAGAAAATATACAGCATTAAGCACTTGTATTAGAAAGCAAGAAGCTCTTTTGTAAATCACCTAAGCTTCCACCTTTACGAAACTAGAGAGTGAAGAGCAAACTGAACTGAACTAAGGAGGAGACAGGACATAATAAATATAACAGTGGAAATTAGTAAACATAAAACAGAGGAACAGCAAGAAAAATCAATGAAACAAAAAATCTGGTACTTGAGAAGTTTAATGAAATTGATCAACCTCCAGCCAGTCTGATCCGGAAAATGAAAGGGAGACATAAACCACCAATATCAGAAATGATAGAGGGGAGAGCGCTGCCAGTTTGATAGACATTAACTAGATAATAAGGGAATGTTATGAATAATTTCAGGCCAATAAATCTGAACTTTTTGATGAAACAGAAATACAATGTAGGGCTGGGGCTGTAGCTCAGTGGCAAAGCACTTGCCTGGCATGTATGTGAGGCACTGGGTTCGAGCTGTAGCACCGCATAAAAATAAATAAATAAATAAATAAAGGAGGTTTGTCCATCTATATCTACCAAAAAAAATTAAAAAAAGAAAAAGAAAAAAAATAGAGTGCACCCAAATTCTTTTTTTTTTTAAGAGACAGACAGAGAGAGAGAGAGAGAGAGAGAATTTTTTAGTGTTTATTTTTTAGTTTTCGGCGGACACAACATCTTTGTTTTGTATGTGGTGCTGAGGATCAAACCCGGGCCACACACATAGGAGACGAGCACGCTACCGCTTGAGCCACATCCCCAGCGCCCCCAAATTCAATTAAGATGAAATAGACAGGTCTGGGATTGTGGCTCAGTGGTAGAGCACTTGCCTGGCTGGGTTCGATTCTCAGCACCACATATTAATAAATAAAATAAAGGTCCATTGACAACTAAAAAAAATATTTAAAAAAGATGAAATAGACAACTTAATCAGCTCAATATCTATTAAAGAAATTGAAGCTGGGCATGGAGGCACATGCCTGTAATCCCAGCAGCTAGGGAGGCTGAGGCAGGAGGATCATGATTTCAAAGCCAACCTCAGCAGAGGTTAGGGATGTGGTTCAGTGGTTAAGCACATTGGCTTCAATCCCTGGTAAAAAAAGAAAGAAAGAAAGAAAAGAAAGAAAGGAAGGAAGGAAGGAAGGAAGGAAGGAAGGAAGGAAGGAAGGAAGGAAGGAAGGAATTGAATATGTAGATATGTAGTTTTAAAACATCTTACACAGCCTACGTCATATAACAACTTCATTGGTGAATTCTACCATTTAAGAAATAAAAAATATTTGACCAGATCCAACGTTGTTTATGATGAATACTGGTATTAGCCAGGCATGGTGGGGTACCCCATAATCCCAGAGACTTGGGAGCTGAGGCAGGAGAATGGCAAGTTCAAGGCCAACCTGGACAACTTATTGAGAACCTGTCTTAAGATATAAACAAACAAACAAACAAACAAACAAACAAATAAATAAATAAACAAACAAAAGGGTTGGGAATGTAGCTGAGAGGTAGGATGAGCCTGGGCTCAGTCTCCAGTACTGAAACAAGCAAACAAAACAACAGTGACCAAAACAACAACGACAAAAACAACAAATCTCACAGAAACTAGAAATAGAAGGATAGGAACTCCCTCAGCCAGATAAAGGGCATCTGCAAAAACTCAGGTCGAATGTCATACTTAGCACAGCAGAGAGATAGACTGAATGTCAGGAATGTGAAGGCAAGGATGTCCTGCCTTTACCACACCTACTCAGTGTGTGCTGGAGAGTGTCATCAGCGCAGTAAGACAAGATGGATGGAAGGCGCATGCTTATCCAACCAAGAAGTCCTCTGAGTCTTTCTCTGTAAGCACCGCCTACCAGGACATCACAGAGACCCTGCTCAGTGCTGGGGAATAACAAAGTCCTCTGAGTCTCCAGCCAGGGCTCTCTAGTTTTCTTTTACAGGGAGTTGTGGGATTTTCTTGGGTTCAGGTCAGAGAGAGAGCCTCCAGAGAGCATAAGGTTTTTTGGAATTGTGATTTGTAATCCAGAAGAAGGTGCGGTGGGGGTGAGGTGGGAGCATTAAGTTGGGAGAAATCAAGATAAATAAAGGCATGCAGATCAGAAACTGAAAACTGCCTTTATTTGCAGACACCATGCTGATCATTACAAAGAAAATTCTAAGGAACATACAAAATGCCACTAAAACTGAGTGAGTTTAATAAATTTCAAGACACATACTTAATATTAAAAATCATTTCTTTCTTTCTTTCTTTTTTTGTTACTGGGGATTGAACCCAAGGACACTTTATCACTGAGCTACATCCCCAATATCTCCTTGGTCTTTTATGAAATTAGAGATAGGATCTTTCAAAGTTGCTGAGGGTCTTGCTAAGTTGCTGAGACTGGCCTCAAACTTGAGATCCTCCCTCTTCAACCTCCAGAGCTGCTGGGATTACAGGCATGTGCCACCGTGCCTGGCTAAGGATAGTCTTAAAACAAATGGCACTGGAACAACTGGTGAATTATGTTTAAAAAAATGAAAGTCAGCTGTGCCGGGTATGGTGGTGCGCACCTGTAATCCCAGCAACTCAGGAGGCTGAGGCAGAAAAGTTCAAGTTTGAGGCCAGGCTCAGCAATGAAGCAAAGCTCTTAGGGAGACTCTGTCTCAAAATAAAAAAGCAAAAGGGTTGGGGAGTTAGCTCAGTGGCGGAGTATCCCTGGGTTTAATCCCCAGTACTGCAAAGCAAAACCAAAACCCAAACACCTCTACCTACACTTCTCACAAAACAAAAACACTAAAAAGATGATAATATAAATATAAGGGCCAAAACTATAATACCTCTAGAAGAAAGCATAAGAGAAAATCTCAGTGACCTTGGATTTGGTAGATGTCTTAAATTGGACACACAAAAAAAAGCCTATACTGTGAAATTGAAAATCAATAAATTGTATTTTATCAGAATTAAATAATTTTGCTTTTCAAAAGATATTATTATGAAAAGGAAAACATGAGCCATGGGCTTGGAGAAAATATCTGCAAAACAGATATACAAAGAGGGGCTGGGGATGTGGCTCAAGTGGTAGCGTGCTTGCGGCCGGGGATCGATCCTCAGCACCACATACAAACAAAGATGTTGTGTCCGCCGAAAACTAAAAAAAAAAAAATAAATAAATATTAAAATTTAAAATTCTCTCTCTCTCTCTCTCTCTCTCTCTCTCTCTCTTTAAAAAAAGATATACAAAGAATAACTTGTATATAGAAATATATAAAGAACTCTTATTTAAAATTCTTTTCATTGTGATAAATTGTACATAACAAAAATTGCCATCTAAACTTTTTTTTTTTTTTTTGGCGGGTACTGGAGATTGAACCCAGGTGTGCTTTACTACTGAGCTATATTCACAGCCTTTTAAGTTTTTTTTTTTAATTAAAAAGAAAAAAAACTTTTTTGAGACAGGGTCTTGCAAAGTTACTCAAGGCCTCACTAAGTTGCTAAGATTGGCCTTAAACTTGAAATCTTCCTGCGTCAGCCTCCTGAGGATTAAACAATTTAAAAAATATATATATTTTAGTTGTAGATGGACACAATACCTTTATTTTATTTTTATGTGGCACTGAGGATCGAACCCAGTGCCTCCCATGTGCGAGGCGAGCACTCTACCACTGAGCTCAAGCCCAGCCAGATTAAACCATTTTTAAGGGTAACCGTTCTGTAGTGTAAAATCTATTCAAATTCTCTAGAACTTTTTCTTGCAAAACTTGAACTCTGGGGCTGGGGTTGTGGCTCAGTGGGAGAACACTTGCCTAGTATGTTTGAGGCACTGGGTTCAATCCTCAGCACCACATTTTTATAAAAATAAATGAATAAAATAAAGGCATTGTGAAAAAAATCCTAAAAAAAAAAAAAAAAGAAAGAAAAAAGAAACAACAACAACAACAACAAAACACTTGAACTCTGAACCCATTAAACAATCTCTCTTTTTCCCTCTTTCTCCTCCTCTGGCAACTACGATTCAACTTTCTTTGTCCATGAATTTGACTGCTCTGGATAACTCATTTAGTGAAATCATACAGTATTTCTTTTTGTGATTGGCTTATTTCCTGAGCAAAACGCCCTCAAAATTTATTCATGTTTAAACGGGGCGTGGTGATACATATAATCCCAGCAATTTAGGAGGTGGAGGCAGGAGGATTGCAAGTTCAAGTTTAATCATGGAAATTTAGCAAGAGGCTGTCTTAAAATAAAAAATAAAAAGGACTGGGGCTGTAGCTTATTGGTGGAGCACCTCCAGGTTCAATCCTCAGTAATGCCAAAACAAACAAAGGGACCACCATGGTTTGTGCTACCCCAACCATCCTTCCTGTCACTGTGGGAATTCCTCTTCTCTGCAAAGTCCACCAATCCCTTAGGTTTCTATGTGTCCTCAGATGTGACTCACCAGCACTTAGAAAGAGATCTTGGATGTCATTTGCTATTGCTGACACCCAGAGACCCTGCTGAGCTGAGGTTCAGCATCAATGTTGCCTGCTGAGCCAGAGATGGCCTGTGTTGGCACCCAGACTGCAGCTCAGGCCCACCCATGAGATGCTCATGATTCTGACCCTGAAGGTCTCACCCTTTGGGTGCTCTGAGAATATGGCTGAAGCCAGTGGCAAGGAGAAGACCATCATCTGTTACCATGGCAGGTCCCTGTAGGAGGCCACGTGGGCCTCAGGTATGGCTAGTTGCACAGCAGCTCTGTTTCTACCAACTGTCCCTTTCTCCCCACAGTGACTGGGCAGGATGAGTTCCTGCATCAGCCTCTGTGGGTGCCTGGAATGCCCAGCCCCTGGTCCTGGTGTGGAATATACTCCCAGTGCCACACTCCTCCTCCTTGGAAGCATCTTCTTTTGGGGATCGCTGCTGTACTTTGTTAAGTCTCTTCTCAGTTTACCAGATGAGCATGTGTCCCAACAGTGGCTCTTCCATCTATCTATCTAGCTGGTCCCTCCAAGCCAATGACCGCTAGTGTCCTAGACCAGATGACTGACTCCCAGGGTTCCACCAAACCAGATATAGCCACTCACCCCAAAGACCAAACAGAAAAAGTACTAGCAAAAAGCAGGAAAGGAACTTTAACTAATATGGCTGTATTGGGAAGGTAAAGTGAGACCCAGTGTCTCAGCCCTGCCTTTGGGGGATTCATATGAACTTTAGTTTTAGATGAAGAATTGGGGTAGGGGCAAGAGGCAGGCAGAATTGAAGAGTCTTGGTCAAATTGTGGTCTGGTTGATCATGGTCTCTGTTGTAGTTCTGCAGAGAGAGAGGTGGCTCTGGAGAAGTCCTAAGACTTGAGGGGGCATTTCAGTTACCATGGGACGACTGCTTCTGTTTAGGGGGACAGTCTCACGGGTGATTTGCCTGCAACATTTACTATTCCTGAAAGGTTTTAGGCAACAACTGAAGACTTCTAGGTGCTATCCCAGGGGTCTGAGACAGGATGATGTGGAGGCTGACAGTCGAATGTCCTTGTGTCATAGGAGATGAGGTACCTCCAGAGAAGGGTCCAAGAAGTTCCCAGAGAGAAGGGGTAACTTAGCTCAGGATGAGCAGGGTCCTTGGCTTACATAAGAAAAAATAATTTCAGCACGTACCAGAGGCATAGACAGGGGTTTATTTAGGAAAGTAGATACATGTTCAAGAGAGAATGTGGGCAATCTCAAGACAGAGATGAGATTTTGTCTGGCTCTTTTTTTTTTTTTTTTTTTTTTTTTGATCAAGAATTGAACCCAGGGATGCTTTACCACCGAGCTACATCTCCAGCCCTTTTATTTTTTATTTTGAGATAGTCTCAGTAAGTTGCCCAGGTTGGCTTTAAACTTGTGATCTTTCTCCTGACTTAGTCTCTGAGTTGTTGGGATTACAGGCACATAGACCACTGTGCCTGGCCTGGCTCTTCTTTTAAAAGGGAATTTGGGCCTGGTTCAGTAGTGTTCACCTGTAATCCCATGTTCTCAGGAGGTTGAGGCAGGAGGATTGAAAATTCATAGCCAGCCTGGGCCACATAATGAGAGTTTGTCTCAAAATAAAAAGAGCTGGGGATATAGCTCAGTAGTATAGCACCCCTGGATACAATCCCAGCACCACGAAAAAGTAAACAAAATAAGTAAGTTCAGCCAGGTGCAGTGGCGCACGCCTGTAACCCAAGCAGCTTGGGAGGCTGAGGCAAGAGGATCATGAGTTCAAAGCCAGCCTCAGCAACTGTGAGGCACTAAGTAATTCAGTGAGACCCTGTCTCTAAATAAAATTTTTAAAAAGCTGGGGATGTGGCTCAGTGGTCAAGTGCCCCTGAGTTCAATCCCTGGTATTACAAAAAAAAAAAAAAAATAGTAAGTCAATAAAGAGAGGCAACTTGGAGAGGGGTGTGTGTGAGAAAGTATGTAGGGATAATATCAGTCTAGTGATCACAAGGCAGTTTATGGTGGTCAGGTCAATCTCGGATCTTTAGGCTAACGTGCTCTTTCTTCATTATATAATCAATATATAGTGGTGGAAATCTCCCTAACTTATAGGTTTTTCAAAATATGGTAATTCTTTTAATCTATTTAGTTCGAGGGTTATTTAACAGTGCTCACGGTAATTATCATAAGTGAATAGATTTATAGTTAACTTTAAAATTTGTAGATTTCCCAGGAATTTGGGAGTGACTGCCTTAGGAGAGAGACTGGTTTTGGGAATGACAGGTCTGGAAGCGTATGAGGAACTTCTGAATCAAAATTTCATTTCCTTGTCCTTTCTTTCTGTCCCCTATTTCTTTCTTTTCTTTCTTCTTTTTTTCCACTGGTACTGGGAATTTAACCCAGTGGCACTTTACCTCTGAACTTTATCCCCAATCCCTTTTTATTTTGAAGCAGGGTCTCACTAAGTTGCTGAGGCTCTCCTGGAACTTGCAATCCTCCTGTCTCAGACTCCTGAGTCACTGATCTTATGGGCTTGTGCCACCTCACCTGGCTTTTTTCTATTTTTTATTTCTTCTATTCTATCTCACTTGCAAATCTTGGCTAAGTCTTGAAGGGGAATGAGATGGGTCAAAGGTAAAGTTAGAGCTAATAAAACTGAGTTACCAGTTTTTAGATGAACACCCCTTGGATGATTAACATGCCGATGTGTGGAGCTGAGTAGGTCACAGCATTTAAGATAATAAAGAAGATGGACATAAAATGAAGGCAGAGATGCCAAGCAGTATCCTGCTTTCAGTTACCCATAAGACATCTGCAGGTCTAGGCAAATGTCATATGAGTCCATTATCCTAGGAGCATATCCTATATCAGATAGTTCATATCATATATAATACAACATAAAGACATAAGCTGAGGGTTGGAGAGATGCCTACATCTCTCAGCTCTAGCCTAACTGGAAGCCCAGATGTTAACAGTGGTTCACCTGGGTGAAGAGATCCTGGGTGGCATTGATTATCTTTGCACTGTTTGGAACCATCCATTTTTGTCCCTTTTTTCCCTATCAATACTCATAAGGGCAAGGACAGTATGTCCTACTCAGAACCTCATCCCAGCACAGGTAGGGCTGGGCCCATAGCAGGCTTTCTATAAAGGTGAGGTTGGTTAGCAGATAGTCCTGTTGAAGACTATAAGGGGTTGGTTTAGCGATAACGGAGGCAATTTTCACACCCCAGCGCCAGCTGCACTGGGCCTGGACCTGGTGCCAGCATTTCCGCCCCCGTCCAGCGCCCGGGAACTGAAGCCTTGGGTGGGCTGGAGAGTCTGGCGCCGGCCAGGAGGCCTGGACTTTTGTGATCTGCTGGCCCAGCAGACCGGGGCCGCCCCACCCGCTCCTGGCAGGGGAGGGACCGAGCCTTATTGTCCAGGAACTCGCCCCGACCGCTCCCTCCTTCTCCCCTGCCTGGCGCCGCTTCCGCGCCTCCCTCCAGCCTCCGCGGTCAGCCTCTGCTCTGGCACCTCCGACGCTCCCCCAACTTCTGCCCAGCAAGCCAGACGGTAGCTCCAGAGTGTCCCAGTACTTGGGTAAGCTCCCCTCCACTCGCCAGCCCATCCCCCACGCCCCGGAAGGGCCACGTCCCTCCCTCCAGGTTCCTCCTCCCCGCAGGTCTCCCCGGAGGCAGGTGAGCCTCTTTCCCGAACTGGCCTCCGGACGGCCAGGTGGTGCCGGATGACCTCTTGCTTGGGCATGCTGTGGCCTGAAGCATCCCGGGATGGGAAGCTGGGGTGGGCGGGCCTCTCGCTAGGACGCGGGAGGACTTCAGAGGCTGCCCGGGGAGAACTTGGGGACTTGAGATTCCGAATCCAGAGGGTGCAGCCAGTGCTGACTCACTTGGGGACGTGCTGGGCCCGGGAGGACAGCCCTCTTGCTGAACAGTTCCTGTGCAAGGAAGTCGGGCCCAGTAGGGTATTCCAGCTGGGAGACCCCAGAGGTAGGATGGAGTGCGGGGCTGGCGACACTCGCTCCTTCATCCTGGATCTGCCTTCATGACCTGCTGACCGTGCCGCTCTCCATCTGCACCTTGTTGGACCATTTAGCCTGCTTCTCACTGCTCTACTTGTCCTCGCTTCTTCTCCAGAAAGGGCTGGGCATCCGAGGGGCATGGCTTTGAACCACCTCCACTTCCTCTTCCTCTGGTATCACTACCCCCTTCCTCCACCTCTTCCTCCTTCTTGGGCCCCTGCCCACCCCTTCATTCATCCCACAGCTTCCTGTGTTCTGCCATGCCTGAGAAGGAACTGGAGTCTTCAGCCTGGGGAACAGGAGGGGACTGAGGAAAACACACTTGGCCTTCATTGGATCATGTGTTCATGCATGCATGTGTTTCCACTTGCTCACACAGCCCCTGTTCTTTCCCATTCACTCATTCGTTCATTCTGGGGACACTTATTGAACATCTACTATGTTTAAGGCTCTGAGTGAGCCGGAGGTGGTGGTGTGCATCCTGTAATCCTAACAGCTCAGTAGGCTGAGGCAGGAGGATTGTGAGTTCAAAGCCAGCCTTCGCAACTTAGCGTGGCCCTAAGCAACTCAGCAAGACTCTGTCTCTAAAATATGAATAATAGGGCTGGGGATGTGGTTCAAGCGGTAGCGCGCTCGCCTGGCATGCGTGCGGCTCGGGTTCGATCCTCAGCACCACATACCAACAAAGATGTTGTGTCCGCCGAGAACTAAAAAATAAATATTAAAAATTCTAAAAAAATATGAATAATATATGGAAATAAAATATAAATAAAATGTGAAAAAGAGCTGGGGAAGTGGCTCAATGGTTAAGTGTCCTTTTGGGTTCAATCCCCAATATCCCCCCCAAATAAGACTGAGTGTTCACGGGTGTGTGTGGGTGTGTGAGTATGTGGGTGGGTCAGGATACTCTGTGTTCCATCTCTGCTGCTAGCTTACTTAAGGTCAAAAAGGGGATATTAGCACAAATTTTCTGAATTTAAGAGAAGAAGCACTGTGAGATATAAAGGGCTGCAAAGTGTGTGTGCTGTGCGTGCCACTTAGGATGGGAAAGGAAGGCTTCCTGGAGGTGGTGGCATTTCAGCTGTGCCTGAGTGGTAAGGTCTGGATGTAGACTCTTCATTACTCTTGGACCATGGGGTGGAGGTAACGGAAAGAAAAAAAGAAACCCTAGGTGTGTGAGGAAACCGTGGGAAGCAAGCTCTAGGCGTGAGAGGATTAGAAGAAAGCCTGAACAGGGAGGCCTCGCATGGGACGGGACATGTGGCTATCTCAGGCCCCAGGGGAGCAGCCTTGTTCTGAGTGGCTGTTAAACTCTCTAATTGTCTAGGCAGCCTTGAGGGAGTTCACCCTTAATCCAGGGGGTATACAAGTGGAGGCTGGGATCCTAGGGATGGGCATGGAGCTGTAGGTTCTGGGCCACGGAGGATACTGAAAAGTGGAAGTTGGAGCGGATGATGTTGGAGGTCCTCCTGCCCAGGGAATCTGTAGTCCTATATGGAAGGCTAAAGGCCCAACAGAAGGAATTTCTCGGGGTTTGGTTATTTATTCTCTCATTCATTTCCTCACTCACTTCTATACCTATTCATTCATTCAATTCATCCATCCATTCATCTATCGCTTTGTAATATCAGGGCCTGTACTGGGGACTCAAATGACTCCGATGAGGTCCCTGTGCTTGTGAGTCAAATGGGAAAGATGGACCCAGGCCTGACAGTGACAACTCAGTGGCACTGTGATTTGTCACTGGGTGGGGAGAAAGGGTATGGACCTGCAAAATGAATGTAGACATTTGTGCTCCATCCAGGAAGGCCCAATTGTGGGGCCAGAGAAGAAGGATACAGTGTGGGAAAAGGAATGTTTGGAGGAGAAAATACTCTGGGCTCACAGAGCTTCCAGAGTAGGCTTTCTGCAGACAAGGAATGTCCCAGAGGCTCACTGGAAGACTGGGCCTTTGGGCTGAGGACATTACAAGCTCTTTCCACATTAAAAACAAACCTGATGAGCTGGTGTTGTGGTTCAGTGGTAGCGCGCTTGCCTAGCAGGCGTGAGGCCCTGGGTTCGATCCTCAGCACCACATAAAAACAAATAAAGGTATTGTGTCCATCTACAACTAAAAAATAAATAAAAAAACAACAATAACAACAACAACAACAACAAAAAAAAAAACCCAAATCTGTTGCTGGGCATGGTGGTGCACACCTGTAATCCCAGCAACTTGGGAGGCTGAGGCAGGAGGATCCAGAGTTTAAAGCCAGCCTCAGCAGGGTGAGGCCCTAAGCAACTCAGTGAGACCCTGTCTTTAAATAAAAATTCAAAATAGGGCTGGGGATGTGGCTCAGTGGTCAAGTGCCCCTGCGTTCAATCCCCAGTATCCAACAAACCAAAACAAATATAAAAACAAACCTGTCATAATCCCGGTACCAAATAAACAAACAGAAACAAATCTGTCATGCCAGCAGCTCAGGAAGCTAAGGCAGGAGAATCACAAGTTCAAAGCCAGACTCAGCAACTCAGCGAAGCCAAAAGCAACTCAAGTGAGATCCTATCTCAAAATAAAATAAAACATAAAAAAGGGCTGGGTATATGGCTCAGTGGTTAAATTCTCCTGGATTCAATTCCGGGCACAAAATTAAATAAATAAATAACTAAATAAAAAATCTGGGCTTCGATCTCCCCAGTGATAACATGGAAGGACTAACTTAGGTCACTGATTCTCAAAGTGAGGTTCCTGGTGATAAGCTTCAGCATCACTGGGGGGCTTATTAGAAATGCAAGTTCTTGGGCCCTACTTTTTTGGCCCTGTTGAGCCAAAGACTCTGGATATGGGCCCAGCAATCTGTTTTAACAAGCCTTCCAGGTGGTCCTGACTCAGGCTGAAGTCGGGCTTCTCTGGACTATGTATGATACATGCACATGTTTCATGCCTCCTGCATTTGGGGCCCTGGTCTGGGTGCTGGTGGGCAGGGAGAACAGAGATGAGTAAGATGTGGTTTCAGCCCTCAGGGGGCTGCCGGGTGAGTTGGAAAGGGGATGCAGATACCCATGGGAATATTCTCTACAGGAATGGATGGTGCAGAGCTGCTGAGGCAATGAGACAGGAGCTAATCCTTTAATAAATAACATGGGGAAGAGGAGATCTTTGTGAGCTGGATGGGTCTCTGCAGAAAGATCTAGCTCTCCATTGCTTGTTTCTGGAAATCCTCTTATAAGTCTAACCGAAGCCTTTTACCTTATGCCTTGTTGTGGGGTTGTGCAGACAGGGCTCTGGACTTGAGGTCAGGAGTGGTCAGGAGTGGTGATTCTAGACAATGTCCTCACTTTGGGTGGCTTCCTGTCCGTCCTTGGGCCTCAATTTGTCCATTTCTAAGATAGGGTCGCTGGGTTAAATCCAGTGAGGCTGAGACATGGTGTTCCTTTGGAGAGAGGGTGGCTGGGGGCCAGAAGCTCTCTGGGTTTCTATTCCTTCCTTTATATAGTTGAGGGCCCTGAAATTGCCCTGGCTGCCTGCATATCAAGTTACCTCAGGGACCGAGTGAGATGAGCTGTCCCTCTTGGGGCTTGTTTCCTTCCCAGTCCAGGCAGGTTGCGTGAGACCTCTTCAACTCATATGGCCTTCATCATGCTGGGTGTGTTCATCATTCCCAGAGGCACCTGGCATCAGAGGCCCTGCAAGATGAGGCTCCTCAGAGCCCTGCATCTTCTTCTATTCCTGTTAGGCCGTCCACCTCACTCCTCTTCTCAGTCTATCCAGAGCCATTCAAACTTCAGGCCAGCTCTGGCACTGCCAGAAAGCAACCTGGATTTCCCCAGTCTTCAGTGCCAGTGCTATCTGTGGGCCATCTTGCTGTTTTTAAGGTCTTGCTGATTTTAATTTCTCATTTCTAGACACAGAAATTCTGACAAATACAAACTCTTTGAGGGCAAGGCCTGAGCTCACAGGGAAGGACATTATAGTCCTTGATTCCCAGAGCAGGGAAGCCTAGAGAGGAGGGGACTTGCCTGGAGTCACACAGCACATTAGTGAAAGAACCAGACGCAGAATCCAGGTCTCATAAGCATGCCCAGAAGAGACAGTATTGAGCTTATAGTGAATGAATTAGAAGCATGAGGGACAGAGGAGAGGGCAGAGAGCTGGGAGCTGGCCTGATTGGTTTGCAGGTGCTTTGTAGTTATTGGTTGTACCACCTGGGTGGGTGCCTGGCTCACAACAGGGGCCTGGTTGTTATGGGGTGCTTGTTATCTCCCCCATCCACTTGTCTACCGCAGCTCTCTTGCCTGGATCCCTTCCCTCACCCTTTTATTTTCTACCTTCCAGGCTCTTTACTGTCCCAACTTCAACTTGAGTGTCAAGGTTTCCTGGTCAAGCTTCTTGCAGGAGTCAGGGGTAGAAGGGGAAAATCCTGTGGTGACTACAGGGGGCTGAATCCTGCATGGCCATCAGGTGGAATTTGGCAGGTGCCACTTTTAGAGGAATCTCACTGCCCAAGTTAAAGAAGTGAGTGGTGTGCCCTGCCTCTGGCCAGCAGCTGCTGGACTTGACAGCTTAGATGGGTGGAGCAGGCAAGCGGCTCTCTCCAGGGTGAAGAGTCCTAGCAGGTGGGTCGGCTGTCTCTGCAAGGTGGCTGGCAGCGCCCTGGCCTCCCGCTATGCTGCAGCCTGACCCCTTGTGGACGGATGGAAATCTGGACCTGGAGCTGAATCTCCGGCCCCTGGGGACCATTCTGGAGCCTAGGGTCCCCGTGGGGAGGATGACGGAGCCGGCGTGGGGGCTGGAAATGGGGGTGATTGGAGTTTGGCTGGGGTTGGAAGCCGAGTGAGCTTCCGGCTGGGTGTCCAATAGTTGGGACTGGCTCCCGAAGCGGCGGTGCCCAGTTGGCAGCCCCTGAGAACCCTTCTGGGCAGGGGTTCCGGGAGGAGGGGAGCAGGAGCGGCTGCGGAGAGGCCGGGACGCGGCGAGAAGTTCTGGCTGCGGAGGGCGGGAGCTCGGGAGGAGGAGCCCGAGGCCGCTGGCTGCATTTGGAGCCCCAGCCGAGCCGGCTGTGGCTCAGGTGACCTGCGGCTGTCTCTGGGAGAGCGCTGCTCCCCACCGCCTGGTCCACACTGCTAGCGGCCGCAATGATCCAGAATGTCGGCAATCACCTGCGAAGGGTATGACCAGTGGGCTGGGGCGCGGGAGGCTGGGGACCCAGAAAGATTAACGTTTGCTTTTGAAGTTAGAAGTTCTTCTGCTTCTTCTTCTTCTTCTTCTTTTTTTTTTTTTTTTTACTTTCCATGGGCCATTTTCTAGCTCTCTTTGGAAAGAAATTGCAGAAGCCCGGGGCTGTTTAATTATAAGCAGCAATTTCCAAACAAGCCCTAGGGACCACTAGATCCCCAAGGGCTGGCTGTTTGGAATCACTGGCAGCGAGTTCTTCTGGAATTCTTGTGGGGTTGTACATTTCTGCAGGCGCAGTTGTGTGTGTGTTTCTGCTGGCCATCTGAGCTGGCTCTGTGGTGTTCCAGCTCCCCGCTCAAAGCCCTTTGAGCAATGGAAGTTACAGGATGAAGGTGTGTACACCCTCCAATCACGGAGCGTGACCGGGTAAGGACGGGAGAGCAATCGCAGGACCATGTGAGGGAAAGGCCATGTGGAAAAGTGTTCTGTGAGGTGACCTTGAAGAGCACTTTCCCCTAGAACCTCCTAACAGGGACTTTGGAGCTGAAATTTCATGTTGAGGCCCCAGGCAGACTCAAGTGCCTCTCAGTGTCTGGCAGGGATCTTTGACCTGGTGCATGGAGAAGAGCTCAGGACAGACTGGCAGAGCTTTGCTGGGCATATAGTGGCTGTCTATTGAGGACATTTTCAGCAAAAAAAAAAAAAAAAAAAAAAAAAACTTTTAAAAAGGGACCGGAGGGAATAAAGAAATATCTTATTTATCCCCCACCTCCACCTGCACAGCCACCTTTCAACTTGGCCTCCTGCCCCTCCCAGTGCACCTGTCTTCCCACAGCCAACCCCCTTCACACTGCTTACCTGTTGCTGGGGATCTTGGTGACCTGGCTTGTGCATGCCTCCCTCTCATCCCCCCATCCTGCCCCTCTGCATTCTGGGCATCAGCCCACTATCCTGCTTTCCATGGTCTCAGTGTCCCTGTGGTCTCTCTTTCAGGCTGGTGTCCATGCTGTGCCTTCTCGCAGTCACCCCAGCCTTCCCGTGCCTCCCCTAAGCTGCCTCTGTGGCAAGTTCCTCCTGAGCCATCAGATTGAGCTCAGATGCTGCCTCCTCTGGAAAGCCCTCCCAGATTTCTCACATCACTGTGCACCGCTATGTGAGCTCCTTCTTATACTGGAATGTGTGCTTGACTCGCATGTCCACCTCTCCCACAAGCCAGTGAGCTCCATGCAGCTGCTCCTGGTGGACCCAGGACAGAGCTTGGCCTGGCTGGAGTCCAGGGAATGATTAGTGAATGAATGAGAACAGGCGACTTCTCAGCTAGGGCAGGTGGGATCTGAACAGCAGGGCCCAGGGGGCAGAGAGAGGGTCTTCCAGGTAGGTGGGCTGCCTGTGTCTTCTCTTGGTCCCTGTCGTATTTAACCCTTCAGGACTATTTTCCCATTAATCCTTATCTGTAACTGGGGACAAGCGGGTGGGTAAGAGTAGTGTCATTTTATAGTAGCAGATCCCCATAAGTGCTGCCTGTGCCAGGCACCAAGCCAAATTCAGGCACATGTTAACTCAGTCAGTTCTCTGAGGGAGGTACACTTACCACCCCCAAATTACAGATAAGGAACCTGAGGCTCTGAGATGTGAAGTGATTTGTCCCAGATCACACTGGTAGGAAGTGGCAGAGCTGGAATTTGAATTCAGTGGTCCTGACTCCACAGTTTGAGCTTTTAAGAAACCTGAGACAGAGTCAGGAATGGTGGTGCACTCTTGTAATCCCAGTTCAAAGCCAGCCTTAGCAACTTATGGAGGCTCTGAGCCACTTAGCAAGACCCTGTCTCAAAATAAAAAAAAAAAAAATAAAGAAATAAAAAGGATTGAGGATGTATCTCAGTGGTTAAATGCCCCTGAGTCCAATGCCTGGTACAAAAAAAAAAAAAAAAAAAAAAAAAAAAAGAGAGAGAGAAACCTGAGACAGCCAGATGAAGGTCCAGAAATGACATTCAACCCACATGTCCTGAGCCCATCCACCATTTGGTTCCCCTGTACTACCTCCATTGATTCTTGGAATGGAGCAGGGTGTAGATGTGGAAACTGGGCTCATGAGAACACAAGGGACCTCACATCAGCTAAAAGCACTGTGACCTTGATTGCTACCTTTGAACTTGTGCCTGGTTGGCAGAGATTCTTGGATTTCCCTTGCCTCTTCCCTTAGCTCTTCTTGAATTCAGGAGATTTGGGAGAGATGTTTTCTGGTTTGGTATCAAAGCTGTTTTTAATGAAAAGCAAGCAAACCCAAAAACCCCACCAAAGTATTTTCACTAGGTACGAAGAAGCCAGATTAAACTGGGAACAGAAGTAGGGGGTTGTTTCACAAGTCCCACTTTGCATGGTTTGGGGACAATTTCCAGTACCCTAAGGCACTGCAGACAGAGTGAGTGTTGAAGTCTGGTAATTCTGGCTCCTACTCATGACTGGGTACCGAGCAAACATTTGGTGTGTATAAGTGACTGAGTGAGTGACTGAAGCTGTGAGTGCCACCAAGCCTGGTGGCAGGCAGGGTGCTGTGTGTGGATCCGAGGATGCTGGAAAGTTCTCCCTGTCCTGACTCATACATGTCTCTTCTTTCCCCATCCAAAATGTCAGTCTATACTGAGAACTGAGTCCTGCACTCCTGACAGTCAGTTCCCTGTACAACCTTTTTACTCCAGAAATAGTGACAGGGATGTTTGTCCCAGTTCTCTTGAAAACATCTGTGTGTATCTGTGCTTGTGTTCATAGACCTATTTGCTTGGCTATATATATATAGCATGATTGTGCTACCTTACTGTGAACCTGAGGGTAGCTGGAGGAACTTCTGTCCCAACTTGACCCACCCAGCCTTGTTAGGGGTCTGGCCCAGGATGCGGGGAGGTTTAGGATAGGGCATTTGGATTAGAATCTTAGGTTCACTCCATATTCACTGTGTGACCTGGGCCAGGTGTCCCTCTCTCTGGGTCTCAGCATGTTGGGTGATCATAGAGGTTCCCTAACTTGACATCTGGAAACCTGAACATTTGTGACAGATCTATGTATCACCTTGGGGGTGGTCTTGAGAAAGGCAGGGGCTGGTCTCCCCGGAGGAGGAGGAGGAATGATGGAGAAGTAGAGACCTGTAGACATAGAATGATGTGCCTATCACATAGCAAGGGTTCAGAAATGACTGAATGACCACGGAAGTGGGCTGAGGTGATCCCAGAGGAAGAGGTGAGACTTGAACAATCATTATCAACCTCTTCAGGAGCGGTGTGTGAAATCTAGTCTGGTCATGGGTAGACGCCCTTAGTGTTCTTAATCTGTCTAGAGGACTCTTCCTATCCTTCAAAGTCCAGCCATCGCTTCCCATTTGAATCCCATTCTACCTGGCCCCAGAGTAAATAAGTTCTGCTCAGGATGTGCTACCCACTTCACTTGTTCCTTCTACAGGTACTTAACTCCAGAGGATTAACATGTGGCGGGTGCTGACAGCTAACAGGGGACAGATGGTAAAATGGTAGTCAAATCAATACCAACGAAAATTTGTATTAAGTACTGTGACTAAAGAGTCATTGCCCTGTGCGAGCTATGCATCAAGCATGCAATAACTTATTTATTCCTTGTAACAACTCTGTGAAGTGGATAATGTTATTGTGTTCATATTAAAGGTGAAACTGAGACAGAGAGAGTAAGCACTGTTTCTCATATCACACAGCTAGTAGGTGGCATTGCAGGGCTTACCAGGCTGTCTGGAGCACTGAGATCTGAGAGAAAAGAGAGGGAGGTCAGGGGAGAGCTCTTTGAGCAGGTGACAGCTGAGCAGAGATCTAGTGGCTGAGCAAAGGCAGCTATGGGAAGATCTGGGAGGAGCATTCCAGGCCGAGGGAGCAGTGTTCATTTGTAGGCTCTGAGGTGTGGGAGCTTGGTGTGTCTGACAGCTGAATGGAGCCCAGGTGGCTTGAAGTGGGGATAACCAGGGGCAGAACAGCTGGAAGAGGCAGAGATGAGGCTCTGAGATGCTGCAGCTGTGCATCTGGGCCTTGTAGGTGAGGGGGTTTGGTGTGCTGTGAGCTCCTAAAGACTCTCTGGTCCCCAGGCTTAGTACAAGATGCACAGCCCCTGCAAGATGGACTCAGGGACCCAGGGGAACAATCCTCCTGACTCTGCTTCTCTGTGTGGCTAGCACTCTGATGGTCCCAACTGCCTTCCCAATGACTCCAACTCTTCATAGCAGGGAGGCAGGGATAGGATCAGCCCCCTGCACAGATGAGGCACAAAGAAGTGAGATGAGGTCCCTGGGTTCTTGAAACTGGCCAGAGAGACTCAAGACCCACCTGCTAGCTTGGGACCCTTCTCCAGGTCTTGCTTTGGCAGGAAAGCATCTGGAACCTCTGTGCACCCAGTGGGTGGCCCCCATCACCCTTGGACCTACCCCATCCAGCCTCCTCTGCCCACGCTTGCACACTGAAAATGTGGGCTTGGAGTCCGAGGCTGTCTGAGCTGATCCTCCCATGCATATATCGGGGTCTAGGGAAGGTTGTACCACCACCCCGGCCTGTGCCTGGGCTGGTAGTGGGACTGTGCTGGCATCTTGGAACTTTTGGAGAGCTATTCACTGCTCTGCCAGACAGCGAAAGGGTCCAAAGAGACTTGCCTACTTACTTTGCCTTTGTAGGCTCCAGCTTTTTGATCTATGAAGCAAACTTGCCAGGTTGTTGATAGAATTAGCCATTGGAGGACTGTAGAACTTGGCATGGGATTGGCCTTGGTTAGTACTTGTTCCTTTTTTCCCCCATCTCATCTGGACTTGAGTTTCCTCAATGGCCCAGTGGCAGGGCTGGTTGGTCTACTGAGATGGTAAGAGTTAATTTTTCTGTTGAGGACCTACTAAGTGTTAGGCATATTTAAATGTCCTAACAGCTCTGCAATTTTCTTTCCCCCTCTTTTGGTATTGGGGATTGAACTCAGGGGTGCTTTACTACTAAGCTACATCCCAGCCCTTTTTATTTTTATTTTGAAACAGGGTCTCACTAAGTTGCAGAGGCTGACCTCGTATTTTTGATCCTTCCAGCCTCCTGAGTCACTGGAATTATAGGTATGCACCACCATCCTGGCTCAACTGGCTTCTCAGATCAAGGCTCTGGCATTAAGTCACTTTGAGCTAGTTAGACAATTTGAAGTCTTGCCTGATCCTAGGCTCCAGCTGGGCAGGGATCCTGGGTACCAAGGCTCTTTACCTTGTTCTGGTCTGACCTGGCTGAGCCAAGAAACTGACATATTTGCCTTGTACTTGCTCTGTCCCGTGGTTCCAGGCACAGGTGGTGCTACTAGCTGGGTTCTTGGCCAGCTCCCTGGCTACAAGCCTGTGCCCTTGTCATTCCCAGGAGCAGCCTCATTGCAGGTCAGAGGTGGTATCAGGACAGCAATAGGCCCAGAGTTTGGCACTTTGGGGATGCAGGAATGAGTCAGACTGGACCTGTCCTCAGGTGCCCCAGATGATGGGGAGATAGAGAGGATCATGTGATGATGGTAGCACAAAGTGGCCAAGCTGGGGCAGATGAAAGCCTTGAGGTGGTCTTTACCAGCTCAGGGAGGGGTCAGGACAGGCTCCGTGGAGGAGGTGATGGATTGGCTGCCCGGAGAGCTTTTCTGGGTTAGGAAGTGCAGTCTAGGAGAGGCACCTGTACATGAGAGGTAGGAAAGAGCCAGTTCCACAAGAAAATGAAGGAATTTAGCAGGGACCCCTGAGGACACTCTTTCTGCCCCCCTTGACCATGTAATATGTGTGTGTATGGGGGGGCAGGAGATATACATATGCATCTCCTGCCTGGGTCTTCCTCAGTGGTAATAATTTGCCCTCAGCCAATTACACATTAACTCATTAATGTCAGTAGACACAAACTGGTAAGGCTTTTTGGAGAGTCTTACCCAGTGGGCAGAACCGCTCCAGCAGGGAGAAAGCAGAATCTCAGCTCTACCACTCAGTGGCACAGAGCCCTCAGCTCCTCTGATAACCAGGCTTCATTTGGCTCCCTCTCCTGTGCCAGAGGCACGGCTCCTTGTCCCTCGAAGGGCTAGGTGAGGAGTAAATGGAATCACGCAGAGCTGCTGTAGAATGTCACAGCCAGATGCCAGACTTCAGAGAGACACGTGCACTAGCCCCTGCTCTGGGGCTTTTCCTGGCTCCTCATGTGCACTTTGCCATCTAGAATGTGCTGTCCGTGTTTTATCAAATCAGGCTGTTCAGAGCCAGTGAGTCAGCAGCTGGGCTGGGCCCAGGCTGAATCCGGGCTCTGGGGGTTTGCTGGGGGGCAGCAGTGCCAATTCTAAGGTCTCTCCACTCCTAAATTGTGTCCTATTTGTGACCCTAGAACAGGCTGTGATCTGCCCTGGGGTGTGGCCTGGCCCAGGTGTGATCTTGGTCCCCAGTCAGAGATTGTTAAAGGCCCTTTGGCCTCTCTTAAAGCGCCTCTGGTTTCCAGGAGCCTCCAGGCCTCTGTACCAGGTAGGTCCATGTTTTCTTTTGATCCCTTGAGAAGGTTGTGGAGAGACCTAGTACCTCTCTTTTCTCCAGGGATCCAGCCCCAGTGAGCCTTGGCAGGGACAGAGGGGAGGTCTGGAGCCAGAAGACCCTGTTGTGATCTTGATGAGCTGTTTCTCAGCTTCAGCTTCATTTCCGCATGGCAGGGCTACAGGGTAATGATGGACCCTGTCACTTGAGCAGGTTCACACCGTGAGCTTGACCAAGAAATTAATGTTAGATCAGTCTGCTTGCCTAAAGGCTTTGCAAGCAATGGGGTTCATGGAAAGGGTGGGCCCCGAGAGAGGAAGGGGCCAAGGGTTAAATGACTTTAGAGTAGGGATGGGGTGGAGGGATGGTCTGTCCGGGAAGAGAGTCAGAAGGGGAAGAGCCCAGCACTGCTTCCCAGCCCCACCCTGAGGGCCTCCTGGGACTCTGAGCTGCTCCAGTCCTACCCTCCCCTTGATTTTGAAGATAAAAGCAGAGCTTCTAGGCAGCAAGTCTAAGAAAGGTGTGTCTCTTGGGGAAACTGGTTCTTAGCTAGGCAAACAGGTGAGTGGGAGGGACTTCTGAGCTGGCCAGGCTGGCCCTGTGGACAGGGAGTGGTGGTGTGGTGTGGCAGCCAGGGTCTTTACCTCAGAGATCCCTCCACAGCCCAGGTAAGATCCACTCTTCAGAGACCACCTCCCCAGTCAGTGGTGTTCCCCTATTGCCTGGAGGGCAAGGGAGTGGGGAGGCAAGAGAGGAGAGTCTGAAGTGCCGAGGGTAGGGGCCTGGAGATGTGGCTTGGTGGTGGAGCATTTGCCAGGCTTTGCAGGAGCCCTGGGACTGATCCCTAGCACCTGTAAAAATCCAGAGGAAAGGAGTGCCATGGACTGGTGACCTGACCTCCTTCTGGGGGTGTTCCTTCTGCAGAGAGCCCTTGCTAGGTTCTGGAGTCAGGACTCAGTTCAACCTCTCCTTTGCCTTTTACTGATCAAGAGTCCTTGGAGGGATCTTTTATTGATGAATTTTGTTTTCCTCATCTGTGAAGTGAGGATTTCTGCTTCTATTTTTTGTTTTGAGACAAGGTCTCACCAAGTCGCCAAAGCTGACTTTGAATTTGCAATCCTCCTGCCTCAGCCTCCTGGGTTGCTGGGATTACAGTGGAGTTGAAAATTTAAGGATCCCCAAGGACTGGACCTGGCACACAGTGGCTGCATGACAAGTGGTAGCCTTGGATTTCTAAAAGCGATCTTTTTTTTTTTTTTTGCGGGGGGGGGGGTGGTGTGCCAGGGATAAAACTCAGGGGCACTGAGCCACATCCCCAGCCCTATTTTGTATTTTATTTAGAGATAGGGTCTCATTAAGTTGCTTAGTGCCTCACCATTGCTGAGGATGGCTTTGAATTTGTGATCCTCTAGCCTCAGCTTCCTGAGCCGCTGCGATTATAGGCATGTGCCACCAAACTGTGGTTCTTAAAAGCAGTCTTTGAGGTTCTGCTAGGTCACTTCTTGGGCAGCTCCTGACCTGTGGGCAGCACTCTGGCTCCGTGGGAACCCTCCTACAGGCTCTGTTCCTTAGCATGGAAGGAGCTCTAACATCTAACATCTAGGACCTTCCTGTCCCCATGTCCCCTTTCAACTGCTACCATGTTTCTTTGCTCCATTTCTCCTTAAAAATCACTGAGTTTTCTGTGATCCCATTTCCACTTGGTTACCTCTCATCCTTTCCCTAAGTCATTCTGATGGAATCATCCTTTTCCCTCCCCACTCCCTTCCTGTGGTTAAATTGGGAGAGCTTCTCTCCCCATCTGCTTCAGCTCTGCTTGTGGCTCCTGGAGAGCCACCCTCCCCAGGGCCTGCTCCCACCTGGCTGATGCCTCCCTCCAGGCTCCTCCTTCCTACTGGCCTGTGTCAAGTTGGGTATCTCTGGCTACCTTCTCTCCTTGGGTCTTGTTTGTACTAGTCCTAAGACTGCAAAACAAACCACCTCAGACTTAGTGGCTTAAAACAACTCTTTATGACATCTTGATGCCCAGGAGCTCGATCAGGGTTCTACTGAGTGATTCTTCTGCCCTGTGGGGCACTGGTGGAGGTAACATGGTGGTTTTTAGTTGGAAGATGAGCTAACTGATTTTGTTGGCACCTCAGTAGGGATGGCTTCAAGGTTGGGCTTAGCTGGGACTGTCATTCAGAATAGCCACAGATGACCTCTGCAGTGTGACAGTCTCAGGGGAGTCAGATTTCCAACCTGGCAGAAGACTACAAGTAGGAGGTCCCTAAGGCCTGGGTGGAAGCAGCAAGGCTTCGCATGATTTGGTCTTAGAGGTACTGGTTGAAATGTCACCAAAGATGCATCAGATCCAGGGGCGGGGATTCGATTCTACAGGGATTCCATTCTACCTCTCAGCAGGAGTAGCAAAAAATCAGCTGCATTTTGACCACAAAGTTGCAGATACTCACATGCCTTTTTTTTTTTTTTTTGGTATCAGGTATTGAACCCAGGGCACTTAGCCACTAAGCCACATCCCCGTCCATTTTTTATGTTTTATTTAGAGACAGGGCCTTGCTGAGTTACTTTAGGCCTCACTAAATTGCTGAGGCTGGCTCTGAACTTATGAGTCTCCTGCCTCAGCCTCCCAAACTGCTGGGATTAACAGATGTGTGCCCAGTTCTGTTCTATTTTTTTGTTTTGAGACAAGTTCTCACTAAATTGACAAGGCTGACTTTGAATTTGTAATCCTCCTGCCTCAGCCTCCTGGGTTGCTGGGATTACAGACATGTGCCACCATGCCTGCCCTGGAACTCTCTGACACCTCTCTTTGAATGTCTAATTCTTGCCAGGTGTGGTGTCACATACCTGTAATCCCATCGGCTCTGGAGACTGAGACAGGAATATTGAAAATTCAAATACAGCCTCAGCAATTCAGCAAGGCCCTAAGCAACCAGGTGAAAACCCTGTCTCAAAAAAAAAAAAAAAAAAAAAAAAAAAAAAAGTCTAGGAACGTAGGAATGTGTCTTAGTGGTTAAGCACCCCTGGGTTCAATCCCTGGTACCAAATAGATAATGACATCCCTGTTTTTCTCTCTTCTGGCACGGTCCATTCTCTAAGATGACCTTGTTTCTTTTTGCTTACTGTCTGTCCATGAGGCTGTTGTGTGCCATCCTGTGTTCCCAGCTCCTGCAAGTAAGGAATAGGAGTTTAACAGAGAGAAACACCTGCTAGAGCTGGCCTCTTTCTAACCTTGTTTATCCTTGTGTCATCTGGATTTTATACCTTATTAGGTCTCCTGCTCTCTGACCCAGCAGGCCGTCCACTCTGCAGCCAGAGTCCCTCATGCAGCCTGGCTCCCCCTCACCCCATAGTTCCTCCTGCAGCCTGGTTGTCCTTCCTGGTCCTGGCCCCTCTCTTTCCCCCCTCACAGTGCTGGGCCTCATGCTGCTGCAAAACCCCAGCTGTCTCCTCTCTGTACTGAGTCACTCTTTCCCTAAATGGGACCCCTCACCACCTACCCCCACCGCAGCGGTAAGTCTTCAGCAGCCACAGGGCCAGGGTTTGGGTTACAGCAGGATTGTCACTGTTGAGTTTGTGGACAGACTAAATCATGAGGCTGTTTTCACATAAAAGCTATTAAGCTAGAGCCACCCTTGCACACAAACAACTTAAGAAAAGGGATAGTGGCAGAAACACTTCAAGGGAGGCCAGCAAAGTGAGCCTTTTCCATTTTCATCTCCTGGGTCTCCTTGGTCTTTTTTTCCCTTTTAGTACTGGGGTTGGGACTTGGGGGCGCTCTATCACAGAGCTACATCCCTTTAAATTTTTTTTTTATTTTTTTTTATTTTGAGAGAGGGTCTTGCTAAGTTGCCCAGGCTAATCTTGAACTTTTGATCCTCTGCCTAGGCCTCCCAAGGCCCTGGGATTACAGGCATGAGCCACTGTACTTGGCTTCTTTTTAAAAAAATATTAATTAATTTGATTCATTGTACACAATTGCAGCACAACTTTTCATTTCTCTAGTTGGACACGATGTAGCATCACACCCTATGTGCAGTCATACATGTACCTAGGGTAATGGTGTCCATCTCATTCCACCATCTTTCCTGCCCCCATTCCCCCGCACCCCACTTGGCTTCTTCTGCTTGGTCTTGTATGTTATAGACTTTCAGATGGCCTTCCATGAACGGGTGATTTCATTCAAGCCATCTAATCTGGTGTTGAATGGAACAGGCAAATGGGGTACTCCTTTGGAGATGCCTCTCAGTTTCAATTTAATATGAGAACAGGCAAATGGGGTACTTCTTTTTTTGAAAAAATTAGTTAATTATTTTAATTAGGTATATATGACAGTAGAATGCAAAAAGAAGCCAAGTACAGTACCCTGAGGGTCTTGAGCCTTCTAGGGGCCTGGGAAGTAGGAATGGTCAAGCAACCAAGTGTTGGACTGTGTGGACATCTGTGGGAGGCCTCATGAAGGGCCATGGACTCCATCTTGTTCAAACCTGATTCTTCATTGAAATGAAGCCCTGGTGGGAGAAAGATTTTGTGTTCAACAGGCAGTACTGGGGGGAAAAATGAATATGATTGTCATAGGAATGGGGCTAGGAGGCCCCAGCTGACCCATGCTCTGCAAAGGCCACTTGACCAGTCTCATCAGATGTCCCTTACCCAGGGCCCTGCTCAGGCCTTTCCTCTCTAGACAGTTTCCTGTGTCTTTAAACTGGCTTTTTTTTATGTGTGTGTGTGGGGGGGCGGTATGTAGGATTGAACTCAGGGGCACTTGACCAGTGACCACATCCCCATCCCTATCTTGTATTCTATTTAGAGACAGGGTCTACTGACTTGCTTATCACCTTGCTTTTGCTGAGGCTTTGAATTTGCAATCCTCCTGCTTCAGCCTCCTGAGCAGCTGGGATTACAGACAGGTGCCGCTGTGTCAGGCCCCTGCCCAGCTTTTTAACAACACAAAGATCTGAGTGTTGGGAGCCCTTCCTGTGGGTCAGTTCCTGTTCTTTCCACATGTAATCTCTTTTTTTTTTTTTTTAAGAGAGAGTGATAGAGGGAGAGAGAGAGAGAGAATTTTTTTTTAAGAGAGAGTGAGAGAGGAGAGAGAGTGAGAGAGAGAGAGAGAATTTTAATATTTATTTTTTAGTTCTCGGCGGACACAACATCTTTGTTGGTATGTGGTGCTGAGGATCGAACCCGGGCCGCACGCATGCCAGGCCAGCGCGCTACCGCTTGAGCCACATCCCCAGCCCAGAATTTTTTTAATATTTATTTTTTAGTTCTCAGCGGACACAACATCTTTGTTGGTATGTGGTGCTGAGGATCGAACCCGGGCCGCACGCATGCCAGATACCGCTTGAGCCACATCCCCAGCCCCCACATGTAATCTCATTGAGTCCTCTTTGTGACAGTCCTGTTCCCATTTTAGAGATGTGGAAACTGAGTGGTTTAGGTAAATGGCTTAGGGTTATCCAGCCAGTCAGGCAGGGCAGGAGCCAGCACAGTCTGAACCTGCTGAGACAGGCCTCCACCTCTGCTCACCCGGTGCCTTTCTGTGCTTTTCTTTCTTCTCTCCCTGCACCCCCTTTTTTTTCTTCAGTAAGCCTTTCTTGTGGGTTCAGATTCCTCTGAGAGTGTGGGAAACAGTGGGGTATCGCGGGGCTAGGACAGGTTAAAGCTGTGTTGCAGGCCCAGAGTGGGAGGCTGAGGGAAGAGGGCCGTGTGCAGCCTGTGCCTGGAAAGAACCGTGGCGCCCTGTCTGCTCCGCAGCCTCTGCCTCTCGACCCTCAGGTTTGCCAATGTGAGGCCTTTGAAGCAGCCCCACGGGGTTGGTGTCCCTCTGTAAGTCTCTTTCTGAGGCCTGCTCCACCTGCACTGCTTAATAAGGGAATGTCTTTGGTGACAAGTCACACCCCCTGCCCGCCCCGCTCTGCCCTGCTTCCTGAACATTTTAGAGAGAAATGAGTTGTTGTGTGGTGCTGGGGAAGGGGGTAAGGTGGGTAAGGTGGGAAGGAGGAGGCGGAGGCGGTAGGGGAGTTCTGAGGCCAGCACCTTGGGGGCCTGCGGGGTGCCCAGTGGGGAGGTGTGGCCTGAGGGGCTGGGAGAAGAGCCCCATTTGCTGGGGAAGGCAAGACACAGCCCTCAGCAAGAGGGGCCCACCAGGCTGCCCACTTCCTGGGGCAGGAAGTCCCAGCGGCTGCCAGAATCCCCAGGCTGAGAGCAGCTCAAGCCAGAGGAATGTGTGGTGTGTGGTGTGGTAGGGGGAGGTGGGAGGGGCCCTTCACGTCTCCCTGGCTTCTCCCTCTGCTGTGTGTGTGTGTGTGTGTGTGTGTGTGTGTGTGTGTGTGAGCGTGTGTGTGCGCATGTCCGTTCTGCTTGCCGGGCTCCCTGTCAGCCTCTTTTGTTTTTTCTCTCTCCCTGACCTCATCCCTTTTCTATTCTTCTTTTCCCTCCTCTCCCTTTGTTCCATTCTCTCTCTACAACTGTTTTCCCCCTCTGTCTATAGCTGCTCTCTTTTCTTCCCCCTTCCTGCTTGTGCTCCCTCCCTCCCTCCCTCTCTCTCCTAGAGGGGAGTTGTGATGCCAGGAGCTGCAGTGCCCAGTTCCAGGGTAAATGAGGCAGTTTGCAGGATGGAAGGGCCTGAGCCTATTGCCTGGTTGCCTGTTGCCATGGTGACCTAGAGGCGGTGGTAGGCAGCAGCCTTGGTTGTCTGGCAGGGAAGGCATGTAAGGCTCTGATGAGGTGAGGCCAGGTCTGTCCTTCACAGCCTCTGAATGGCCACCTAGCTGCCAGGGCTCATGAGGTGACTGCCTGTGAATGTGGGTGCTAGGTTGGGTGCTGTCCTGGTGAGTCCCCTGAGGTGCACACGGCAGAGATCAGTCGCGCTTGGGGTCAGCACCTTCCTGGCCTCTTTCTGGGGATGCTGGAGTAGGGAGTGGAAGGTGGCAGAGGGTACAAAAGGAGAAAGCCACAGGGAGGCAGCAGGGGTGGAGGTGAGCTGGGTGCTGAGAGACCTGGACAGGCAGATGCGCTTCTCAGTAGAAGGGTTTGTGTCGGAGAGAGTGAGCCCATGGTCCAAGGGAGCAAGCGAGCTCATACTGGACAGTCAGTGGATGGGGTAAGGCAGGTGGCATTGCTGTTCTGGAGAGAGGCCCATCTGGCATGAGGTGACTTCTCCTCAGAGCAGAGGATTTGCAAAGTACAACCTTCAGCTCACAGAGAGCGCACAGTCTCCTCAATGGTGGTGGCTCATTGAGTCAGTGTTCCAGAAAGTGCCTTGACTCTGGACTGAAGGGTACTGACACCACAGGTCTTTCGGCAGGGGACATGAGAGTAGATGGGGAGCTTCTAGGGAGTCTTGTCTCCAAGGCTGTCACAAGTGCCTGGGAGGCAGCGGTGACTACTCTGTCTGCCAGGCAGTTACAACAGAGGGGCCAAGCAGCCTCAGCCTTGGAGTTAAACAGACTCGGGCCCAAGTCCCACCTCTGCCCTTTACTGGCTGCATGATTTCGTGTGTGCATATTCAAGGCACCCACCCTCCCTGGGCCTTTGTTCCCCCGTCTGTAAAATGGGACTAGTAACAGCAGGGTTGTGTGGAGACTAAAAGATAAAAGTGCGAAGATTAAAACTGCATGTGAAATCCTCAGTACTCAGTAAATCCTCAAGGGAGAGCCGTTGTTCTCCATCTTGCTCTGTGTGCATACCCTCTTCAATTTTATGAACAAAAGAAGCTTGTGAAAAAAGCCCAGACAGGTTAAAACACTTGCTCACGTCCCACAGGCCGTTAGTTCTGGGCACCTTGCAGGCATAGTGCCCAACAGTACAGAGAAGAGACCAGTACAGTGAGAATCCTAAATACTCAGAGTGGTCCTGAGGCACAAAGGTGAGAACACAGGCAAAGGCAGAGGCTGTCCTCCGTGTCTTCATGCTCTTATCCAAAGGCTAGGTCAGGCTAGCTGAGGTTAAGCGGAACCCCAGCCCCCACAGACTATGCCCCGTCCTGCGGGTCTCGGCCGCCAGCCCCCACGCAGGCTCAGGCCGCACACACTCCTGCAGCCCCAGCCCCTGGGTTACCAGCATCTCCCAGGATGCCTCTGGTTCCATGCCTAGCTTCCCATCTGGACCCTGTGAAGGTGGCCCCCAATTCAGGCTTGCTCACCAGGGTAGGCCTGACCTACAGGTGAGGAAACTGACCCCAGGGGTTGTTGAATGAATGAATGAATAGCTGAGAGGACAGAGGGGAAGACGTTGCCTGAGGCCCCCCTGCTGCTGAGGTAGGGTTGGGATTCCAGAACTCCAGGACCCCCTGTTCCATGCTGCATCCCTTCTCCATGTTTCTGTTTCCCCAAGTGAGAAACAAAGGCTGCTGTCTCTTTGATGGTTGAGAAAAGTGAGCCCCATCTAGCCGACGGCCCCCTGCTCTGCAGTCTCCTTGAGTGATGCTCCTGCACATGTGTACAGCACCTCACAGTTAGCTGCTGCCTTCAGTTTTGGGGATCTGCTTTTTTTTCCAGTCCCTACTACTCTATCACTGAGCTGCATCCTCAGCCCTTTTCATTTTTCATTTGGAGACAGGGTCTCACTAAGTTGCTGAGGGCCTTGCTAAGTCGCTGATTTGCAACCTTCCTACCTCGGCCTCTGGAGTCCCTGGGATTATGGCTGTGCGCCGCTGCGCCTGTAGGAATCTGCTTTGATCCTCGTCCTACCCTTGGATGGAGGTGGGCTGCTTGTCCCGTTTTTCCCAAGGAGGAAACAACTCAATGACTTGCCCAAGGACTGCCTGACTCTCAGCCCATTTGCTTAAGACCTTGGACAGAGCCTTTGTGCCTCAGTTTCCCCATCCATGCAACCATCCAGGTGTAATCAGTCTCCAAGCCCTTCTCACTCATGATGCCAAGGAAAGGTCTGCAGGGTAGACAGAGGCCAGAGACCTGTGCTCAAGCCAGAGCTGGGCAGCTTGGGCGGGATCTGGGACTTCACTGAGCGAGGGTCCCTGAATACTTTGTCAGTGGTAGGGCCTCAAATATTTGCTCCTGGGTCAGATGAGATGTGCATGGAGTGGCATTCAGGAAACGCCTTCTCCATTTGCTCTGGCTCCTGGCCAGTTTCTCAGTGGGCCCTGGCAGTTCTGATGACCTTGACCTGGCTGAGGGTAGGCATCAGATTTCAGACAAGGATATTTTTACCCTTGGGGGTGGAGGAAGGCAGGTGATGTTCTGGCTCTCTGTTCTAGAATGGGTTGAGGGGACAGGGATAGGAATGGGGCCTCGTGATGTGTGTGCTCCCTGCCTATGTGAGGTGACACTAGGAGAGCTGGGGACCCACTGAACAAATGCATATAGTTGGACCACAACAAGCCACACTCTGTGCTCTGGGGCCCTATAGGCACCAGGAGTGGAGAGACGGTTCCTGCTTTGTGGATATTCTATTCTGGTGTCCATCAAATAACCCATGATTAAGTGGGCATTGTCACAATGGAGAGCACGACAGAGGTGAGGCACATGGCGGGTGCCAGAGTGCTCAAGTGGGGAGGAGATAATGCAGCCAGGGAGAGCAGGCATACAGAAGTGGAGATACCATCTGATGTTTTCTTCATTCATTTTTTGTCCTGGGGATTGAACCCAGGAGCACACAACCACTGAGCCACATCCCCAGCCCTTTTTATTTACTTATTTTTATTTTGAGACAGGGTCTTATTAAGTTACTTAGGGCCTCACTAAGTTGCTGAGACTGGCTTGGAGCCTGTAATTCCCCTGCCTCAGCCTCCTGAGCCATCTGGATTACAGGTCTGTGCCACTGTGCCTGGCACAATCTGATGTTTTAGGTAATCAGAAGCCTGTGGTATTTCCCTTCCCAGGCTCAGGATATCTTCATGGATGCGTGCTCCCTGTTTTACCTAGGAGTTTGGTATCTTCTGCTACCCTTTGTTGCCTTGTGTGCTTGGAACCTCAAGTCCAAATGGCAGGATCTGGATTCCTACCATAATCTTTTCCTCCCTTATTTGGTTCTTTAACTGGATTTGTTTGCATTTCTGGCCCAGTGAATGTGTATCCTGTGTGTGTCCCCTGTGGGTGTGTAGAGTCCACCTCAGAGCCTTTTTTGGGAAGAAGGTAGGGAATAGGCCTGAGGGGGAGCTTCTGGCCTGTGGGTAAATGGCTCGGAGGCTGCCCTTGATTGCACTGGTCTTTCAAAGAGGCTGGAAAAGGGCTGGGCCTCCCTGGTGGGGACAGGCATCCAGTTTAGGAACCTGGCTCACGCTGCTCAGCCTGACCTGGCTAGGACAATGAGGACTTTCATGGGGCCTTGCCCATGGCTCCAAGGGTGGGCCAGAGGCCTTCTCTCCCTGCCCCCTCAAGGGACTGCCTCGGGGCCCCACCCCATGCTCTTGGGAGAGATGGGGTTGGGGGTGGGGGAACACTGGCTTCGTGGTATTTGGCTGGGATTAAGTCCTGCCCCGGGATCACTGGCTTTATAAATTGTCCCAGAACCGCTTAAAGGAGCTCATAATCTGGCCCCTCACAGGGCTGTGGCTGGGTTCTGGTGAGCTTATGGGTAGAAAGTACTATGTAAACAGACCAGCGTCAACTATGTTTGGGTCTTTCCTGGCTTTATTTCTGTAGGAAACTCAAACTCAGCTTTCTAAAGTTAACAGTAAGTGATCAGTAAGAGCTAGCCATAGGGTAGGAGTTTTATACACTCGCTCTCCTTTCATTTCATCCCACAGTGACACGTGGAGGTAGGTATCATAATCCCATATTTACCGGTAAGGGAATTGAGGCCCATAGATGTTGAACAGTGTGCCTGAGGTTTCATGGGGAGGTAGCAGAGCTGGACTTGAACCTAAGCTGGGCCAACCCCAATGCCTGTGCCCAGCTGGTGTCATGGTGGGCTTCTTCAGAGGCTGTTCAAGCCTGTGACTCCTGCTAGGGCAGGTGCTGTCCTTTGCACTAGACCTGCTATTCTGAACGGGACCTGCAGGTACTGTGATCTCTGCCCTGACTGATCACTGTGGGCCACACCCTTCTCCAGGAGTCTTCCAGGGTTTCTGGGAACTCTGGGTCTGCTCACCAGGTCCCTGATGCTGCCCACTCCTGTTTCCACCCCAGCAGGTGTGCCCGGTATTTCCCCACCAGCGTGCTTTGCCCCATGTCCACACTACCAGAGCTGCTGCTGTTCCCTGCCCCTCTGTTCCCCACAGCCTCTCGGCAGCTCACACAGACGCCTCTTGTCTTGAGTCTCAGCCCTAAGGCTGCCTTGTCATTCGTCTTTTCCTTCCTCTCTTCCACTGGCAGTCGTTTGGCATCTGCTCTGTGCTGGGCTTGGGTCTTGTCCTGTGGGAGTGATGGGAGTGGCAGGGCTTGGTCAGTGCTGTGAGGGAGACAGCAGGAGCCTGGGAGCCCTGACTCTCCCTGTGGATGAGGGGCGTGGATAGAGGATGAAAGTGGCAAAGGAGAAGGTGGACAGGGTGGACAGGGGCAAATGAAGGGGCTCTGGCAGAAGCAGTATTCCTGTGGTGGGGGAGAAGAGCAGGAGCGGGAGCAGTGCTCTGAGGAAGGCACGTGGTTGGGAGCTGTGGGACTGGGGCTAGTGTAGAGCTGCAGTGGCTGGGCCTTGCTCCTGACAACCATGGGAGCCATCAAAGAGTCTTGAGCAGGTAGTGCCTGGTGAGAACTGTTCTTTAAAGAGGTCATTGTAAGCTGAGCACAGTGTTGCACTCCTGCAATCCCAGCAGCTCAGGAGGCCGAGGCAGAAGGATTGCAAGTTCAAGGCCAGCCTTAGGCAGCCCTAAGCAACTTCGAGAGACCCTGTCTCAAAATAAATGAATGAATGAATGAATAAATAAATGGGCTGGGGATGTGGCTCAGTGGCCCGGGTTCAATCCCTGGTACCAAAAAAAAAAAAAAAAAAAAAAAAAAAAAAGAGAAAGGTCATTGTGGTCCTAAGGTCAGAGTGAAGCATGAAGTCCATTGTAGGAGTTCTGAGGACTTGACCAGATCTTCCTGCAAGGCAGGGCATAATAAGTAGCTGTGGTCGAGTCTCTGGGTTTTCTTTGGGGACAGATCCCCTTGGTGCTGTATGGAGGCTGGAGGGAGATGGAGTGGCTGGAGCCTGTGGACAGGCTGTGGGACTAGTCAGGACAGGGGAGGCTGAGTGTTTAAGAAGGTGGGATTATTGGGATTTAGACACTCGGGGGAGAGAGGAAATCACGGTTTAGCCTGTTGTCAAATTGCCCAACAGGAACCTGGCCCAGGAGGGCCAGTCTCTGCCCTTTCATCTGGGTGACACTGGACTAGTCTTTCCCTCCATGCCTTAGTCCCCCCAGCTGAGTAAGGTGGTCTCTCCTGCTCTGATTCAACAGGTCTGTGATGTGACTGGTCAGGAGGACAGACACAGAGCCCACGGTGTGACCAGCCAGGGCCTACTCTAGGATCATGGAATCTGGCCAGGTCGGCTATGGCCTGGGGCCAGTGCTTGGCATGGCTACTATCGGAGAGGGCACATCTCTGACCTCTGAGTGCCCTCCCCTTCACAGCAGCTGGGCCCTGTCAGCTGCGTTGGCCCGGCCTGCCTGGCTATTCCAGGTCCTGACTCCAGCCAGGCCTCTGCTCTCTGGAGAGGAGTGGCTCCAGTCTGGGGTCCCATTGGCTAAACCTTGCCTGACTGCACACACCCCTGCTTCCTGGGCTGGCTGGCTGCCCACCTGAGAGGGAGGCCTGGCCTGCCCCATGTGGGCAGACTGCCTCAGAGCCCAAGGGAGGAGGTGGGGGGTCTGAGAGACTGTGCCTGGGGCCGCCTGGGCTGCTCTGACCCCACCTCCTTTGCTCCCACCCCATCTCTGCACCCCTCCTGTGAGAGGAGTCTCTTGTTAGCAGCAATGAGGTCCTCAGCTTGCTTCAGGGTGGAGGGCTTAGCCCTGATTGGAGGAGCATAGTGTTTCTGTTTGATGGGGTGATGGTGCTCTGCAGCTTCCTGATTGAGAATCCCACTGGGGGTGCCAGGCCCCAGGCGGGCTTAGACCCTAGAATCCTGGAGCCAGTGCTCTGTACCTTAGGGAGTGGCAGTTCTCTTCTTTGCTGGGGCTGGCAGGCATGACTCAGGAAGAAAGGGGCCTTGCTCATGATCACATAGCGCCTGACGGACAAGCTAGAATTTGCACTTAAGTCTGTCTCTGGTTGTCCTTCTGAAAACCTCTGTTGAGGTCCTACTGTGTGCTAGGCCCCTCTAGGTTCAAGTTGTCATTTTATTCTTGGTGCTTGGCCCAGGGTCCAGTACAGAGAAGGTGTTTGGTGAATGAATGAATGAGGCAAAGATCCTGTCTCCAGGCACACAGAGTCTAGTGGAAGGCGGGGTTCCTTTCCACAGAACAGGAAGCAGGACAGTCAGGGATAGGGACCGCTCCGCTGAGAAGTAGGGAGAGAACTGGAGTTCAGCAGTCTGACTCCTGGCCCAGGGCTTTGTCCAGCTTCAGTTTCCTCATCTGTAAGATGGGTTGACAGTCCTGGCTTTCTGCCTGCTTTGTGAGGGCTGGGTGAGGTGGTGGGTGGGATAGAGCAGGGCCCTGTGTGGGGCTTCCCTCTGTGCATGTCCAGACTGCCTAGGAACCTCAGATGGTTGACTCCCTTTATTCTGCCCACCAGTCCTCTGCCTCTTGCCTCCCACATTTCCTCAGTTCTCTCCAGGCTTCTTTCTGGACTGTTCTTCCCAGAACTCTTGGCAGTGAGAGGGGTTTGGAAAGAGTGTGGGTAAATGGACCCTTCCTGCCTCCTCCCTCTCTCCCTGCCCCAGCTCCCAGAAAGCCGGCTTCCCGCATCCATGTAGGCTTCCAGTGCATGCCCAGACTGGAGATGCCTTGGCAATGGTTACCATGGCAATGGGTCCTGCTGTGTGGACCACAGTGCCTTCAAGCCAACTGTGAGGACCAGAAAGCTGGTCAGCCTGGCAACTCCATGGGCCTCCGCTCAGGCTGAGAGGTCTCTGGGCTGTGGCTCTCTTTTTTCCCAGCCCTGTGCTTACTACCCAGTGGCTCTTGGGAATGAGCTGCTTCTCTGGGAACCACAAGCAGTTCTGGGTCAGACAGGCCTGGTTCAAATCCTGGTTCTATCACTTGAGGGGTCAAAGTCATGTTCAATGTGGCTTAAACAAGTCATGTTGGTAGGTTTTGAATTTATGGAATTAGCTTAGGGTTGCCTGTGGGGGGACTTATCCGGGACACACAGACCCCCATCACAGGAGCCAGCACTGCTCCCTCCTGCAGCTGTGGCAGGCTCGCCATCTGATCAGGATGCTCTTTGCTGCTACATCTGAGGCCCAGGACCCTGACTCCTCATCTTGGCCTAGGAAACCTTGCAAGGGATTTGGTGTGGAGGGAAGGAGCTCAGACCGCTCCAGATCTCAGGGATGGGAGCCAGGCTCTGCTATTTCCCTGACCCTCAGTTTCCTTATCTGTAAGATGAGGATAATAACATACCTGTCCCACAGGTTTGTTGTACAAATGGAATTGAGTTAATACACGTAAAATTGAATTAATACACGTAAAATAATCTGCTAAGGCAGATTATGTGGACACTTAAATGCTGTATAAACGTTAGCTGTGTCTGTCATCACCCCCCTAGAGTTGGCATTGGCTGTGACAATTGGCACCATGTGCCTGCCTCTCATTTTTCTCACACACAGGGTTGCCCAGATCCTGAGTTCACAGACTGACCCAGGAGGGTATCCCAGAGAGAAGGGACGGCAGGTTGCCTCCCTAGCCCCCATCAGAGGGGCTGATGGGCATGGCCCCCTGTCCTGCCTGGAGAATAAGACAGGGTGGGCTTCAAGCTTGAGACTCTACCTCTCCTGAGTGCATTTGAAGACCTTCCCTGCTGATTCTCCAGTTGGCAGCTGCTGTGGTCCTGCCCTGGATCAGACAGCTGCTCAGTGACTGCCCAGAACCCTCCCAGTCAGTAGATCCGAGTGCCGGAAGGCATTAGCACCCACTGGAGGCTCCTGATGCCAACTGAAGAGCCCAGGAGCTCAAGAAAGGGCCTGAGGGGATGAAATCAGAGCTGCTTCCTGAAGCACTTTTATGGGAACAATTCTCAGCTGGACTACTGCAGGTTCACTAGCTCCCTAGGCCTCCCTGCAGAGAGTGGGGTCAGTCCCCTCGCTCCCTCTCTCCCTTTTCTTTGTCTTCATTATTGGTTCTTGCTTTATGACCTCCTTTTAATTGGAGTGTTTGCATTATTTACATTTTTTAAATGTACCATTAAAAAATATATATGATATATTTTTTAGTTGTAGATGGACATAATGCCTTTATTTATTTGTCTTTTTATGTGGTGTCGAGGACTGAACCCAGGGCCTCACACATGCTGGGTGAGTGCTCTACCACTGAGCCACAACCCTAGCCCCTAATATTTTTTGGTACCAGGGATTGAACTTAGGGGCACTCAATCACTGAGCCACATCCCTAGCTCTATTTTGTATTTTATTTAGAAACAGGGTCTCACTGAGTTGCTTAGTGTCTTGTTGTTGCTGAGGCTGGTTTTGAATTCACAGTCCTCCTGTCTCAGCCTCCTGAGCCACTGAGATTACAGACATGTGCCACTGTACCCGGCCTTTTTAAATATTTTTAAGTGTACAGTTTAGAGGCATTAAGCACATTTTCAATCAGGCAACTATTCTTACTAACCATCTCTAGATCTTTTTCAACTTCCCAAACTGAAACTCTATACTTAATAAACAGTAACTCCCTATTTCTTCCTCCCTAGCCTGTCTGTCTGTCCTTCATTCTTTTGTTCCTTCCTTCCCTCTTTCTTCTTTCTTTTTACAGTACTAGGGATTGAACTCGGGGTGCTCTACCACTGAGCTACATTCTCAGACCTTTTTATTTTGAAACAGTCTCACTAAGTTGCCCAGGCTTGCCTTGAACTTGCAATCATCCTGCATCAGAGTCCCAAGTTGCTAGAAATATAGGTGTGTGACACCACGCCTGACTGCTGTCATTCTTTTGTCTTTCTGAATTTGACTACTCTATGGGCCTCCTTTGAATGAAATCACAGTATTTGTCCCTTTGTGACTGGCGTGTCTTCCAGGTTCATCCATTGTGAAGCATGTATAAGAATTTTCTTTCTTAGGCAGGTGCCGTGGCCCATGCCTGTAATCCCAGCAGTTCGGGAGGCTGAGACAGGAGGATCACAAGTTCAAAGCTAGCCTCAGCAATTTAGCAAGGTCCTAAGCAACTTAGGGAGGCCCTGTCTCAAAATAAAAAATAAAAACAGCTGGGGATGTGGCTCAGTGGTTAAGTGCTCCTGGGTCAATTTCTCATATCAAAAAAAAAAAAAAAAGCAAAACTTTTCAAAAGTTATCCCACAGGCAGAAGTGAGGAAGTGAAGTTTCTATATTCTTCTTCTCTCCCCCTTTCTCAGGTCCAAAGTTGTGTTAGCTCAGATTTGTTGGCCAAAAAGAAACAACACAGGTGGCTTCCAAGGAGCCTCTGGGGTCTGAGACCATGGGCTGGAGGGTGCTCACCTCTCTCCTGGTGGGGCTGGTGGGAGGTGGCCCTGGGCTGCTTCTCCTCTCCCTGGGGCCATAAGGTCTCAGGGCTTGGCAGACCCAAGAACCCTGGGGAGAGCTGATCTCTCTGCCTCCGTGTTCTCCAGGGCCTCGCCTCTGTGTTCTCCAGCCGCACGTCCCGCAAGTCAGTCTCACGTGCTGGGGACGACAACGACATGGAAGAGGGTGAGGGATACCGGAACCCCACGGAGGTGCAGATGAGCCAGCTGGTGCTGCCCTGCCACACCAACCATCGTGGGGAACTGAGTGTCGGGCAGCTGCTCAAGTGGATCGACACCATGGCCTGTCTTTCCGGTGAGGCTACGCTTGGCCTGGCCATCTCCAGCCACGGGCCCCACAGACCCAGAGCAGGGGCCTCTATTCAGAGATGATGACTGTCCCCTGAGTGTCTCCTTTGCTGGTCCATGTGCCTGAAGTGCTCTCCTAGTTTCCCAGTGCTCAGGACAGCCCTCCCTCTCCCCCAGGGCCCACAGCCCTGGGTGTTGGTGTCGTGCCCTGAGGCCCCTGCTTCCACAGTGCAGCCATAGACAGGGCTGCTTCACCACGCGCTTGAAAATGCCCCGAGCACCGATGGCGACAGGCTGCTGATAGTGGTCCCCGTGTTGAGCAGAGCTGCAGAGCTCGCTTCATTCTCTTTGCTGTGATGGTGTCTCCAGCCCACTGGGAGCTCCCAGCCTGGTGGAGCGGTGGGGGGGGGGGCATGCAGGAGGACCCCACTGCCTGTTTGAGAGACCCTGACCCAGCTCTGGGGACAGGGAGGGGTTTCTGAGGGGTTAGGGCACCTGAGCAGGTCTTTGTTTACTTTATTTTGATGTGGTGCCAAGGATCAAACCCAGTGCCTCACATATGCCAGGCAAGTAAGCAAGTCTTGAGGGTGAGAAGGCTCAGGGAAGGGAACAGGTGGGTGAGGTGTGGGTGCTCGGGAAGTCAGGCTAGACAGCGTGGCGTGGTCACCCCCATTCATTCAGCAGCTGCTGGCCTGAGAGTCTATGCAGGGTTTTGACCTGGGAGCCTCGTGCAGCGATGAGCAGGACAGGTAGAAATTCTTGCCCTCAAGTACTTCCCAGTCTAGCAGGTCACTAGACACAGGGAACCAGATCTATAAAACAGGGTCAAAATGTGGTAATGGTGGGAAGGGTCTGGGAGAAGGCTGGGTGGCCTCGGCTTGGGCAGATGGAGAAACCTCTTGGGGAGGTGACATTTGATCGGAGGCCAGTGACGTGGGAAGCCTGTTAACATCTGGCTTTCTTCTTCTGACGCCAGCGGAGAGGCACGCTGGCTGCCCCTGTGTCACAGCCTCCATGGACGATATCTATTTTGAGCACACCATCAGGTAAGCAGCTCCTGCTTCAAGGTCCTTCCAGTCTCCCTGCCACAAACCCATGGCCACTCCCCCATGACCCTGCCTGGAGTCTATCAGGCTTTTGAATATAGAAGGAGGGCAGCTTCTGGGGGCAAGGACCTGTCTGCCGGGTCTCTGGGCAGCAGTGGGCTGGGTCCCTCTGCCAGGGTGGGGCTCGGGAAGTGGTTTGGAGTTGGGCGTTGCTGAGATATCACTGTAGTCCTTCAAGAGCCATGTCATTCTAGGGAGATCAGTCTTTCCCTCTGGGCCTTGGTTTTCTTATCTGAATATCGAAGGCATTAGGCTTGACCAGTGAATGCCTTTCTGAGCTTGGACATTCTCTGTGGTCACTGGTTTTGTACTGTAGGGAGGCCCCTAGGCAAGTTTCTTGGCAAAGCCTGAGCTGGAAACTTGGCCCATCTCCCTGTGTTCACACACGCCCAGGTTGATAAGGTGCTCATTACCCGAGGGAGACCTTTTTCTCTTTCTAATGATGTCCTGGTTACACCGTTCTGAGCTTGTCTTTGCATGACGTTTCCTGTTGGTCCTTGGCCTGCTTCTGGGACTCCAGGAGCATGCTGAGTCCTCTACTGGGACAGGCTGCAGGGGCTGCCCACACAGCTCTGTCTCCAGCCCGTTCCTAGCTGGCCATCAGTACCTAGGGAGTCAAGTGCCAAGTGCCAAGGGCTTATTTGGGACTGCCTGGTGCTTGGTGTGTCCCGGTTAAGGAGAAGTTTGGCCATCCCAGTGCTCATTAGTCATTCACTACATACTTAATATTAGTTGGACTGGGGCCATGCTGGGTTTGGGGACACAGAGTCCATTAGAGCATGATCTCTGTTCCCAGGAGCTCCCAGACTGCAGGGGAGGCAGATGCAGAAACAATTTCCATTCCAAGTGGGTGTGGGGCCCAGCTCCACAAAGACATTGTGAAAAATAGAAAGTTCCACACTAATAATGTGAATTCTGATATATAGATGCTTATCATACATTTTGAAATACTTTAAATTTCAGAATAGTTTTACATTTACCATAAGGTTATATCTCTGAATATAATACAGAACTCCTATATATCCCACACCCAGTTCCCTGATTAGTAACATATTTATAGGGCACCTTTGTCATAATTAATGAACCCATATCATCAATACCTTATTTGGAATGCCTTCTTTTTTTTTTTTGTACCAGGAATTGAATCCGGGGCACTTAACTACAGAACCACATCCCCATCCCTTTATCCCTTTTTATTTTGAGGAAGGGTCTCAATAAGTTGCTTAGGGCCTCCTTAAGTTGTTGAGTCTGGCCTTGAATTAATTGTGATTCTCCTGCCTTAGCCTCCTGAGTTGGTGGGATTATAGGCATCCGCCACTGTGTCCAGCTTGGAATGCCTTTTTAATATGTTAATTTATTTAATCCTCAGAACAACACTATGAGGTCATGGCTATTAGTACCCTCATTTTTCAAAGGAGGAAACTGAGGCACAGGGAAGTGAGGTAATTTGTTTAAGGTTGAACAGCTGGTGGAGGACCCAGGAAATACTACCAGGCTGCTGGTCTGACCCAAGTCCTTGTTCCGACCAATGGGCTACATTTCCCATGTCTGTGGGTGAGAATGGTGCCATGGAGGGTAGTCAAGGGGTCTTCCTGGAGGTCTGAGCTGGCTGCAGTACTGTCAGTTCTGTATAGAGCAATGCTTTGGAGGCCTGTGACCATGTCTGGCCTACTCTGGGTCCCTGCTGCTGATACAGGTTGTCTTCCCTGGAGGGGCTGGGGGTAGAGAGCACAAAGAATGGACTTGCTATGGGCCCAGCCAAGTGAAGGTGAGTCTGGTGGAGGGGGCTGTGGGTGGCAGGGAAAGTGGGGAGGGTCTGGGGGAGGGGTCTGGAGCACCGCTGGTGGCCTGGAAAGGCCTGGCTGCACCTGAGGAAAGCGGGAGAAGGTTTTGGTTTGTTTCTACTTTTGCCATTTAAAAATATTTCCAAATATAGCTCTAAGGACTAAGTATTCTTTTTTTTTTTTTTAAGAGAGAGAGAGAATTTTTTAATATTTATTTTTTAGCTTTCGACGGACACAACATCTTTGTTTGTATGTGGTGCTGAGGATCGAACCCGGGCCGCATGCATGTGAGGCGAGCGCGCTACCGCTTGAGCCACATCCCCAGCCCCAGTATTCTTTTAAAACATAACTTCAACACCATTACAACACCTAAAAAATGAACAGTAATATCCCACTAATATCAATGTCATCAGTATTCAGATGCCCGCACTGTCTCAGGAGTTCGTTTATTTATTTATTTGGTGGTGCTGGAGATTGAACCCAGGGCCTTGTGCATGCGAGGCAAGCACTCTAGCAACTGAGCTATATCCCCAGCCCCACCTAGTTTTAATTTTTATTTTTTTGCTTTATCTTTGTCATTCAAGTCAGGATGCAAATAAGTTTGCAAGTCCAGTTGCTATGTATAAGTTTTTGAGGTTTTTAAAAATACTTTTATTTATTTATTTTTATGTGGTGCTGAGGATCGAACACAGTGCCTCACACATGCTAGGCAAGTGCTCTTCTGCTGAGCTAAGCCCCAGTCCAAGTTATTCCCCCCACCCCTTTCTTTTCTTTTTCAGTATTAAGGGGTCTTCCTGGAAAAGATCCAGGGCCTTGAATGCTCTACCACTGAGCTACATCCCCATCTCTGTTTCAAATTTTATTTTGAAACAGAGTCTTAATAAGTTGCTGAGGTTGGCTTTGAACCTGCAATCTTCCTGCCTCCTGAGTAGCTGGAATCACAGGTGTGTGCAAGCACACCTGGTCACTTTTTAAAAACATCTTTAGATAGTACTTGCTCATCCCTAACACCAGGGCCCCCTTAAGTTGTTGAGTCTGGCCTTGAGTTGTGATTCTCCTCTCTCCCTCCCTCCCTCTCTCTGTTTTTTTCCCTTGACATTTGTTTGTTGAGGAACCTGGTATTTGCCCCCTAGAGTTCTCCATTTTCTGGGTTTTGCTGTTAGCATCACCATGGAATATATACTTTAACATTTTCCTCTGTCTGCTGAGAGTAATTGGTCTTGCAGAAGGGCTTACAGGTTCAGGTTAGTTTATGGGGAGCCACCCTTTAGCATTGTGAAGACTACCTGGAGGGTGTCAGGGAACTGAAGGCTTGTGGGGGCCCCTGAAGGAGCCAGTATAGTCTGAGTGCTGGGATGCAGGACAGTTGGGAGGAAAACAAGCTCCAAAGTCTAAGTGGCATCTGCTTGGTTTTGGGTGAGCTGGGGAGGAGGACAGGGCGGAGTGGAGAGAATCACAAATCTCTTTCTTTGGGTACAATTATCCTGGCGCCTGTGAGATTCTGGAGATCGAACACAGCAACTCATGAATGTTAGGCAAGTCCTCTACACTGAGCTACATCCCCAGTCCTCTTACACAGAAAACAGACTTTTTTAAAAAAATATTTTTTTAGTTGTAGTTGGACACAATACCTTTATTTTATTTACTTCTTTTTATGTGGTGCTGAGGATGGAACCCAGGGCCTCACACCTGCTAGGTGAGCACTCTACCGCTGAGCCACAGCGGTAGTTACATCAGTGCTGCCTTATCTGTGGGAATATGTTCCAAGAGCCCCTGTGGATGCCTGGAACAGTGGCCAGTACCAAACCCTACGTAAACTGTGTTTTTTTCTATACACACATATGATAAAGTTTAATTCATAAGTTAGCCACAGTAAGATATTAACCACAATAGCTAATAATAAAATAGAACAATTATAAAAATATACTTTAATAAAAGTTATTAAACTTTATAAATTGTTTACATCTGGGATTTTCCATTTACCATTTTCATAGTGCAGTTGACTATAGATATCAAGCTGTGGACATGAGCCATGGATGAGGGGAACTGCTGTACTTTGGGGACCAGAGGAAATTGAATTTTTTCTTTTTCTTTCTTTTTTTTTTGGGGGGGGTGAGGGCATGTGGGATTGAACCCAGGGCCTTGTGCAGGCGAGGCAAGCACTCTACCAACTGAGCTGTATCCCCAGCCTTTTTCTAATTTTTGATCATGAAAAACATGTAGAAATCTGACTAAATGGTCACCATTACAAGATCCATTACTTAACATTTGCTACATTTACTTTAACTAGACATGGATAAATAAAGACACAAACTTCTCTCTCTCTCTCTCTCTCTCTCTCTCTCTCTCTCTCTCTCTTTTGGTTCTGAGCCATTTGAAGAGGGTTGCACAGACATCATGCCACTTTATTCACTTTATTTCCCACCTTGTCAGCAGGTACCTCCTAACATGGCCCTCCCCCATGTGAATCATGAACAGAAGTCAAACATGCAGCACCTGAGCACATGCAGTGCTCAGTGGCCGGTCAGGCCCACTCTTCATCTCTTCTGACCCTAAGAAGCACAGGCAGTAGACACACACTCCCATACTTCAAACTCGGAGAGGTGAAGTGATTTGCCCAAGGTCACATAGCTTGGCAGTGTGACAGTCAGCTTCTCATTGTGCTCACTGTGGGCCCTTGGCCAGCAGGTGTCTTGGAGTGAGCTCATCCCAGGCTTGGGCAGGAGGCAGTGTAATCTGAAGTTAGCACCGTGTTTTCCATGTTCATGAGCCGAGGTGCAGAAAGGTAAAAAGGACTTCTCGAAGTCACACTGTGATTGGCCAGGGCCAGCTCTCCAGCCTCCTGTCCTCTCACCCCCATAGCCCATCAGCTGGCCCCTCACTGCTGTCTCCAGTTGGGCAGAGGGCAGGCTGGGTGGTTCCCCTGAGGATTTACCTGGACATGGGAAACATTCCAGAAGGATAGGCTCCATTTGGACAAAGTGGGGTTGGGCAGCCAACACAATCACCTAGAATACTGGCCCCGTCACTTTTTAGGTGCGTGATCTTGAACAAATGGCTTAACCTCTCTGATGCTCAGTTGTTCCCAAACCTACCTGCAAGGCTTATGTTGAGGTTCAAACCAGGTAATGCACAGTGCCTGGCACGTGGCACTCATTCTTTAAATGTTTCCATTTCCCTATCCACCCTCTCTGGATATCCCCTTGCACTTAGTAGGCATTCAATAAATGTGGAATTTATTAATTCAGGTGGCCACTATTTATTGAGGACCCACCCTATGCATTGTTCCGGGCCTTGGAGAGCCAATGGCGAGGAAAACACAGGCCCCTGGGGCTGGAGGTGTGGCTTGGTGGTAGAGCGCTTGCTCCATACAACCAAGCCAAAACAAAACAGAAGTACCTGGTTCTTTCCGCAGTAGAGCTTCAGGGCTGTGGGAGGTAGTTAGTCCACTGGGAGGGGTTGGAGGATGAGCCTCATGGGGACTGGAAGGCAGGGAGGGCTGCCCCATAGAGCAAGCCACAGAGCTAAGAGTAGAAAGAAGCTCGGCTCTAACTGAACAAGGGATTGGGGGAAGGAGGGAGACAGTGACCCCAGGCCACTTCTCTTGGCCTCAGCTTGCCTACCTGCGAAGTGGGTGCCCACACTGCCTCCCCGGCCTGCTTTGAGGACTCTGTGACGTTACAGATGGGAATACCTCCTGCGATCCCTGAAGTCTGTTTTGCCAGTTCCCCCCGGCAGAGCTACTGTGGTTCCCTCCCCTGTCCCCTCTGGAAGGCTCACCTCCTGCTTTCCTCTCCCCAGTGTTGGACAAGTGGTGAATATCAAGGCCAAGGTGAACCGGGCCTTCAACTCCAGCATGGAGGTGTGTGGGTGGGCACTGCCTGGGGTTAGGGTGGGCCTTCCTCCTTCCCGTTCTTCTTAGCTCCAGCCCAAGCACACTTAGCTGCAGAGACCTGGTTGGGGCAGCAATCAGACCTGATTGGCAGGGATAGGAGGGTCCTAAGAGTTTCCTGTCTAACATCCCATAGCACAGACAGTAAAACTGAGGCCCGGCAGAGGGAAGGGCCTTGCCTTAGATCACTGAGCCACATGGTTTCCAGTGTGGCCCAGGCCCTCTTTGGCAGCCGGGTGGTTGTGGGGATCAAGGGAAGACAGCTTTTGTGTCTGATCCCAGAGGCACAGGGGCCACAGTGGAAGAGTGCAGGGCTTCCACCCATTAGCTTACCTCCCCTGGCCTCTGTCTCCTCATCTGTAAAATGGGAACATGGTTCCTGTGTTGCAGGGGTGGTGGGCAGGGGTGTTGTGTGGTGATGCACAGGGCCCTGTGCTCTGCAGGGAACTCTGCTTCCTCCCTGTGGACTGCAGGCCCAGGCAACCTTGTCCAGCTGAGCCATCAAGGCTAGGACAGCAGAGCCCTGACTATGCCCCTGGGCACTCCTTAAGTGCCCAGGTCCTGCCCAGGAACCCCCAGGTGTCCATCCTTTGAATTTGGCCAACATTTTACCTTTTGTGGACACAGTCTCATTTTAGTCTTCTCAGTAGTTCTGAGAGCGTAGCTCTGATCACTCGCATTCTACAGATGAGGAAACCGAGACTCAGAGAAGAGCAGTGACTTGCCCAAGGTTCTCCAGGGAGCCAGGAGCAGAGTCAGAACCAGCCACAGGCCTCTGGCTTAGGCCTGGTGGGGGCTACGGGAACCCCAGAAGCCCAGTTTGGAGTGGCTCTTCTTGTCTTGTCCAGATGAGGGCCTCGAGTTGATGGGCTATTTCTTCCCATCCCACTCTTCCTCTCCAGGTGGGTATCCAGGTGGCCTCTGAGGACCTGTGCTCTGAGAAGCAGTGGAATGTGTGCAAGGCCTTGGCCACCTTTGTGGCCCATCGGGAACTTACCAAGGTAGGTGCCTGTTCCCTACCATAGTGCTGCCTGTCATGGCGGATCCGGGCCACAGCCCCGGGAGGAAGGCTCATTGCCATCCTACCCTGGTTACTTCCTCCTCCTCTCCTCACCCCTCTCTGCACATCTCATGCAAAGAAGTTTCGTCAGCGTTTCTCATGTTCACAATGACCCCTCTGTAATATGGGACTTTGCCCAAGAGGGGATCTGGGGGGACATCAAGGTGGAGGCAAGAAGGTGAGCCCCAGGAGAGGAGACTGCCTCGGGACCCACCAGCATCCCAGCCTAGCCGGTGCCAGCCTCAGGCATGCCGTGGTCTGGGAGACAGACCTTGTCCTGAGCACCTGCCCCCTGTGCCCTGGCCAACAGGTGAAGCTGAAGCAGATCACGCCACGGACGGAGGAGGAGAAAACTGAGCACAGTGTGGCAGCTGAGCGCCGGCGCATGCGACTGGTCTATGCCGACACCATCAAGGGCCTCCTGGCCAACTATGCCATCCAGGAAGGTGAGCAGCCCACGTAGAGGGATGGCGGCCCATGTCCTGCATATCCCTGTGCTGGCCCCCACTGGGCAGAGAGGAAGGGATCCTCCTAGGGACTTCTGCCCTGGTGGCCTCAGGCCTGTCTAGCCTTCTTGGCCTCCTCCAGAGAAAGGAAATTCTCGAGCCTCTTACCCAGTGCCCAGGACCCCAGTACACAGAAGCCCAAAGTCTGGGAGCCCCGAATAGCCATGGAGAGGGCCATAGGATACATAGAGATCCCTTTGTTGGCCACAAAATGCATTTTGAATCTCTAGGAACCAAGGTGTTTAGGAAGGTAGTATTGAGCTAGGACTCAAAGACTGTAGGATTTTTTTTTTTTTTTAAAGAGAGTGAGAGAGAGAGAGGGAAAGAGAGAGAGAGAATTTTTAATATTTATTTTTTAGTTTTCGGCGGACACAACATCTTTGTTTGTTTGTGGTGCTGAGGATCGAACCCGGGCCGCACGCATGCCAGGCAAGCGCGCTACCGCTTGAGCCACACCCCCAGCCCAAGACTGTAGGATTTTAAAAAAGTACTTGTGTATGTGTGTATTTTTTTTTTTTCATCTCCCAAAGGATATAGATAAAAAACCAAGACTCCCTCCTTACCCAGAACCCAGGCTACCTTCCAGGAGGCATTTTTTTTCTTGAGGTTCTGGAAATTGAACCCAGGGGGGTTCTACCATTTAGCTATATCCCCAGCCCTTTTTTTGAAATAGGGTCTCACTAAGTTACTGAGGCTGGCCTTGAACCTATGGTCCTCCTGCCTCAACCTCCCCAAGTTGCTGGGACAACAGGTGTGCACCACTGTGCCTAGATGTTACTTGTTTTTTTGTTTGTTTTTTGGTACCAGGGATTGAACTCAGGGTCACTCAACCACTGAGCCACATCCCCAGCCCTATTTTGTATTTTATTTAGAGACAGAGTCTCACTGAGTTGCTTAGCGCCCTGCTGTTGCTGAGGCTGGCTTTGAACTCTCGATCCTCCTGTCTCAGCCTCCTGAGCCCAGCCAGCCTGTTACCTGGTTTTCAATCCCTTTCCAGAAGTATTCCCTGCATATTTAAGCATAGTGTGCATTATTTAGCACCATGAATTTACCAAAAAGGGAACATGTGGGACATATTGTGCTGGTGTTGATTCCCCCCGCTCCATGTCTCTAAAATCCCTGGAGGTCAGTCTATATCGGCACACCAAGACCTCCCTTGGAGAGATGAAGGAAGGTGTTCCTGACAGAGTGCACAGTCTGGCAAAGGCCTGGAGGCAACATTGAATTTCTTTCCCAATCTCTAGAATGTTCAAGTGCAAGGTCTTTAAGGGATTTGAGGACAAATATAAGGTGATTCGGCTGCCTGGGTAGAGAGAAAGCAGGTAGAAGTCGCTAACCCCAGCGAAAGCAGGACACTGAGATTGGGATTCCCAGCTTTTCCCATTGGCTTCCTTATATCCATCCATCCATCCCACTTCAGCCTCCTGGACCCCTCCTGACCTGACAGCCTTCTCCCCACGGGCCAGTCCAGATGCCTTTGCCTGACATCCGGGCCTTTGGGCTGATTGCAGCCCCATCTGGTGCAGTCGCTTTGCTTGCTCCAGCTCCAGCTAAGCAAAGTCCTCTTTGCATCCTGCCAGTGCCCTGCCTATCCCACCTCCAGATCTGGGCCTGGGTCATCCTCAGCTCCTGCTCCCCTGCCCCCCAGCCCGCTGGTGGCATTTTGGAAAATGTGTCAGTCAAGTGAAATGCCATTCCTCTTATGGACCCTCCCTGCAGAGGGCTCTCTCCATAGGACACAGGGGACAAATGGCACCACCTTGGGCTGGGAGGGGCGTGTCAAGCCCAGGAGCCCGAGGCCCCCCTCACACTCTGGCCCCTGCTACTGAGGGCATCCTAAGGCTGTGGCTGCAAGGGACAGGGAATGGACAGGACAGAGGTGGGAAGAGCTTCTCTTTCTGAGGTGTATCCACTGAGTTTGGAGCCGAGCCCTTTATAACCACCATCACAGTTCACCTTCAGACGGTGGGGTGGGTTGACACCTGCCCTTCACAGATGGAGCAGCTGAGGTCCATGCGGGTCCTTGATTTGCCCAAGGTCATACAGCCTGTGTGGGGTGTGGGGTTCAGACCAGGTGTTCCGGTCTCTTCCCTGAGACAGGCTCATATCAGTGACCTCAGTGATCTTCCACCTCTCACCCAGGAACACCTGCACCCATTTCCCTGTTGCTAAACAGATTAAAGATCCTGGGTGGCTGCAGCAGGGTAGAGTGGGGATCCCAGGGCTGCAGGGGTACGTCTTGGTGGCCTCCTCACCTCCCTGCCTCCTTCCCCCTGCCCACTCCCTGGCCAGATCTGGACAGCAGGGACTGCAGCTGCATGGTGCCGGCTGAGAAGACCCGCGTGGAGAGTGTGGAGCTGGTTCTGCCCCCCCATGCCAACCACCAGGGCAACACCTTTGGGGGTCAGATCATGGCCTGGATGGAGAATGTGGCTACCATTGCAGCCAGGTGGGGGCCTGGGCTCTGCTTGCCTCCCTGCTCCTTCTCCCCTTGATGCTCCCTTGGCTGGGGACACTTGCTGGCCCTGCCAAGCAAGGCCTCAGAAGCTTGGCTCTTCATTAGGGTGACCCAGGGTTTTTGGAGAACCAGAGAGAAAGGGTTTCCTGCGAGCTGACCATTCTTTCCTCCACTCATAGAGTCCACCTCGTTCCCCCTGGACTCCTGGGAGACACCAGTCCTGGCCAGGCCCAGCAGCCTCCCCTTGGTCTGGCCCTGCCCGCTTTTCCCAACAATTTCCACTCCCTTTAAATCAAGCCATCGCTGTTACTGTTCCCATGCTCCGCGTTCCTGGCCCCTGGCTCCAATCCTGGTGTGGCCTCCTGCCACACAGCCCCCATGGTGCTTTGTTAACCTGCCACCTCCCCCTCAAAGCCACCTCTGCCTGTTTCCTTCTTCCTGGTGGTGATAACAGTTGCTGTCTCCTGTAACCCCTGTACCTCCCGGGGCTTGTTCTACTCTAAATATCAATTTTGTGTGTGTGTGTTTTTTTTAATAGTTTTGGTAACTGACATTCACTAGTGGACACCCTCATATCTTTCCGAACATACTTGTTGTCCCCTCTGCCAGGAGTGTCCTCCCAGCCCATGCCCTCCCCCAGGCTGACTCTTCCTCATCCTTAGAACCTGGCTCAGGTGGCCCTTCTCTGTGTTAACCTGGGGGGGAGAGGTACTTAAGCGGTACCATTTGGGACAGTTCTTGACTTTGAGTGCAATGAGGTCTCAGACGAGAGGGAGAGTTTGGATGGTCAGGAAGGGCTTCTTGGAGGAAGAGTGCCTTAGTGGACTCTTGAATGACAACTCTGGGACAGAGGGGCTTAGCAGGTACTAAGGTAAATGTTGGGAGGAAGATGAGGAAGGCGCTTTCTTCTATCTCCTAAACTCAGCTCCTTCCAGCCACTCACATGGACCTCAGTATTCTAAGCTGTGAAATGGAACTCAGTGCAGAACTGTCTCTGGGTTGGGTTAGAGGGTGGTACTCTGGTCCCAGGATGAGTCTGGGTGTGGGGACGTGCTCAGGCTGGCACAAGCCAGTGGCTGAAGCCCTGAGGGACATGTCTCCTGTCTCCTCACTCCCTGCCCCTCAGCCGGCTCTGCCGTGGGCACCCCACACTGAAGGCTATCGAGATGTTCCACTTCCGAGGCCCGTCCCAGGTTGGAGACCGTCTGGTGCTCAAGGCCATCGTGAACAACGCCTTCAAGCATAGGTGAGGAGCTGGGCTGGGTGGGGCTGAGGGTGCTCCCTGACCCCACAGAGGAGCTTCGTGCAAACCTTCCAAGACTTTCACCCTGTGAACTGGATCTAGACCCTACCTGGCTGCCAGTCCCTCCACCTCACCCAAGTGTAGTGCCAGTGTTCCCTCCTCTGGAAGCTCCCCTGCTGCCCACTCTGTAGGGTCAAGGGTCCTGGGCAGCACGTGGGTAGCAGTGACTGAGCTGGTAGCGCCTGGCTGCAAGAACGCCTGGGAAATCTGTAGAATGGGCATTTCCTCTAGCGAGGTGATCCATCTCCACCTCTCACACTGACCCTTGAGGTCTGACGTGACCTTTTAGGACTGCTTCTGTGTTTGTAGGCTCCTCCCCTGCTGTGAGCCCACGAGGCACTGACTGGACAGGACTGTCCATTTCTGTGTCTCACAGGCTGGGCCCGGTGCTCTGTGCCCTGTAAACACTCTGTAATCAGTGATGGAAGGGGACACTTCTAGGTTCCTGCCAGTGGGACTCTGTGCACCGTGTGTGTGTGTGTGTGTGTGTGTGTGTGTGTGTGTATGCGCACTTGCTGGGGAGGGGCATGGCTGGGAAGTTCCGTCCAGCATGGCAGCCGACCCTTCCCCCTCAGCATGGAGGTGGGCGTGTGCGTGGAGGCCTATCGCCAGGAGGCTGAGACCCACCGGCGGCACATCAACAGCGCCTTCATGACCTTTGTGGTCCTGGACGCAGATGACCAGCCCCAGATGCTGCCCTGGATTCGGCCTCAGCCTGGGGTAAGCTGGGCAGCACCATGCCCCCCATGAGCTCCCTCCCCTCTTCTCTGCCTCTGACAGGCCTGGGGACTGAGGGACCCGGCCCTGGTGCTCTGCTGGGGCCCAGCCAGCTCTGAGCGCCCTGGCCATGACTCTGGGGTGTCCCTGAGGAAAAGGCACACTGGGCAGGACTTGGATTGGGTGTATGGGTCTGGCTGGTGTCAGGTGTTCATGGTCCTGCAAGCGCCTGCAGAATTGGGAAGAGGCCTGGCATTTGGGTCAGAACCTCACCTTGTCACATTCTCATGGGTGGCCTCCTAAGCTTTCAGCCCCCATCTATAAAATGGGTGTGTCTGTGTTCCCTGCCTCCCAGGGCTGTGGGGCTCACAGGGTGCCTGGCTAAGCCTGGAAGTATTCAGAGATGTCAGGGTGAGGGGACAGGGGAGTGAGAGGCACAGGGTGAGTGAGGGTCAGGGGCCTGGGCTCAAAGGCTGTCCAAAAATGCTGCTTGTGCTTCTTATGGACCAGGTGGTGACCTTGTAGTGGCCACCCGGTCTTTCCAAGAAGGTCCCCTGCCGCAGGGAGCAGGCAGGCAGGAGTAGCTGGGGGTGGGGGTCCAGCCTGGGGTGGGGGCTGCGGCCTTTGGTGCTCACGAGTGGGGACTTAGGAGGTGGGCTCCAGGGCAAGCCATCTGAGCTCTGATCTCCCCGGATCCCGAGACCGTGGGCAGCCACACAGCTCTGAGGATCAGTTTCCTCCTATGTAAAATGGGTGGACTTGGGGCTGCTGTAAGAGTGGATGGCATTGCAGGGAGAGTCTGTGGGCCAGCAGCTGGTTCACAGCAAGTACCCAGTAAACGTGACCAGTGCAGGTGCCCTCTAAGGATCCATATCTCCCAGAGGAGGAAACAGGCCCAGTGAGGGGAGATGGCGTCCCCAAGGCCATTCACGGAGGCCTGGAGCTGCGGCCCAGTGCCCTCTCACTTTCCTGGCTACGATCTTTTAATTCTGGCTGCCCCCGTGAGACATGAGCTCCACTTTAGGCTCCAAGGCCTCTCCTGGCCCTGGGGACAGTTAGGGGCAGAGTTGGGGTTAGCTGGTTGTGCCACCCACCCCACACCTGTCCCTGCTTCCTTCCCAGGAGGGCGAGCGACGGTACAGAGAGGCCAGTGCCAGGAAGAAGATCCGCCTGGACAGGTGAGGGGGCGCTCCTGGCAAGTTTCAGGGTTCTGTGCTGCTCCACCGACCCCAGGACACTTGACTTCCCTCAAGGCTGCTCATGGGCTAAGGCTTTTATTTTGGCCTCATTTATATAGTGGTCTTATGACCCATTTTTGTAGGGGTAAGGACATTGGGGACATAGGGGTTAGGTGGCTTGATCCCAGGGACAGAGATAGGTGCCACTGTAGTCTGCATTTGAACCTAGCCAGGCCTGAGGTGATTTTTTTAAAATATATTTTTTAGTTGTTGATAGACCTTTATTTTATTTACTTATTTATATGCGGTGCTGAGAATCTAACCAAGTGTACTCTACCACTGAACTACAACTCCAGCCCCAGGCCTGGATGATTTTAAATCCTTTATTCATCCCATCAACCCTGAGGCCTGTGTGTCAGATGAAGAAAGATTTAGCTGAGCATGGTGGCACATGCCTGTAATCCCAGTGACTGGGAGGCTGGGGGGATCTCAAATTTGAGCCCAACATGGGCAACTTAGCAAGACCCTGTCTCAAAAAAAAAAAAAAAAAATATATATATATATATATATATAAAAGGACTGGGGATATAGCTCAGTGGTAGAGAGCCCCAGGGTTCAATTACCAAAACAAACAAACAAACAAACAAACAAACAAAACACAACCTTCTGGGCACAGTGGCACTCACCTATAATCCCAGTGGCTTGGGAGGCTGAGGCAGGAGGATCACAAGTTCAAAGCCAGCCTCAGCAAAAGCAAGGTGCTAAGCAACTCAGTGAAACCCTGTCTCTAAATAAAATACAAAATAGGGCTGGGGATGTGGTTCAGTGGTTGAGTGCCCCATGGGTTCAATTCCCAGTGTCTCCCCAAAATAAAAAAAAAAAAAAACAAACAAAATAAAAAAGGGGTAGGGATGTGGCTCAGTGGTAGAGAGCTCTGGGAGTCAATCACCAGTATTGGAAAAAAATAAAAAATAGAAAGAAAGCAAGAAAACAGAAAGAAAAAAAGTTTCTGAGAGGGGGCATCATTGCTAGTGACGGGACCCTGGTGTGACTGCCTGCAGAGCAGCACTTTATACACTGAGTGCTGTAAGGCCAGGAGGTCACAAGTGGGTCACAGGCCATGGCTAATAAGAAAGTGGCCCTTGGTGGCATGCTCGCCATATGCCAATGTTCTCCTGTAAAGTCCCACAAGGCAGGTGTGACTATTGATCCCATTTCACAGAGGAGTACACAGAGGCCTAGGGTGGAGTTGCTCAGCAGAGACATGGGGACAGAGCCCTAAACCCTGCTCTCCCTCACAGCCTGGTCCCCTCTAGCTCTTTGGGGCCTGGCTGAGGTCCTGAGCTCTCGGATGCTCTTGTCTTGGTGACGCACAGTCCAGTCTCCCTAGCCAGACAGGACAGGAGTGCCTGACCCCCTGGGCTCTGCACAGGGCCTGGCAGGTGGCTATGAAGTCTGTGGAGGGTGATGGCCTCTTCTTCCCTCCCTCCCAGGAAGTACATTGTGTCCTGCAAGCAGGCGGAGATGCCCCTCTCTGTTCCCTGGGACCCTAGCAACCAGGTAAGGCTCTCTGCTCCAAGAGGACAGCCCTCAGGCCCACCAGGGTCCCCTCACCCTCCCTATTGGAAGGAGACCTGAAGGGAACAGGGACTTGGGAGGCTGACGCCTTGCTCAGAGGGATGGTCTTCGAGGGGCTTGCCTAGGTGCCCTGCTTGGAGGAAGGGTGCTGAGGCCTGAGAGCAACTTGTCTGGGTCAGAACCAGCCTGCACTTCCTTCCCCAAGGCCTCAGGCTCTCCTCAGGCTCTCCCATGCCAGTGCAGCCTTGACCCAGGAGCCTCAGGAGGGGAGGGCAGCCTCTGTGTGCTCTTCCTAGGTGTACCTGAGCTACAACAACGTGTCCTCCCTGAAGATGCTCATGGCCAAGGACGACTGGGTGCTGTCCTCGGAGATCAGTCAGGTAGCTGACCCTGCCCACCCATGTTTTCTCTCCCTTCTGAGTGGCCAGAGGAGGCTGGTGGCTGGTGACAGGACCTCTCAGGCCACTTATGGCAGAAGGGGATTTCTTCAAAGCAATTCAGTGACACCATGAAACCAACCCAGTTCTAGAAACGAGCCTGTCCCCAGGGCCTGGAGCAGAGAAGCCCCAGCCCTTCCCTCCTGCCTGCGTGTCTGCTGCTCTCTACCCAACACCCCTCCCTCCCTCTGCCCCTTCTATAGTGAGTCACCGCGGGGATGAGGGAAGTGGAGTAGCATCTGAGCTCTGCCACACTTACCTACACCTTGGACAAATCAATTGCCCACCGGTGATGCAAGGAGTCACAGGGACACCTGGCTCTGAGGAGCCCCTGCATTGCTGCCTCAGGCACTCGGTCCCTTTGTGCTGACTTTGATCAGGGATCCATTCTGTGGGATGCAGCTGAGGCTGAGAGAGGTTTAAGCGCCAGTTCACAGTCACACAGCGAGTCAGTGGCCACCCTGAGCTTTCAGCCCCTGCCCCCAGCATCCCAGGCAGCACCCTATCACCCAGCACAGTCTGGGGAGGAGGTGCAGGGCTGAGGCTGCCCTTGGTCCATGCAGGTCCGCCTGTATAGCCTGGAGGAAGACAAGTTTTTCTCCTTCCATCTGGAGATGGTGGTGCACGTGGATGCAGCCCAGGCCTTCCTGCTGCTCTCAGACCTGCAGCGCAGGCCGGAGTGGGACAAGCACTACCGGTGAGGGCCTGGGAGCTAGCCAGGCTGGGTCCCTTCTCAGGACTGGGGTGGGATATGGTATCTCCTGTGGAGCTGTCCCACCTCATGCTCCCCCCTGCTGGCCTTCAGTGGGAACTAGGGGTGTGGTGGGAGATTGTAGTCATGTTAGGTAGAGTCAGAGTCATAGGCATTTTTAGCTCTCAGGGAAGAGACGGAGCCTGGGATTGGACTTGGGGGCCTGGATTTAAGTCCTGTTTCTGCCTTAACTAGCTGTGTGACTTGGGGACCCATTTCCTTTCTGGGCCTCAGTTTCCTCCCTCTTAATATGGGTACTTGGAATGGGAATCATGGATTTATACTCAGAGGATATTCAAACCACATTCTGTGGAGTTCTGCTCCAAAGGGGCCCAGGGATTGCTTGGAATGAGGTTGGGAGGCTGAGGGGTGGGTGGGGCTCCCTCCCATGTTTAGACCATCTAAGTAAAGTGGCCAACTTGCAGAATTTAGTTTGTCAATTTTTTTAAGTATGTATGTGAATGTTACTTTTATTTATTGACACCAGGGATTGAACTCAGGGGCACTCAACCACTGAGCCACATTCCCAGCCCTGTTTTTGTATTTTATTTGGAGACAGGGTCTCACTGAGTTGCTTAAGTCTTTGCTAAGTTGCTGAGGCTGGCTTTGAACTCACGATCCTCCTGCCTCAGCACCCAAGCCGTTGGGATTACAGGTGTGCACCACCATGCCTTACCAATGTTACTTTTAAATATAGTGATTGACTATGAATGTTATTCCTTTGAATACATTTGTTCCCCAAATTTACTGATTCTTCGTGTATCTTTTTTTTTTCCCCTCAAGCAAGCAGGAATCTTTTGGAAAAAGGAAGGTGAGAAAAAGACTTAGAACTCCTAGTGCAGGGCTCCTGGGAGGGGCAAGAGTGCCTGATTTTTTATATATCTTCTTGAATTTAGTCAGGGAAGATAAATATTTTTTAGGAAAATAGCCAAAATGTCAGTGCTCAATATAGGAAAGTTAATGTTTAAACTTGTGTTTTCTTCAAGACCCTCAAAGCATTTTCTGTTATGCAAACACCCTAGGTCTGGGGGTCTTTGGTCACCTCTCCAATGACTTACATGAGGAGCCTCCATAAGGAGGGTCTGTGTGTCTGGCAATACAGGGAACTGTCATTTGGCAAGTTGATTTTTTGTTTTCTTGATGCTGGGGGCCAAACCCAGGGCCTCATGCATGCTAGGCAAATGCTTTACCACTGAGCTGTACCTATCACAGTTGACTTAAGACAACTTGGCTTTCCCCTTCCTACCTGGTCTGCCTGCCCCAGTCTGGCCTGCTTGGCAGCATCGAACCTGCTGAAGATCTCTTCACGGGAAGGGTAGTGCTACTCTAAAGAGCCCAGGCCTGCTGGGTGCACTCTGGGAGACTGAGAGCTGGTGGGTGGTGGATGTGGGGAGGTGGGGTGTTGGAGGAGGTGGGCTAGTGATCATATGGAATCTTGATACTTGATGGCATCTGGGGTCAGGGTGGAGAGTCCCCTGAGGGTAAAGAGAATCTCCAGCCTGTTTCCCTTTCCCCTGCCCACAGCTATCCCACTCCCAAGACAGCCTCCCAGTGTAGGGGGAGAGCCAGGGAGGTGGCCGGTCTGGACATGGCTGTACATATCTGTGTGGTTCTCCTGTGTGTTGACGTGAGCCTGTATGCATGTACCTGGGTATGTGTGTGCCGTATGCCTGGGGTTACAGTTCTCTGCCTGGAGGCTGAACATCCCAGCCCTGTGTCCCTCTTAGCTCTACAGTTAGGGACAGGTGATTGTCCTGTCTCAGCCCCTCGTCTATAACGTGGGGATTCTGAGGGTGCCCACTGCACAAGGCTATGCCAGAGACATAATATGCATGTATCCCTGAAAATAGTACCTGGCACACAGTGGGTACACACTAAAAATAAACCACAACTACCAAGCCTTCATACCTCTGTGGGACATATAGATGTAAACAGATGCGTGTTCAGTTATCTACCCGTGTCTGTCACGTGTGAATGGGTTTATACGTGGCTTTGTCCCTGTGTATTTGCTTGTGTGTCTGTGTGAATGTGCCTGTGCCTGCATGTGTCCTTGGCTAGGCCTTCAGGCCCTCTGTCTGGGTCCTGCTGACTAGTGCAGGGAAAGAATTCTCCATCACAGATGGTGCTGAGGGCAGCTGTGGCATGTGGGGCCCAGCAGACCCACTGTCCCATGGGAGCGGGTGTGGCTCCCTGGGCCCTGAGCTCTGGCCTCCCCCAGGAGCGTGGAACTAGTGCAACAGGTGGACGAGGACGATGCCATCTACCACATCATCAGCCCTGCCCTTGGTCGTGATGCCAAGCCCCAGGACTTTGTGATCCTGGCTTCACGGCGCAAGCCTTGTGACAATGGGTAGGTGCCTACCTTCTGGGGATGCAATAAGGAGGCCAGCTGGGGAGGCCTCGTCCCCCTCCCTGGGGAGGGAGCATCATCCTGGAGTTAGACTCTGCTTCCCATTGGTTGTGGGATCCAGGCCCCACTAGATTTTTCTGGGCTGCCATGGTTTTACTGTGGGTAAGATGGGAAATGAAGGCCCACACTTCATCTTGAGTCACCTCTGCCCTAAAGCAGGGCCCTCTGTGGCCTGGGTGGCCAAAGTTGCCACACTCAAGGCTCTGGACAAGGCACTTCTCACACGCACTCCTTGGACTCTCCTCTTTGTGACTGGAGGGCCATGAGCCTGTCAGCTCTGCCACTGGTGGGGAGGCCAAGATAGTGGTATCCCTTCTGCTCTAGACAGGGGCAGGAGGATGAATAAAATCACATGCGGCTCTCCCCCTGCCTGTCCACAGTGGAGGGACTTTTCCAGGCGACCCCCCAGCGGGTGGTGTAGCTGCCTCTTCTCCCCAGCCTGGCCTGGAGCCAAAGCTCAGGCTTGGGGGATGGGGTGGACCCTCCCTTCTGTGGCTGATCTCTGCCCCCTCCGCTTCCCTCCACTCCAGGGACCCCTATGTCATTGCGATGAGGTCAGTCACGCTGCCCATGCACTGCGAGACACCAGAGTACCGTCGTGCGGAGACCCTCTGCTCAGGCTTCTGCCTCTGGCGCGAGGGGGACCAGTTGACCAAGGTGAGGCCTGGCGTCCAACAGCATTTTTTTGAACTATACTGAGCTCAATGCTGCTGGGCCAGGACAAGTCCAGACCTGGGTCCCCTTCCAGCATCCTCCCTCTCCCAACCTGGGGGAGCCTCAGAGTATTGGAGGCTGGAAAGGAAGCTGCATTAAGATCTGATGGGTGCGACTAAGTGAGAGCCTGGAGAAAGCTCAGGATGCCGACAGCAGAAGGCTGGGTTCTGATCTAAAAATTCATCTCATTATTTATTTACTTGTATACTTCTTGTCTGGGAAGGCTTTATATGGCTCTGAGGCCCATAAAACTCAGCAAGGCAGTCCGCGTTAATTGAAAAGGTGAGGAGGAGGCCGAGAAAGGGGGGACTGAAGCTCCCACACCAGCTTCCAGCTCCTGTGGGGCCCTGCAGCTCCAGTCTGGTGAGCCTCAGCCATTGTTGGCTACATCAACACACTTGAGCCAACAGACTCAGGGGGGCCATGCTCCAGGCCGAAGTCCAACGTTTCTCTGCAGCCCCAGAGCACCTTTATTTAAGGGGGATTCTGTAGGAGGTTCTGGAGACCTAGTCCCTTCCCTGAATGCCACATAACTGAGGGAAAAGATGCCCAATGACAGTACAGTGGGTGGTGACTGGTAGCCAGGGTTGTCAGCACCCTGAGAAGGGTCAGGGGAAACCGGCTGGAGAAGGTCATGCCTATCAACTGACCTTCAAGACTCCACGGAGCTGGGCTGTATCTGCTGCTCTCCCAGAAGGCGACTCTCCCCACCCCCGCCTCATGCCCAGGGGTAGGCCATGCCCCTCACCCTTCTCTGCTTCCCTGAGCATGGCTTCCCACCCTACAGGTGTCCTACTACAACCAGGTCAGCCCAGACTTCCTCAACTATGTGACCACCAACGTGTCCGGCCTCTCCTCTGAGTTCTACACCACCTTCAAGGCTTGTGAACGCTTCCTCCTGGACAATCGCAATGACCTGGCCCCCAGCCTCCAGACCCTCTAGGCTCCCCTCCAGCTGCCCCGAGGACTGTGCCGTGCGTGGAGGAAGGCAGAGGCATTTATTCCTCCTGCCTCCTGCAGTGAAGCCTGGACCTAGGAGTTGGCTGGCCCAGGACCACTGGGTGGTCAGTTTCTGCCAACATCTGCCCACGAGTCCTTGTGGTACCCCTGGGGGGGCCTGCAGTAGACTCTGGTCCTGTCCACCCCACTGGCTGCCAGTAGCCCTGCCCACACAGCTGAACAGCTGCTCCCAGTGGGGCTGTGCTGCACTGTGACGGTGGCCCGGGGGGAGGCTGCCAGCAGCCTGGCCACGGCTCCCACCATGCTCTGGTCCAGTGGCCTGGCTTGCAACTGGAAGGACACAGGTTGCCTGAGTCCCTGGCAGAGCTCCAGCATATCCATGAGCAGCTGTTCCCCATAGCCACTGCCTAGCACCTCCTCGGGCCAGCTGGGTGCCACGGTCACATGGGGGAACACCTCAGCCACAGCCTTCAGGAACTCTTTGCCAGCCGTGTGGCCAGGGACCACAAAACTCCCATATGAGATTGTGGCCCCGACCCACACAGGCCGAGGCAGGTGGCCAAGGGCTGAGAGATGTGCCAGGATGGCCAGGGACGGACGGAGGGCTGCGGGCTCTGCTATGTGCACGTGGAGGCCCCAGCGCCCAGGGCGCGTGGCCAGCTGCAGCAGGCATGACTCCAGTGTCAGGGCAGCGCTGCTTGGGGCATGGACGATGGGCACAGGGTCCCCGGCTGCAGTTCCCTGGAGACCAACGTCCAGAAAGATCACGCCTTCTCTGTCTGGAAGAGGCAACCATGGCTGGTCTCAGATTCCCACGGGAGCCAGAATCTCTTGTTAAAAGGGCACGGGGTGGGGTGGGGGTGTGGCTATGGGGACGGCCTGGCCTCTGTGGAATCCTCTAACCTTGTTCTGGGTTCCAATTGTGGTGTCGGGTACTTGTCAAGACTAAAGTGATAAGCTGCCAGCTCAGCTCTTGGCCTTTACTTGTGACATAGACCTGGGGCAGATGCCAGCTCCTCCTCTAACATCATGTGACTGAGGACTCAAGAGCGCTGGTCTGAAGGCCAGGAAGCTGGTGCTCTTGAGACTACCGCACTCCCCTGGCCCCACCCTACTTTGTATCCAGTGTGTGGCTTACAAGGGCCCATGTTGCCATGGTAACCGAGGTCCAAGGTCCACTGGTAAAGGACACCCTTGCAGGTCAGCTAGGGGTACCAGGGCTGTAGACAGACTTACCAGGGAGCGTGATCATTGCTGTTCTGCCATTGCCTTGCACTTCTGGAAGCAGCCACTCCACGCCCAGACCATCACCCGCGGGTGGCTGGAGAACAGGGATCAGGCTGCTCCCGCTGTAGTACATTCGTTTCCTTGTGGTATTTACTGTGGGGTCCAAAATTGTTGAGATGAAGTGGCAACCATTCAGAGTGCCTTCTATATGCCCTGATTCTACCATATTCCAAGACTCTTGCTGTCATCTCCCCGCTTTGATAGACTAGGAGAAGTGATTTGCCCAAGGTCCTTCAGCGGTTACTGGATTGGAACTGGATGGAACCAGAGCTAGCTGTACCCACAGCTCGTATCCTCCCTCTCACTTAGGTAGCTCCCACAGTGGGAATGTGGACTGATGGGACCCCCTGTGACCACTCAGCTGCAGGGTCAAGGGAGCAAATATGCACAGTAGCATCTGGGTTATTAAGTCTCACCCACAGAGAGACTGTGCTACATGGAAAGTCTATAGGGTTGGAATTTGCTGAGTTCTGATAAGAGCTCTGCCTTGATAAGATCTGATGACATATAAACTCTGTAACTGTTTACACCTGTTTCCCTACCTATAAATTGGAACTCTGGCTTCATGAATATGACACTTAAATAGAATGCCATCCCGGGGCTAAGTTGCAATAGCAGAATCTCTCCTCCTATTCCACCCAGGATCTTCACCTTCTGATGTCACTTCCCCCCAGCTCTGCTCCAGGGCCCACCCAGGGGCTGCCCTATGCAGTATACAACCCACACCACCCTCCCCAGGCTCCTTCCTTACAGGCCTGCTGCTTGAACTGTGACAGGACAGGCTCAAAGAGGTCATAGTAGACTTGGTGGGCGGCCGTGTTGTCCCGGATGTAGAGGAGATCATCCACTGACACGGGGTCGGAGGTGCCCTGCCACAGTGTCAGGCTGTACCTGGGCCCAGACAGCTGGCTCAGTGCCAGTCTGGGCCCAGCAAGACCCTTGGCTCCCCTCCTGTGCTCAGAACCAGAGGCTGGCTGGGCCCAAGGGTGGGGCATCAGTCCTCCAGTGTCACACAGCCCCTCCTCCCTGAGCACTGCCCATTCCTGGGGGTAACTGCAAGCCAAAGTCTGGAAGGACAGAGGAGCTGTCCACTCAGAGTGCCTATTTTCGAGCTCTGCCTTAGGAAAGAGACAAGGACAGAGAGCAAGGTGTGGGGAGGAGGTCAAGTGTGAAGAGGGAAGTGGGCCACCTTGGGACTTTTGTGGGGAAGGGCTGAGAAAGGGAGGGATGGGTGGCTGAGAGCTGGCTGCAGGGTAGGGTGGGAGGTCCCTTGAGCCCTATAGGGCTATTCTGGGCAGAGGTTGTAGGTGTAATCTCTGCAGCCCCAGGGGCATAGGTGGCCTATGGGAGGAAGCTGCCGGGAGATGGATTCTGTCTCATCTCAGAATAAACATTTGTTAACAGGCAGACAGTTACCCACCAATGGAAACCTGCCCTCCCCACCCCCAGGAAGTAGTGAGCAGCCCGTCACCAGAGGTATACAAATAAAAGACAGGGACATTGTAGGTGGGAGCACCAGTAGGGTTGGATAAGATGATCTTTAGGACTTTCTAGCCTAAAGGTCGGGATCAGGGATCTTCCCCCGGCATCTAATCCCGGAGGTGGGTTTGGAACCAGCAGGGGCGTGAGAGCAGCTATAGGGTTTCACCTTTCCGACTGGCCCAGCAGCCAGCTGAAGTGGGGCCAGGCAGCCCGCACCATGACAGCCCGCACAGGGAAGGTGACCCTCTGTGGCAGCGCTCCCACCAGCTCCTGCATCTTCTCCACCATGGCTTGGGTGTAGGTGCTGTTTGGGAACAGGGGCACATAGAGGGTGGTCCAGCCTGGAGACAAGGTGGCTTGAGGATACTTCTCCTGGACCAGTGCCAGGAACCTGCAGAGAAGGGAGACACTGGTCTTTCAGAGCCACACTGGTCCTGTCCTCTTCTCTTGTGTCCTCATCACAGCGAGAGGAAGTGGCGGGGCCTGTGACAGGAGGGCGGCTGCAGAGCCTGAAGAACAGAGTGACTTGTTCACAGACCCACAAGTGGGGCACGCACTCTGGAGCCAGGGAAGTCTGGGCTCAGGCCCTGACTCTGACCTGGGGCTGGTCAACCTCTGATTCTCAAATAACAGCCTCACTTCTGAAAAGGAAGGGCTTCTTCTTCTCTGTACTCGCGATTGAACCCAGGGGCTCTCAATCAATCATCTACATCTCCTTTCCTTTTTAATTTAATTCTGTATTTTCAGATAGGGTCTCACTAAGTTGCCAAGGCTGGCCTCGAGTTTGTGATACTCCTGGCTTAGCTTCCTGAGCTTCTGGGATTATAGGCATATGTCACAACACCTGGCAAATTTCAGACTTATTTTATTTTTTTCAAATTTTGCTTTTAAGCCAGGTGTGGTAGCACACGCCTGTCATCTCAGAGACTGGGAGGTTGAGGCAGGAAGATCGTGAGTTCAAAGCCGGCCTCAGGGGGCTGGGGTTGTGGCTCAGCGGTAGAGTGCTCGCCTAGTACGTGCAGAACGCTGGGTTCGATCCTCAGCGCCACATAAAAATAAAATGAAAGTACTGTGTTGAACTACAACTAAAAAACAAAATATTAAAAAAAAAAAACCCAGCCTCAGAAACTTAGTGAGGCCTCAGGAATTTAATTATATCCTGTCTCCAAATAAAATATAAAAAGGACTGGAATGTGGCTCAGTGGTGAAGTGTCCCTGGGTTCAATCCCTGGTACAAAAAAAAATGCTCTTATGTAAATTTTAACATGCAAACAATCCCTCCCCCCGCCCACATCATGAGTAAAATCAACACTCCAAGAAGACTAACCATATTTCTCTGGGTCTATTGACTACATTTTCAAACTGCTACTTTCCAAGTGTCCCAGTTGGAGACATACTATAAACGTTGGATGGATGGTTAGATGCACAGATGGGGTGAGAGAGAAATGGAAGGTAAAGAGCATGGAGCTTAGAACGACAAAGGCCTAGGTTTGAATCTCTGCTTGCTACTAATAGATGTAGGCAGGTCATTTGACTTCCATAAGATAGTTCCTATGTCTGTAAACCCAAGGCGATAGCACCTACCTCATTCTCATTGCAAGCGTTAAGTGGTATTCTTCAAGTAAAGTGCTTAAAACAGTGCCTGGGATGTGCAATAAACATTCAACAAGTTGAGCCTCAATTTCTGTGATTTTTTTCACATCTGTAGAATGGGGAGGAAAACCCATTCCTCACCTAGCAGTGCTGCCTGCTTAAGGACCAAGTTAAGGACATCCCTTCCTTCCACACAAACCTCCTTTGCAACCCACTGCACACTCTGCAGCTGGTGACCCAGGACTGTTAGTGGAAGGAGGTGCAGGGGGACTAGGATGGAGCCAATGTTTTATACTTTTCTTGCAGCCAAGTCCTGAGCTTGGCCCTGTCTGCCCCCTGGGAGTCCACAGTGGGGGTGAAAACCTGTGAACGGTGATCACCCAATGAGATTGGGGCTGTGTTAGGAAGAAATTTGGGAACTGTGGGCCCCAGAGGAAGCCTCTCAGCAGCCTGGGAAGTCAGGTATGTTTCAGGAGATGGTAGTGACTGGGCAGAAGTTCTTCCAAAAACGGGGAAAGGCACTCAAGACAGAGGGAAGAACATATGCAAAGACTCAGGTGAGATTACATGGTGGACTGAAGGCAGACTCAAGGAAGGTTCCCTAAGTTCTCCTTCCATGCAAGGTGTTGACAGAAGAGGGCTGGATGCAGCTGGGGGAGAGGTGAACACTTACTGTGTGGCATTGACCTCTATTGGGAGGGGCACATTGGGGCCCCTTAGAATGTCAGCATTGAGCCACACGGGCCTCTGGACTTTTCCGGCTTCTGTCAGCTGCTGTAGGAGGTCCAGGGAGGGGCCCACGGCCTTGAGGCTCTTGAAGTCCAGTTTGATACCTGTGAGGAGGAGGCAAGGGCTTGGGGAACTGGAAGATGTGGCTGAGCCAGCAGGTAGGGTCTGTGTGTGGTGGAGGTTCGGGAAGGTGGAAAGACAGGGCAGATGGTGGCTGGGTGTGAGGACTGTCTTTTAAACAGAGCCAACCCAGAGAAGGGCTCGCCTCTAGAGCAGTGAGTCCCACCCACTGTGGGGCGGAAGCAGAGGCTAGCTAAGGCCCGGGCCTGGGGATTCCTGAACAGGCTCAGAGGCTCTGAACTACCAGGGCCTGCAGGGAAGTGGCGTGGCTGCCAGGAGGGGTGTTTGAGGGAGCATCTAGGCACCGTCAGGCAATGCAAATGGAAGCCCATCTCATTCAGGGTGGTGAGGAGGTGGGGCTGGACAATTAGAAAAGATATTGAAAGCCAGGCCAAGATAATGGGGAGCCATTGAGGGTCAAAGCAGGGAAATGTTATGAAAATACTGGCCTTTTGGAATGGTCACAGTGTGTGTGTGTGTGTGTGTGTGTGTGTGTGTGTGTGAGAGAGAGAGAGAGAGAGAGCGCACATGCACGTGCACACGAGCACTCAGTAGGCAAGGGAAGGCCAGAGGGACTGAGTTTGGGACAGGAACCAGTGAGGAAGGAGGTCCAGGAGAGGGATGACAGGGCTGGGGCTGGAGATCAAATTCGCAGATGCAGCAGCTGAGTGGAGGGTGGGGGAGAGGGAGACACTAGGAGGGTGCCTGGGTTCTGAGGGTACCTGACACTGTGACATGGGGGCAGGTGTGAAGTTCAGCTCTGAACATCTTGCATCCAGTATTGTGGATACAGGAGGGGATGCCCTGAACACAAGGGGCACTTTGTAGTTTGCTCTGCACTGCTCTGGCACCTCATCTCGCCCGTGTGTCCAGGAGAGGACACCTGGACATGCACCTTTACTTCCCCACCTCACCCAGTCTTCACTGAGCAACTTGTGAGGACCCCTCCCCAGGATCAGAGTGCTGGGGTGCTGAGGAGGGGTCCAGGGTGCACATACCCTTCAGGGAAGAGGCTAGCACTGTCTCCAGCCACTGCTGCAGGGTGTTGTCACTGTAGATGGCAGGGGGATGGGCCATGATGGGGACCCCTGTCTCATTCGCGGTATTGAGCCCATGGACAGTAACATCTGCCTCCAAGACCATGGCGTTGCCTGTTTCAGGGTCAGAACACAATTCAGTTTTTAAAAACATTTTTTCTCATCATAAGGGCATTATACATTTGTTATAGAACATTTGAAAATACAGAAAAACCGCAGAGGGAAATAGTTAGCCACATTTCCATCATAGTTCATGTTTTAATGGATTTTCTTTCATTTTTGCCTATGGGTAATTTTTGCAAAGTTGAAACTACCTTGCATTTATAATTTTTGGTTTTTTTTTTTCTTGTAACATTATGAGATATTTTCACAATCTTCTTTACATCTCATTAAAACAAAACTGGGTACAGTGGTGCACACCTGTAATTCCAGAGCCTCGGGAGGCTGAGGCAAGAGCATTATAAATTGGAGGTCAGCCTGAGCAACTTAGAAAGCTCAGAAACTTAGAGAGGCCCTAAGCAACTTGGTGAGACTGTTTCAAAATAAAAATGAACAAATAGAAAGGGCTGTGGATGTAGCTCAGTAGGAAAGCACCACTGGGTTAATCCCTAGTCCTCCCCTCCCCCCCAAAAAAAGAAAAACAAAAGCAACAACAAAACTAGTCAAAATAACTTGTTGAGGGTATTCACTATGATGTGATTTACCATCCCCCCCACCCCTGAATCATTTTGATTGTTTCTAATTTTTTGCCAAGATTTTCTGATCCCTCCTTATAGGATCTGAGTGCAGGCCAAAACAGGATAAAACAGGATATATATATATATATATATATATATATATATATATATATATATATCTGGTATAAACACACACACACACACACACACCTATGTACAAACACACACATATATAATATATAAATGCCAGATACTTAAATATATATGATTGAACCTGGTTCCTCAAAAATGCTAGGCAAGCACCAGTGAGCTACAGCCCAATAAAGGATCATTTACAAGACCATATTATCAAGTTACGTTCCAGAGAGGCTGTTCTGCTTCATGTTTCACCTAGAGAACAGAGATGGCCTCCCTCACCTACATACCTATCAGCACTGAGCATTGTTATTTTTATCTTTTAATTTCACAAGGTTAACTCCATCAGGAGAATATTCTCGGATCCCTGTCTTTGAGAGTTCATCTAGTAGGGGCTCAGGCCTTTCTAAAAGTCTCTGAAGACCATGCAAGGGGTGCTTGAGTTTGGGAAGTGTAGTGGACTGAGGGGGGATTCAAGTCCAGCTTCCACAATATCACAGGCAACTAATGTTGGCAGGGGCCTTTCTCCAGTGTACTGAGCCTGACTGCTTTTGATCCCTCTAGCATGGCTCCAAGCCTCTTCTCTCTTTTTTAATATTTATTTTTTCCTTAGTTGTAGTTGGACACAAACTTTTATTTTATTTATTGTATGTGGTGTTGAGGATTAAAACCAGGGCCTTGCACATGCTAGGCAAGCACTCTACCACTGAGCCACAACCCCAGCCCTCCAAGCCTCTTCTCTACAGAGTGTTCTAAACACCTACCTGACCACATCATCATCCTGATAAAAAATAAATTAAAAAACTCACTAAAAATCCACCCATATTCCTGAGATTCAGATCCAAACTCTGTAAGGCCATCTTTGCAGCCTTCATGACCAGACCCTGACACATTTTCCAGTTTATCTCAGGTCTCTCTCCCTCCCTCTTGCCTTGGGTTCCAGCCACTCCACTTTTTCCAACTTTAACATGCACAGAAATCATCCAGGAACTGTTAAAATGTAGGTTCTGATCAGTGGATGTGGGGCAGCACCAAGATTCTGCATCTCTAACATGCTCCCCCAAGAGGTCCATGCTGCTGGTCCCTGGACCACACTTTGAGTGGCAAGACTCTAGCTTGTCTCGTCTTTCCCGTCTCTGGGTTCTTAGATGTGGCTGCTACCTTGCAACCCTCTTCCCTCCACACCTCTCACCCAGGGTGGGGGGAAAACATCACTTCCTCAGGGAGCCCCAGTCTGCTCCATGCTGCCAGGAAGACCACCTTCTCCTTTGCGTGCTCAGCCAGGGCGGTGCTCTTGCTCACCCGGTGCCAGCCCTCCTGAGTATCACTTCTGTGACAACAGGGTCTGGGTGGGAACTGACCATCCCTCGAATTCCTGGTGCCTAGAGGGAACCAGGACTAAGAAAGTGCTTCAAAGATGGGTGTTGAATGACGGGCTGAGTGCATTAATGGCAAAGTCAAGAACAGCCTGCCCAGGCCCAGGGAGATGCGAGAGAGGTCACCCAATGCCCTGGAGAATTTCAGCAGATTTGTCTAAACCAGGTGTCTAGGTTTCCAGGATGGAGGTCACTGACCATGGGCTGCTGCCAGCACTTCTTACATCAGCCCATTCCATCCTTGAGTTATACCTGGTGCTTCGAGGTGACTAGGACCCTGCTGCTCTCATCAGTGAGAAGGGACTTCCCAGCTCCAGAACACAAGATATGGCCCCAGAGCTGATTAGGATCTGTGAAGGGCTTTGTGAGTGTTGTGAAGATGGACTTTGTGACGGAAACACAAAGTCCTTTTGTATCTTAACTTTTGGCCACTTGGGAATGCAGTGAGAGGGGTCAAAGGTTTTGGGGCTCCATGAGGCCTAGGGAAGCCAGGCCCAAGGTGCACCTGGAGATAAGAGGATGGCTTCAGAGGTGAGCACCGAGGTCCCTCCCCTATTTCACTGGGGCCAGTTCTGGTCTGGTGGAAGTAGAGGTGCCATAGGAGGAAGCAGGGTAGGGTTGGGGGAGCCATGTTTCTGCATCCCAGTGACCTTCCCTTGAGACCCCAGGAGCATCTTAAAGACAGACCATGGCTGACTCCTCATTCTTCCTCCGGGTCGGGTCCACACAAATACTCAGCAGATGGGACAAAATACTGGTGGAAATTGCACTCTGAACCTAATTGGCCTCCTCGTAATCACTGCCTGGACCAGCTTCTTCCTGAGAAATCTTCTCCCTTAAAAATTGGCTGGGAGCGGTGACATACCTCTTGTAATCCCAGCGGCCCGGGAGGCTGAGGCAGGAGGATGACTACTTCAAAGTCAGCCTTAGCAAAAGTGAGGCACTAAGCAACTCAATGAGACCCTATCTCTAAATGAAATACAAAATAGGGCTGGGGAGGTGCCCCTGAGTTCAATCCCTGGTATCCTGCCCCCACCAAAAAAAAAAAAAAAAAGTTGTGTCATGCTTTCCAAGGGCTGTCTTGCTTGGGGAGTGGGAACAAAAAGGGACAAGAGAGACGAGGGCAGGATGGGGTTCCTGTGGCCACAGTAGGACCCCGGGTCCTCAGGGGGTTGCCATCAGAGTGAAGGATGCTGCTCTCCAGAGGGAAGGGGACCTGCAGTTCTCAAGTCCTTTACCTACCTTCCCTGGGCCAGGAGGGTTAGGCATTGAGGAAGGACAGCATGGCGGCTGGGTGTGCAGACCCCCAATCCACACCACTGCCTTCCAGCCCCAGCCCTCACACTGGCCAGCTGTGGAACCCTGGGCAGTTTCTCTGACCCCTGAGCTGGTTACCTCATCTATAAGAATTAAGTAGTAAAATGACCCTGGTTAGTGTTCACCAAGTGTTAATTATTATTTGCACAGGGTAGCTCACTTACCTAAGGTAACCTGGGACCCCCTGGTTTACTTCTATTGCTCAGCATAATTCCCAATCCTGACCTCGTTCGCAGCCAAACGTGCCCTGGCTTGGATGATCACCTTATGGGCCTACACTGTACAGAGTGGGGAGCTTAGCTGTAGACTAGTGAAGTCACTTGTCCCAAATCACTCTGCTGATAAATGGCCAAGGGAAAATTAGAGCCCACTTCTGCCTGCCTTCCAGGTCTCCTCTCCACACAGATGACCAGTTACATCCAAGATGGTTTCACCAGCCCACCTCTATAGCAGCTCCCCTTTAGGAAGGCAATACCCTCCTCCAGAGGTCTACGCAGGGACCTGGCAGAATCCTCGGGAGGAAAGGAGGCCTGGGGCTTCTCTGGACCCCTGGAGCTAAGCTAAGGGGAGCCTGTGCAATTCCCTGCTGGTGGCAGGGCCTGCTTGGGGCGCTTGGCTATCTTGTCAACTAAGGTCCTGCCTTGGCGGGGCCTTGATGGTTCCTACCAGTGCCAGGGCTGAGCGGGGAAGAACCTGGGGGTGGCAGGTCCTTTTTTCCATTCCCTCAGTATTTTTCTCCCTGGATGAGTACTTCTCTGGCTTGGATCTCAGGGCAGAGGGCTCTTTGTTCTCCTAGTCACCAAGGAGTGGCAATTAGCCTCCAGGACAGAGAAGATCTGGGAGCAGCCACAAACTTCCCCACCCAGCCTGCCTCATCTGGAAAGTCCTCCCTTCCCACCTCTCCTCATTCATTCATTCATTCATTAAACATTTCCCAGGCTTTAATCTTAAGCCCACAGGCGTGAGGAACCTGCAGGCATTAGAGGCTGGCTCCAGGCCTCACTCTGCTTCAGACCCACTGTGTGACCTTGGACAAGACCTTCTCCCACTCCACACCTGTTTCCTCATCTGAAATTGGAAGGTTTTTCTTGGGCCACAGTTCTCAAAGTGCAGTCCTGCATCCAACAGCAAAAACCTCACCTAGAAACTTGTGGGAGAGGCAACTTCTCGGGCCCCACCCTAGAACCACTGAGTCAGAAACCCTGGGGGTCGGGTCAGTACCCTGTGTCTTCTGAAGACTTCATCTCTTACAGCTTAAAGCACCAGCACTTTGACAACATTTTCTATTGAGCTTCCCAAAATGTCCTGAAGGACAGAGAGTGTTTCCTCGTTGACTCAGGGATCAAGTACAGTGGCTTGGGCATGCCCTGTGGGGCTGCCGCCCCAGGCTCCTCCACTCCCTAACCACTTTCTGACAGCACAGCCTAGAGTAAGTCATGGGACTTACTAGAGTAAGTCATGGGACTTCTCTGAGTCTCCATTTTTCTTCTATAAAATGGTGCCCATGAAGAGGGCTGCACAGTGTTCCCTGGAGAACCCCTGTGTGATGTGGATATGTGGGTCCCACCTGAGTGGCAGCTGACTGGTCACCCATAATCATTTTGCATCTGAGACTCAGAGGAGTCACATAAGCTGCTCAGGTGTTCACCATTCATTTTAGTAGCTCCAGGATTCCAATTCAGATCTCTGGCTTCCTTAGACTTGAGGGCAAAGGCCTCCTTAGGAGGGGGCATCTGACAGGCCAAGGGACAGAGGGCAGTACAGTGGAGACTTTGGAATCAGACATCTGCTCCGAATCCCAGGCTTGGAGCTGCACTAGTTGGAGCCAGTTCCTCAGTGTCCAGGGCCCCACTTCCCCAGGTGGAGTATGACAAGAACACAAAGATGGCCATTCTAAGGCCGCAGTGACCATGGCTTCTCAGCCTCCCCTCTGCCCTCCTCCCTTTCCTCCACCGTGCCCCCCCTGGCCTGCCCTAGTTCTGGCAACTGGACTTACTGCTCAGGGCAGCCTTCATCTCTTCCTGGCTGTTGGCTGCGTGGTACCAGGTGACTGACAGGCCATCCAGGTGACTGATCTGCCCCAGGCTCAGCAGGTACTCCAGCATGTCCGCGTCGGGGCGGCAGACGTCCTGCTCACAGCCTGGAGTGAATGCCAGGAGCTGTTACTGTCTATCCTAGCCTCAGCCCAACACACCTGTCACCCCCAACCCTCCCTGGACTCCCACCATGTGCTGCAGGGGACTGTGAGGCACACAGTCCCTGGTGCTGCCAGAGAGGGAAAGGCACAGGATTCTGGGGCCATGGAGGCTCTGGTGCTGCCTGGGGCAGAGAGAGAGGGAGTTCACAGAGAAGGGGACATTCAAGGGGCCTTGAAGGATGGATGTATGTTTGACAGAAAATGGGGAAAGAACAGACAGAAAGAACAACAGACATGAAGGCTCGGCCATGGGAAAGCATGGTTGTTTAAAGGAATGGCCACTGGCCTACTACAGATGGAGACAGGCCAGGAAGGCTGGAGAAGAGGGCTACAGGCAGGTGGTGAAAGGTCTTAGATGCCAGCAAAGGAGTGGGGTGGGTCCTGGGGGGCAGGGAGTGAGTGGGTTGTTTAGAACAAGGTCGCTGGCTCAATCCCTCTCCTGGGTCTATAACCAAAGGACTTAAAACAGCATACTACAGGGACACAGCCACACCAATGTTTATAGCAGCACAATTCACAATAGCTAAATTGTGGAACCAACCCAGATGCCCTTCAATAGATGAATGGATAAAAAAATGTGGCCTATATACACAATGGAATACTACTCAGCAATAAAAGAGAATAAAATCATGGCATTTGCAGGTAAATGGATGCAGTTAGAGAAGATAATGCTAAGTGAAGTTAGCCAATCCCAAAAACCCAAATGCAGAATGTTTTCTTTGATATAAGGAGGCTGATTCATAGTGGGATAGAGAGCAGGAGCATGGAAGGAATAGACAAACTCTAGATAGGGCAGAGGGGTGGGAGGGGAAGGGAGGGGTCAGGGGTAATTAATGATGGTGGAATGTGATGATCATTATTTATCCAAAGTACATGTATGAAGATATGAATTGGTGTGAATATACTATGTATACAACCAGAGATATGAAAAATTGAGCTCTATATGTGTAATAAGAGTTGAAATGCATTCTGCTGTCATATATAAATTAAAAAAAGAAAAAAGAAAAAGCTTGCTGGCTGCAGAGAGGGACAGGTACTGGCAAGAGCAAGCTAGTGGCAGAGGGACTTCGTAGGAAGGGGAGGCCACTGCAGGGTCCAGGAGATCAGAGGTCTCAGAGGCGGGGCTGCGGGGAGGGTAGAGGGTGGAAGGCAGAGCCCTCAAGGTTCAGGAGCCGGGCATGGGCACCAGGCTCAGAGAATGTGGAGGCTCCCCCAGGTTCACCAAGAAAGGGATAAGGAGAGGGAGGGAGGCAGGGAGAGGCTGAGTTCAGCCCAGACTGTTGAGTTTGAGGAGCCCACAAAATTCCCAAGAGGGAATACACATCTGAGGGCAAAGGAGGGAGGTCTGGGCTGAAGGCTGAGGTTTGGTGGTCTTCAGGGGAAAGAAAATCAGTGGGACCCTCCACCAGGGTTGAAGTCTTGGTAGGGCTGGGGTATGGAAGAGGCAGCTAGAGCTGTGGGTGGGGGTGAGTTTAGTTGGAATAAGGGACAGGAAAAGATCTGATCAGCCGTTGGTAGGACAGCCTTGGTGGGAACAAGGAAGGACAGCAATGGGGAGACCAACTGTGTGGCTGCAGGATGACTCTTACCTGACCGAGTGCCCCGCTGCAGGGTGAAGCCCAGGACCATCCCAATGGTGAACAGCAGAGCCACACTGGCACTGCCGGCAAGGACCCACTTGGTCGGATGCTCGGAGCAGCTCTTCCTGCAGGCCATGCTGACCCTTTCTAGAGAGTGTTCCCTTCCCTACTCCTCACAGCCCAGAGTCCCTGAGACTCCCCACCGCTGAGATTGGGTGGGAGGCAGGAGATCCAACAGCACCTAATGCTCCTCCAGACTTGGCCGGCTCCTGCAGTCCTGGATATCCCAGCCTGGAGACAGCTCCTTAAATCCCTCCTCCCTCCCCGCCCTACTCCTCTTCCCCTCACCCTCCCTGCATCTTAACAGGTCAAGCAGAAAATCCTGCCATCCCCCAAATGAACTTTGAGCACAATAATAGGTAATGAAGGACATGGCCTGGGCCCTCACCCCTGCCTGTGGCTCCTGCCTAGGGGTTGGAAGGCCAGAGATCTAGTCCAGCTCAACCTAGTTTTCCTGGTGGTTTAGGGCAAACATCTGTCCTGCTCCTGGCCTCATTCTGTCCCTGTGGTGATTCGTAATGGCCTTTTCTCTTCTTACTCTAGGACTTTCTGCCCTGCCCCAGAAAATCCCTGGGTCAGGGAAGGGTTTGTGACAAGGAGAGATTAAATCTGCCCGAGTGACATAAATTTTCCTTTTATCTAAGAGTACAGCTGGTAGATTGAACTGGGATCAAAACTGATAGTTCTGCAGGACACTCCTGCACCTTCCTGCATGGAAGTCCATGGGCAGTGGGCTGGGTCCCCTTCTCTTGCAGAGGGAGCTCTAGGGGCTCCAGGATGCGAAGCAAATTTAGAGACTGCCCCTATTTCAGGGACGCTGGAACTTAAATGAATCCAGGAGTTACCTGTAATGAGCATGCACAGGCTTCAGAGTGCAGAGGCTGATAAAGAAATCCAGCAGGGGGCAGTTGGTGACTGATTAGTGAGTAGGTTAGGAGCAAGGAGTCTGAGCTGGTTTGGTTCCCATTTTTTCTGCTTTCATTACTACAAACAGTAACAAAATATATTATTCATTGATATCCTATAAAGTATTTCACATCTTTATTATTTATTTATTTATTTATTTATTGGGTACAGGGGATTGAACTCAGGGGCACTCGACCACTGAGCCACATCCCCAGCCCTATTTTATGTTTTATTTAGAGACAGGGTCTTACTGAGTTGCTCAGCGTCTTGCTTTTGCTGAGGCTGGCTTTGAACTCTCAATTCTCCTGCCTCAGCCTCCCAAGCCACTGGGATTATAGGCGTGCGCTGCTGCACCCAGGTCACATCTTTATTTCATATACTAATTGTGTAAGAAATGGAAAGTTCAGTGATCCATTTTCAGAATATAGTGTTTAGCTTTAATTGGGATGTAAGATCTAATCATAGCTATTTTGAAATCCAATTGTAACCATTTTGACTACAGCCCTTCCCTTCACCCGCCCTATTTTTACAATGAGCCAATCACATAGATTGCAACCCCAAGCTCCTGCTATCAATCCCCTGCTAGTAGGGGGATTGCTGGCCCATGTGTGGCCCATGTGTGGCCCAGGTGTGCTTGCTTGCCAGGTTGGGTAGTATGCACTTCTGTAGAAGTAAGTTTGCCTTGCAGAACTACTTTTGAGCTCGCCTTTGATTTCTTGTGGCACCCCAGTATTTCTAACAGTCACAACATTGCTAAATGGTTCTTGTGTCCCCACGATACAGGAGAAGATATTGAACCTCAGAGAGCTCAGTACTTGTCCCAAGTCACCTCATCACCCATCAGCATGATATAGGGGAAATACCTAGGATGCCAGATGACCCTCCCAGTAGCTTATGGTGGTTGGTAACATGTTGGGAAACCATGTAGTTCAGCACGTACACCCCTTGTGGCTTAAACCAATCAGTTCAAACAAATCCCCCTCTTGTACTAACCAATCACCCTTACCCAACTTGTTCCCGCCAGGAAATGTGCTAATCACGTATTAGAGTTGTTTTATGATTTTCCTGCGGTGTGTGATGATTTGCTAAGAGATGCTATGATGTATGTGAAGTCCCTGCCTTCCCCAAAGAGTGTATAAAACTGCTGCAAACTCTGGGCTTGGGGCCTCTCAGTGTCACTAGTTGCTGTGTGCGTGGAGGACCAAGCTAGCTGCTTACATTGATCTTGGTCTCTGGTGGTCTTTTGGGGGTCCTGAACTTGAGCATAACAGTGACATCCATGGGGGAAGCCTCATCATTCCTCTTTTAATCCAGGGCTCCGAGGCTGGGGTGTGAACCCCTTGCAGCAGGCCATGCGGCCCATCCCACCCTCCCTGAGAAGCAGGCAGTGAGCTCGGAGGCCCTGGGCCTGGCTGCTTCTCCACCTGGGGGCTCTGCAGGCTGCATCTGGGTGGAGAGGGGCTTCATCCAGCTCTGGCTTTTGCAGGAGGAAGAAGCTTCAAAGGACTCCTCTGCTGTCTGTGATTATCTCTTGTGAGATTAAGTAACAACTTGAAGTCACTGAGTGTGCATTCAGTGCCGGGCCTCATACTAGGCTCTGGGACCCACTCACAGCGTTTTGTAGCAGAGGAAATGTCTGCAGATTTGGGCATTTCAGGTGTGGAGCAGCTGTTTTAGGGCTGGTGTGCAGGAGGGGGCACACAAACCACCGTAAGGATGTTAGGCATGGAAAGTGGCAGTGGGCATGGGACTGGATGTGTGGGATCTGGAGATGCAGGAGATAGGGGAAGAGCCCCAACTTCCTTCATGGGCCATGACCCTATGGGAAGAATCACTGCCCAAGCTGGCTGGGATAACCAGGAGGGATGTTCAGGCACAGTGAGCAGTGTGTGGGTGAAGCCAGCCACTTCAATCTAATGTATGAAATATGATATGTCAAGAGCTTTGTAATGTTGTGAACAACCAATAAAAAAAAATAAAAATAAATAAATAAATATACAGCCATAACAAGAATAAAAACCCATCATTGTGACAACATGGATGGGACTGGAGATCATTATATTAAATGAAATAAGCCAGGCACAGAAAGATAATACTACATGACGTCACGCATAAGTGGCATCTGGAGAGGCTGATCTCACAGAAGTTGAGAGTAGAAAGGTGGGGACCAGGAGTTGGGGAGAGTACAGGAGAGAGAAGGAGAGGGAACACTGATGGATAGATACTGGGTTACAATTTGACAGGAGCAAGAAGTTCTGGTGTGCTTTGCACAGTAGGGACTATAGATAACAATTATGTACCCTGTAAAAAAAAAAAAAATCTTGGAGGATATGTGCAGTGCAGCTTGGCCTGAGCACCAGGTGGGACATGGGGGAAGAGTTTGGGAGATGAGGCTGGGGAGGTGGGCAGGGCCTGGTGCCCCTGGTAAAGAGCTACACTTCAGCTGGGTGTGGTGGTGAAGGTGAGGCAGGAGGATCTTGAGTTCAAAGCCAGCCTCAGCAATTTAGAGAGGCACTAAGCAACTTAGTGAGACTCTGTCTCAAAAGAAAAAATAAAAAGGGCTGGGGATGTGGCTCAGTGGTTAAGCACTCCTGGGTTCAATCCCTGGTTCCCCCCAAAACAAAACAAAACAAAACAAAAAACTTATTTTCAGTGTGGAGGATGGGTCCTTCACCTGTGGGGTGAGCAGGAGGGTGCTCAGCTCTATCTGAGAGGGTGATTCTTAAAGCTGGTATGAGAAATGGCTGGAGAAGGCCAGATGTCCCTAGTACCCAGGCATCCAGGTTTAGCACTGCCACAAAGCAACGTGTTGTCACACATTACAACACCCAGAACAGCCAAAGACCTATGGAAATTTGAGCCTCAGGCTTTGTTACCTGGGTTGCTTTGATACTCTCCTACTCTTACCCCATGACAAATAGAGGAGAAGGCAGGTGCTTGGGAGGCTCCAGCACTGCAGATGTGGAGCAGCTAGCTGTTTAATCACTGCTGCTGCCTGGGCATGATGGGACATGCCTGTGGTCCCAGTTACTTGAGAGGCTGAGGCAGGAGGATCTCAAGTTTGAGATCAGCCTCAGCAATTTAGCAATTTAGTGAGATCCTGTCTCAAAATAATTAAAATCTAAAAAGGCTGGAGGCTAGGTATGACTTGGGAAACTGAGGCAGGAGGATTGCAAGTTCAAAACCAGTCTCAGCAAATTAGCGAGGCCCTAAATGACTTAGTGAGACCCTGTCTCCAAATAAAAAAATGAAAAAAACTGGGGATGTGGCTCAGTGGTCAAGTACCCTTTGGTTCAATCCATGATCCCCCAAACAAAATAAAACAATCAAAACAAGCTGCTAATGTAAGAGGCTCTGCCTCTGTGAGACAGTGTCCCCACCTGCCCTTCTCCCTGAAGGAAGCCCATCACAGTTAGGAAATGCAGCCGGAGTCACTGTAGTCAGAAAAAATGATTGATTGTTCCAGAATCCAGCTCATGAACATATAACACACACTTACTGGGCCTAGCAATACTTTTTTTTCTTTTTATTACTGAAAAAAAAAAAGAAAAATAATAAAGTCTAATAGGCAAATGAAATAAAAACAGAGGAGAACTAAAATAAGGAAAAACAGCAGCATAGAAATTGGAGGTGGCTGATTGGATTTAAAATCTTATAAGGTCCCTGTGGGTTTTTTTTTTTTATATGTTTGCTTGTTTAAAGGAAGATAACAGTATTAACTTTAGACTTTGATAACTGGAGTATGAATGTTAAAATGGTTTGAGTAACCCTGTGTGACTTTGTGAGTCTCTGTCTCTAAATAAATAAAAAGGACTGGTGATAAGAAAAAGGAGGAAGAGGAGGAACAGTTACCAGGTGTAAACTAGGTCAAATTTGAACCAAAGGTAACAGAAACAAGATTGTGTGCTAATGCCATTTCTATGTAGTGCAGAGACGAGTCAATCTAAACCATGGTGCTGGAAGTCAGGGTAGTGGTTACCTTTGTGGGGGACAGTGATTGCAGGGGGAGGAGGATTCTGGGGTTGTGGTAATGTTTTAGATCTAGGCGCTGGTTACATGGGTGTGCTCTCTTGGTGAGAATTAATGCACGTGCAAATTTCTGCATATATATGATCTTCCATGCAAATTAAAAAATCCGAGATGGGAGCAGAGATAAGGTAGACGGGCAGACTGTGAAGCAGCCTCAATGCCAAGGGACCCAGGGACTGGGCTGTGCCTTCGCAGACAGTGGGGAAATGTTGAAGGTGTTAGAGGAAGTGAGTTGCAGGGAGCTCCCTTCATGGGGGGGATGCAGAAGGCTGGCTGCACCTGCCCTGGAGGACATTTCCTAGAAGACTTGGCCAATATCTGGGGCTCCCATAATAGGATCCCAATGAGGTTGGAGGGACAGGGCAGACTTGGGAGTAAAATTGGAAGGACTTGGTTGTTATTTACCTGGGAGGAGAGGGAAGAATCAAAGGGTCCTCGAGAGTCACTTGTCATGGCTTGTTATAGCTCAAGAAATAGTGAGGGGCTGCTGGGGGAAGAGGCAAGTTTGTAGGAAGGAGTTTTGCTAGGAGAGAGAACTTGGCAGTGTTTGTAGGCGGCGTTGGTAGGCAGGGACCAAGAATGCATTGGAGTGATGAAGGACCAAGGGGTGGAGGCAGGAAAGGCGAGATTCAAGGTGGATGGGAGGGAATTCATGATTCTGCCCATCACCAGCTGCTGTGTGAGGTCACTCTCAAGGGCTATCAGGCTGTCTGGGGTCAGGAGTGAGTCTGAGGATTTCTAGGCGGCATGTCTCAGAACATGTTACTTTTCATATCTGAGAATATCCCAAGATTGACTGATCTGGGTGAAAAACAAGAATCCGGACAGCTTCATTCTCCTTTTGTAAATGGTGCAGTTTTTCCATCTAGTTACTATAATTTTCTTATCTTAGTTATTGCTTATCATTAAATGATGTTCTTTAGGGAGATAGCTGCAGGTCCTTTCCTTATCCAAGAATCTAGGTGTTGCAGTTCTGCACCTCGAGGCCTGGCTTGGCCCTACTCACCCTGCTCCACACTGTTATCTGCACCTGGCAGAGGAGGCAGGGTGGAGTAGGGCAAAGATCAAGGACTTGCACTGGCAGTCCTCCTGGCTTCTGACCTTGAGCCAGTACTTTTCCTCTAAGAGTCTTAATTTCCTTACCACGAGCTACCTAGTTCAAAAGACCTTTTTTCCCCCAAGATAAACAGAGACATGAGATCAGACGGTGAGGGGTTTTTATGGAGACTCTTCGATGCCCATGGGAAGCTGAGTTTGCTATTGAAATCCTTGTCCTCGATGCCAATCCAATAACAAGGACACGGTTTTGAGACAAAGGAAAAAGAAGGTTTATTGCTTTGCTAATAAAGGAGAAACACAGTCCTGTCTCAGAGGCTGTGATTTTGCCCATGGTGGGGAGACGGTATTTTTAAAGAGGTGACTCAATGGCTACTCAGAGTTGTGATTCACTTGTTCATTTGGGAGATAATCATTTCTTAGGTTTTCTGGTGCCATCTGAATTACTTCCGTCTTGTGGTGGGTGTGCACTCAAGGACAGATAATTCTGCCTAGGATAGGGAAGAAAGACAATCCTGTTTCCCCCTGAGATTAGGGAGGGGGAAAGATTAGGGAGGATTTGAGACACAGGAAGAGAAACAGGTCCATTTTAAAAGAAGTCACAGTAACAGAGCAGCAAGGGCTATATTCAAAGCATAAAGCAGACCACTGTTACAAGTCTTCATAAGTGAGATCCTTTCCCAGTAACTGTGGGGAGCCTGAAGACAGGTCCTTCTTTTTTTTTGGTACTAGAGGTTGAACCCAGAGCACTTGACCACTGAGCCACATCACCAGCACTTTTGATATTTTATTTTTAGACAGGTTCTTGCTTAGTTGCTTAGGATCTTGCTGAGTTGCTTAGGACCTTGCTAAGTTTCTGGGGCTGGCTTTGAACTTGGGATACTCCTGCCTCAGCCTCCTGACTTGCTGGGTTTACAGGCATGCACCACCATGCCCAATGACATGCCTTTTTTTGAAAGGACATTCCTTTGGTTCTCCCCACTGTGTAGGCAGAGGTCTTATTGGCTGGACAGCTTCCAGATCATGGTGACCTCACAAAGACCGCAGACCAGCCTGGGCTTGGGGGAGCCTAGGTAAGCTGAGGGGAAGCTTAGAGAAAGTCCCAGGGGTGGGGTCAGCCTCCAAAGCCTCCACAAGGCAGTTACCACCTAGACCCCACCCCCCTGGGTAAAACTTCCCCCTCTGGCTGAAATTCCCCAGTTAGAACTTCATACCTTTGGCTTAAAGCTGAATGTTCTGTTACCATGTGGATGCCCCAGGTGGAGGTAACACATTGAACTTGACATCAACAGCTTGAGGCTCACAGAGTGTAGGCTAGTGCATCCTCTGAGTAGGGAGGGTGGGAGCTGGGGGAGGGGGAAGGAGGTGAGAAGACCCAGGGGGAGGGAAGGAGAAGGCAGAGAACCTAGAAACCGACTTTGTTCTTTTCTCCCAGTCCCCCACCATCTCCATTCAGAGGCAGGGAGGGATGGTGGAGGTGGACACTTGGTGGGGGACTTTTGTGGGCCAAGCTCTGTGGTCATCATTTCATGTGCCTGATCCCATTTATGGACCTGAGATGGGTCCTTAGAGTACAAGGTGGCCTGTCCAGGCCCCACATAGCTGGAGAGAGACAGGATCGGTTTCCAATTCAGTTCTGATTCCAAATCTCTGGAGTTTTGTATTATAGCAGGGATTTAGGCAATTTGGCTTGTTTTCATTGACTGTTTTCTCTGAGGACCTAAGGGTGGCAGAGGGGATGGGAAATGAGAAATAAGAAGATGTGCTTCCTTTGTGATTTTTTTTTTTTAGAGAATTTTATTTTTAATATTTATTTTTTAGTTCTTGGCAGACACAACATCTTTGTTGGTATGTGGTGCTGAGGATCGAACCCGGGCCGCACGCATTCCAGGCGAGCGCGCTACCAGTTGAGCCACATCCCCAGCCCTTCCTTTGTGATTTATGTCTTGGGAACCTCTTAGGTATCATGGGGAAATCTGGGTTGAGTGGAGCTGGGTTTGAATCCTGCTTCTGCCACTTGCTGGGGACTTGACAAAAATCAGTTTAGAGCTATGAGCAGTCTAAATTAACATGCTAGTCAATGAGGAGAATGATATTTACCTTGGGGAATTGTCATTCATTCACTCATTCCTTCCACGAATGTTTTCTGAGCTTCCCTTTTATGCCAGGCACTGTGCTATGTCTTGGAAAAACAGATAACAAGGCAGTCAGACACTCACCAGGCCTATTTTTCTAGAGTGGAAACATACAAGTAAATCAAGTAATCACATGGAGAGGCGCCTCACTTGGGGGTCCCAGGAAGACTTCCCAGAGGTGGGGACATCTAACATAGTGCTGAAATGTGACTAGGTTTGATGTGAGAGGAAACATTTGAAGTGTGGATCGGTGGTCTTGGGGAAGTTTACAGGAAGATCAAAGAGTCCTAGCAGAGGCCCTGAGGCAAGAGGTGGAGCTGGGAGAAAGAGTGGTTCAGGTATGGGGTGCAAGGCCAGGAACAGGGATGGATGCAGCTGGAGAGATGGAGGGGACAGTGCTGTGGGCTGAGGACTGGAGTCAAAGAAACAGAGACATCTGCCTACAGACCCCGGTGTCCCCGCTCATGGCTGGTCTACCAGCTCCGTAATAATCATTTTGGAGAAAGAGGGAGGAGAGTTTGATAAAAAGTTGGTCCTGAGCTACCCAAAGGAGTCTGAGCATGATGATTGGGATCAAGCTTTTTAAAAATATCAGCTCCACCTGCGCCCCGCAATTTGAGAACTCCTGAGTCCTCGCAGGGGGGTTATCATGGGGGAAAGTGATTGTTGGATTTATATGCGTTTTCCCTCCATCTGAGGGTCTCTTTATTTCCTCTTCATTCCTGAAGCATGGTTTCCCAGATCTAGAATGTGTGATTGACACTTCATTTCTCTGAGTGCTCAAAAACGTGGGCCACTTCCTTCTGCTCTCCATGGCTTCACATAAGAAATCGGCTGTCCTTTGAGTTGCTCTTTGCCTGTATGTATTGCTCTTTGGTTACTTTTCAGATATTTTTGTTGATGTGTTCAGTTTTTAGAAGTTTAATCATGATGTGTTTTGGCATGTATTTCTTTACATTTATCCATTATCAGTTTACTCAATTTTCTGAATCTATGTATTTCACTAAATTTGGGGTGTTTTCAGCTATTGGTATTTTGAATATTTTTCCAGCACCCTTTCTCTTCTCCCTCTGGGATTTTTGTTTTGTTTTTTGTATCAGGGATTGAACTCAGGGGCACTCGACCACTGAGCCACATCCCCAGACCTATTTTGTATTTTATTTAGAGACAGGGTCTCACTCAGTGGCTTAGTGCCTTGCTTTTGCTGAGGCTGGCTTTGAACTGAGATCCTCTTGCCTCAGCCTCCTGAGCTGCTGGGATTACGGGCATGCACTACCATGCTGGGACTCTGTTTTTTTTTTTTTTTAAATTGCATTTAAAATTTTTTTTTCTTTTTAGTTATACATGATGGTAGATTGTATTTTTTGCATATCATAATACATGGAATATAACTTCCCATTCTTATGGTTGTACATGATGTGAACATGATGTACACATGATGTATGTGGTTGTACATGATATTCATATATGAACGTAGGGAAGTGATGTCTGATTCCCATTCCCATCCCCCCTTCTTTCCCTTCTTTCCCCTCATTCCCCTCTGTCCCAATCTGGTGAACATCCATCTCCCACATGCACACACATTTTGAGTCAGCATTTGCATACCAGAGAGAACATTTGACCTTTGGTTTTGGGGATTGGCTTATTTCACTTAGCATGATAGCCTCCAGTTCCATCCAGGTGGTGCCATACTGTCAAAGGCCGTAATTTCATTCTTCTATATGGCTTAATAATATTTCATTGTGTATCTGTACTACCCTTTGGGGATTCCGATGATATAAAATTGTAGATATTTTGTAATTGCCCCACAGATCCTTGAGGTTCTGTTCATTTTTTGTTTTCTCCGTTGTTTAGCTTAAATAATCTTTATTGATCTTTTCTCAAGTTCACTGTCTTCCACTCTGCTATTGAGCCCATCCAGCAAGTTTAAAAAGATTCAGTTATTCCTGAGAGGAGGAAGTAAGAAGCTGTTGTTCAATGGGTATAAAATTTCACTTACGAAAAGATAGGTAAGTTCTGGAGATCTGTATAACACAGTGGCTAGAGTTAACACTGTGATAATTTGTGATGTAAAATATGTCAAGAGAATAGATCTAGGTAAAGTGTTCTCAAGTACTTATAAAACAACACAAGAAAAAAAATTGGAAACAATATTTCATACTTTAGTTGTGATGATGGTAGCATGGATATATGTATATACCTAAATTCTTTAAAATATACATATTAAGTATGTACAAGTTTTTGTATAGCAATTATACCTCTTTCATTTTTGTTGTTTGTACTGGGGATTGAGCCCAGGAGTGCTGTATCACTGAGCTATAATTTTGAGACAGGGTCTTGCTATATTACTGATGCTGGCCTTGAACTCGAGATCCTTCTGCCTCAGCCTCCTCAGTCGTGTGCTACTATGCCTGGCCCAATTATATCTCAAAAAAGCCAAAAAAAAAAATTCAGTTATTGTATTTTAAAATAATTTCTATTTTAGTTTCAGTTATTTTTTTTTTCAGTCTGGTGTTGAACTCAGGGCCTTGTGCATGTTAGGCAAGTGCTCTGTCAGTGAGCTACGTCCCCCATCCTTTTAAAATATTTTAATTTTTTTTAATATAATTTATTTTATTTTATGTTTTTGAGTACTGGGGATTGAACCCAGAGAGAGGTTCTTTACCATTGAGCTATACCCCTAGCCCTTTTTATTTTTTAAGAGAGGATCTCACTAAGTGTTTTAGGGCATCACTAAATTGCTGAGGTTGGCCTTGAACTTGTGATCCTCCTATCTCAGCCTCTCAAATAGTACTGATTGTTCTTTTTCACAACTCCTATTTCTTTGTTGAGATTTTCTATTTTTTTATTTGTTTTAAGAGGATTTGTAATTGCTTCTTGAAGTATTTTTATGATGACTGTTTTAAAATCCTTGTCACAGACTCCAACATCTGATTCATCTCAGTGTTAATGTTAGTTAATAGTCTTTCCTCAAGATGAGACTTTCCTTGTTTTTGGTAGTGTTTTTTTTTTTTAACTGTATCCTGGACATTTTAGAATATCATATTAAGATACTCTTTTTTTTTCTTTTTTTATTGTTGGTTGTTCAAAACATTACATAGTTCTTGATATATCATATTTCACACTTTGATTCAAGTGGGTTATGAACTCCCATTTTTACCCCGTATACAGATTGCAGAATCACATCAGTTACACTTCCATTGATTTACATATTGCCATACTAGTGTCTGTTGTATTCTGCTGCCTTTCCTATCCTCTACTATCCCCCCTCCCCTCCCCTCCCCTCCCCTCTTCTCTCTCTACCCCCTCTACTGTAATTCATTTCTCCCCCTTGTATTATTTTTTCCTTTCCCCTCACTTCCTCTTGTATGTAATTTTGTATAACCCTGAGGGTCTCCTTCCATTTCCATGCAATTTCCCTTCCCTCTCGCTTTCCCTCCCACCTCTCATCCCTGTTTAATGTTAATCTTCTTCTCATGCTCTTCGTCCCTACTCTGTTCTTAGTACTCTCCTTATATCAAAGAAGACATTTGGCATTTGTTTTTTAGGGATTGGCTAGCTTCACTTAGCATAATCTGCTCTAATGCCATCCATTTCCCTCCAAATCCTATGATTTTGTCATTTTTTAATGCAGAGTAATACTCCATTGTGTATAAATGCCACATTTTTTTTATCCATTCGTCTATTGAAGGGCATCTAGGTTGGTTCCACAGTCTTGCTATTGTGAATTGTGCTGCTATGAACATCGATGTAGCAGTGTCCTTGTAGCATGCTCTTTTTAGGTCTTTAGGGAATAGACCGAGAAGGGGGAATAGCTGGGTCAAATGGTGGTTCCATTCCCAGCTTTCCAAGAAATCTCCATACTGCTTTCCAAATTGGCTGCACCAATTTGCAGTCCCACCAACAATGAACAAGTGTACCCTTTTCCCCACATCCTCGCCAGCACTTGTTGTTGACTATATTAAGATACTCTTGCTCCTACTTTAATCCTCTATTTTAGTAGACAGTCAACCTGTAAAGGTTTAGTGTTTACTTTTGTGGACTGAGATTTCAATGATAGTATATAGCGCCCTGGTTTGCTTAATTTGGGGAGCACTGCTGTGGCTCTTGATCATTCTTGGGGATGCTGCACGCAGGGACCGAAGTCACTTCCCCTGGGCCATCCATTGCCACTGGGAGGGCCAGGGGCTGTGGAGTGTGGTAAGTTCCCTGCCACAGGGTGGAGCTCTGTTGACATGGCCTGCCACTGCTCCAGGTATGGAGTAGGGATTGGGGACCAGAGCGGTGCATGCCCTGTTGGGTTTCCCCTTTCCTTGTTCTTTGTCTGGAGACTTAAACAAAAACACGTCTGTTTATGCTCTTGGCAGGTCCATGTTGCAGACCTCTCTGGTGTCCAGTTGGGATATATTCGAGACAAAAAAAACCAAAACAACAAAACCCCAAGGAACGCACCATAGTGTCATCCTCCAACTCAATCCTTTGTATTCTTTTCAGCTTTTAAAGTTTTTTTTTTTTTTAAATTGTTGATAGACCTTTATTTTATTTATTTATATGTGGTTCTGAGAATCGAATCTAGGGCCTCACACATGCCAGGCAAGTGTGCTGCCACTGAGCCCCAGGCCCAGCCCCTAAAGTTTTTTTTTTTTGTTGTTGTTGTTTTTAATGGTTGTCTGTTTTACTATTTCCTGAATATTTAGTTGTCTTTAGAAGGGAGAAGCAGAGAAAAGCGACTCTACACCCTCTTGTCTACTACATGTAATTTTTAAAACGTGGTACTGTAGTAGGGACAAACCAGGCAAGGCACCGAAGGTAACAGGAAACAGTTTTATTTGGCTGCAGCCAGGTTCAGAGGGCACAGCTTTTGCTGTAATCAATTAATCCCCTGAACCCCGAGTTCAGGGAGTTTCAGAATTTTATATCCAGCATGTAAGAGGAGGGACTCAGAAGTTCACAGTCTGCAGAAGTTCACATAAAAGCAGCTTTTTCTTTCATTGCTCTGGGCAAGTTAACCCTTCAAGGACAACACCTGAGAAGGGGAGAGCTTCTTCTCCCCTTTCTTTCCTCCCCCTGCCAGCTGTTACCATGGAGCCCAATTGTAACTTATCTTAAAAATGTAGACATCTCTGTGAAGCCCAGCTCAAGGCCAGAGGCCTTGTTTGCACATTTCTTCAAAGTACTATACTGGATACGTTTGTGAAAACTAGTAAGGGGGTGTCCAGCACCTGGAGTGCTGGTATCTTCTCGGCCAGTGGCCAAGTAAACAGGGTGACACGAAAATAGGAAGTTTATCTACACTGGACTCTTTTGCAGAGACTCTTTTGCTGACAGTCTAAAATCAGCCGTGGTGAAGAGGGTTTTTCTGTGGAGAAAGGGGGTGCACTTCAGTACAACACACAGCATAGGAGTTACCATTAGTGACATGCAGTGTGTTGACAGAGTCGCGCAACCATCGCCACTGCCTAGTTCCTGAACGTATCTGCGCTCGGGAAAGGAAACCCCATACCCATTCTGCAGTCACTTCTGCTCTCTCCTTCCTTGGGCCCTGGCAGTTCTTTCTGACGGCTTGAATCTGCTTTCTGTCTCTATAGATTTGACTATTCTGGATACTTCCTACAAATGGAGTCACATAATATGTGGTCTTTTGTGATGGGCTTCTTTCACTTAGCATGTTTTCAAAATTCATCCCTGTTTAGCATGCACTTGGAATTCATTCCTCCTTATGGCTGATAATCCATTGTGTGTACATACCATATTTGTTTATCCGTTCATCAGTTGATGGGTATTTGGGTTATTTCCACCTTTGGCTTTTGTGGATATTGCTGCTGCTATGAACACTTGTATATATTTGGAACACAGATTTTTAATTCTTTTGATTATATACCTCAGAATGGAAATTTTGGATCAACTTTTTGAGGAATCACCAAGTTGATTTTTAATAGAGGCTGTGCCAATTTACAACCCCACCAGCAATGTATGAGTGTTCTAATTTCTCCACATCCTCATCAACCCTTGTTATTTTCTGTTAAAAAATTTATAACCATCCTAGTGGATGTGAAATAGTATCTCATTATAGTTTTTTTTTTGTGTGTGTGTTGTTGGTACTGGGGATTTAACTTAAGAGTGCTTAACCACTGAGCCACATTCCCATCCCTTTTTATTTTTTATTTTGAGACAAGGTCTTTCTAAGTTGCTTAGGGACTCACTAAGTTGCTGGGGCTGATCTTTTTTTTTTAAATACCTTTATTTTATTTGCATATTTTTATGTGGTGACGGGGATCGAACTCCGTGCCTCATGCATGCTAGGCAAGCACGCTGCCCACTGAACCACAACTCCAGCCCCTGGGGCTGATCTTGATCTTGTGATCCTCCTGCCTCAGCCTCCTAAATCATTGGGATTACAGGTATGCACCATTGCATGCAGCTCCATATCATTTTGAGTAGCATTTTTCTAATGACTCATGATTTTGAACATATTTTCATGTGCATATGAGTCATTTGTTCATCTCTGTAGAAATGGCTATTTAAATTGTTTGCTCAATCGCTCTTGCTTGCTTTCTTTCTCTGTTTCTCTCTCTCTCTCTCTCTCTCTCTCTCTCTCCCTGTGTATATCTCTCTCTCTCTTTTTTATCCAGTGCTGGAGATTGGAAATAGCACATTGCACATGCAAGCCAGAGCTCTGCTACTGAGCTGTATCCTTAGCCCTGTTAGTCGAATTTTTAAGTGGGTTGTCGGTTTTTATGTTATTGCATTGTAATAATTCCTTATATATTCTGAATACTATACCCTTATCATATATATAATTTACTAACATTTTCTACCATGTGTAGATTGTCTTTTCACTTGTGGACAGTGCCTTTTGATGTACAAATATTTTTACCTTTTTTTTGTCCTGAGGATTGAATCCAGGGGTGTTTTACCATTGACCTATGTCTCAAGTCCTTTTTATTTTTTAGTTTGAGATCAGGTCTCACTAAGCTGCTGAGGATCTTTCTAATTTGTTTAGACTGGCTTTGAACTTGTGATCCTCCTGCTTCAGTCACCCAGGTCATTGGGTTATAGGCATGTACCCCTGTGCCTGTCAAATTTTTACCTTTGATGAAGTCCAGTTTATCTATTTTTGTTGCTGCTTATGCTTTTGGTGTTATACCTAAGAAACCATTGCAATTGCCAAGGTCATGAAGATTTACTCCTGTGTTTTCTTCCAAGAGTCTTATAGTTTTAGCTCTTACTTTTAGGTCTTTAATACATTTTGAGTTAATTTTTGTAGAAGGTAGGAGTCCATCTTTATTCTTTTGCATGTCAATATCACTATTTGTTGAAGAGACTGTTCTTTCCCCATTGAATAGTTATACCCTTATCAAAATCAGTTGATCCCATACGCATGGGTTTATTTCTGGACTTTAAATTTTATTATACTGGTCTATCCTTATGCCAGTACCACACTGTTGCATGATTTATGTATGTGTGTATGTGTGGTGCTAGGGATTGGACCCTGGGCCTTATGCATGCTAGCAAGTGCTCTACCATTAAGGTATAATTCCAGCCCTGATGCATGCAATTTTAAAGGAAGACTTTTGTGGTTCATTTTGGAAAATAATTTGTTGGGAGCAGGACTACAAACAGGAGCATCTATTGAGTGAGCAATTCCAAGATGCAATTCCAAGATTCAACCCAAGGCAATGGGACGTGGACTAGGGTCTGGCAGAGGGAATGGAGAAATGTTCTGGATCTAGAATGAGCAGAACGTGGCTAAAATTGCATGCAGCAAGTGAGAAACATGGTAGTCAAGGATCCTACTGTTCCTGCACTGGGTGATGATTTCATTCCTTTGTAATAGAGAATTGGAGGGTCTGGGGAGTTCTGGTTTGGATTGTCTGGATCTGAGGTGCCCCAGTGTCAGATGTTGAGCACGTGCACATCTGTTTATACAAACATACTTGCACAAGTGGCCAACACATTCTGGGCCCATATATCTGATAATCTTTTCCTCAAAGAGGAACCGGAAGATCTTTGATAATTCTACCCATTAAGGTACTGGGGGGCAGTGCACTAGCAGCCCCTGCCCAGGGTCTGGAGAGGATGGTTGAGTTCGGGGAGAGGGATGGCCATCAGCCGGTGCTTCTCACTCTTGTACTGGATGAGCTGTTTTATAGCCATGCTCTGCCTTCCACACTGTGGGCATGAGAACTTGGGGCTAAGATCCACAGGCAGCTTGTGGCTGTCGTAGCTTCCTTGGGTCCCACAAGTCCCTCACCAGCTGCTGCTCTTCTCAATGCACAGCATCTGCATGGTGGAGGGCAAACCATGGACTGCCCCAGTGCCTGTCAGGCAGCTCTGAAGACTGGCTTCCCTGTAGCAGGGTGGAGGAGGAGGATTGAGAATGTAGGGATGATCCAATCTTTTCTCATGGAAGAGTTTCAACCAGGGTTGAGACCTGTGGCATTCTGCCCAAGGGACATGATACTGAGCATCTGCTGGGGTGCGGCGGGACACTAGTGCCTTTTCCCACAACCCTAACTAGGTAGCTCTTTCAAAATCCTACTCACTGCTTCCTAGCTGCACCACCCCTATTTTTCCAGGTTGAAAATGCCTCTCTTTCATAACTGTGACGTGTGTGTGCACATGCGCGTGCCTGTGTGCATGGATGGGAGGGAAAATCAGGGAAAGATACAGCCTCCTCTTTAAATGAAAAAAGACAAAATTATGAACAAAATATGAACAAAAGACAAAAATAATCAAGCAGCCCACATTTAAAATGCCTGTGTGAAATCGCCCTGTACTGGGGGGCAGTGCACACTTCCTGGTCCTGGGGCACATGCAACACACAGGAACCTCTAGGAAACAATGGCCGCTGAGGGCGTCACAGCTCTTTCCCACAGTGCTCAGCAAAGGAATGAAATGAGCAGCTGTCATTTAGGTCAGGCCTTGGCCGGGCCATGAGCTCCATGGCAGGCCCGGTAACTATCACCTCTGGGTGAGACAGGGACTTTGTGCCCCTGAGGAGAACAGGGCCAGCAGGGAGAAGTCTCTTGACCTGGTCCACCCAGGCTAGTGAGAGGATGAGCTGGGGTTTGAATTCAAGACAATGTGAATCCAGATCTATGATCTTCCCAAAGCCAAGTTAGAAAGAGCACAGCACATTTGCAGAGGGAGGAAATGATTCGGTGACCGAATTGGTGTGTGAGTAGGGATGGAATGACCTAGCAAAAGTGGAGAAGAGAGAGAAGGATCAAACAGTGGACCCAAACCTTTCTGAGCATTTACTGCATGCCAGGTGCTATGCTAGACATTAGACATGGGCAGAGAGCCAGGTGGTCACGGTCCCTGCTCTTAGGGAGTTTAGTCTGGTGGGGAAGCCAGATTCTGGGTGCCAGGGAAGGTGAAGGGAACGAGGTATCCTGAGAACTTACAGGTGCCCTCAACCATCTAGGAGACCCTGAGCCCTGACAGGGTGAAGCTGTAAGTAGTAGCTGGGGAAGGGGAGTACAGAAGGGGCACCCAGCCACTGGGAGGTTCAGACATAACTGTTTTTTTTTTTTTTTGGAGAGACTCAAAGGAGCCAAGCAAGGGTGGAATGGAGAGGGGAAGAGGATATATGGAGGGCAAAAATTGGGGCCAGAGACACATGCAGAGGGTCTTTTAATGACAGGGTACTTTTCCTAAAGATGGCAGGAGTTTAGGTAGGAATTTAGACATGGTCTTAGCTGCCCAGAGGGCTAATGGGGTGAGTGACCTTTCTCCTTTTGACCTTCACCAGTAGTATCGAACTCCAGGACTTGGTCTGTGTATGTGCACACAATGTGGGGAGTGCGCATGTGTGTTCCCACCTGGCCTATAGACTGCTCTGTGGGAGTTGAAAAAGCTGTTCTTTTCCTGACTTGATTTCCTTCTGCATCTCCTCCTAGGGGCCCACGCCTGCTTAAGAACACCATGTACGCAGGTGAGCCAACCCAATGATTCTGCAGGGAGCGTGGCCCCGGGGTGTGTGTGTGTGTGGGGGTGGTGGTAGTGGAGGACTGGGGAGTCCACTCAGTGGTTAGATTTCTGCACTGAGCAGGTTCTGTTACTGGTATGGCCCGTGCTCTTCTCTACAGAGTCGGCCTCACCCAGAACAGGCCAGCTGTCAAGGGCCACAGGTGGCTCTGCCAACGTGGCTTTGAGGCTAGTGCTGTGACCACTTGCAGAGTAGTTCTAGCAACTTCAGAGCTTATCTCTGGCTTGCAGTGCCCCAAGGCTCAGGGATCCTTGCTAGTGCACCTACATGGCCCTGACACAGGTACCCTGCTGGAATTCGGCTCCTCCCCCTTTTCTACCTAAAGCGGAAGAGGTTCCTGGTCTGTCCATTGTAGACTTGCACCTGTGTGCCTGGCGTTGTGTTAGGAGCTGTGAGTGCCCCAGAGTCCAAGATAAGACAGTTCTAGACATCCAGAGCTTGACCCTAGTAAGGGCCAGACTATTCAGTGAGTGGCTGGAATGAAGGGGGATGCATTTTTACTGGGAGTAGTGGGACTGGCAAAGGATGACAGGGGGAGGTTTGAAGCCAAGAGCATTGCGCTTGTTCAGGGTCATGGGGAAGCAGGCTGTGGTCAGAGAAGGGGGTTACACACCAAGAGAGTAAGGAGGGGAACAGGGTGTGATGGGGCTGGAAAGGTGGTCCAAGGACCATCAAGGGCTTGTAAGTCACAGCAAGAGGCCCTCATTCTAAGAATGGTGAGCTGGCAGGGGAAGTTTTAAACAGGTGCAGCCTAGTGGCCTTTGTCTTCTCTCAGGGGTCCTGCAGGGAGCTCGACAGTTGGCTATTGAAAAGAAGGGGCAGTAGCATTGAGAGACCTCCAGACTGCACATGGCCCTGAGTCCAATGGCTGGTGTGGTCCTCCATGAAGACCCAAAGATGACACCAAGTCTCAACTCTGGTACCCTCGCTGGGCCTAACATGGATGTGGCCCTTGATCCTATCTTGAGTCCATCCCATAGTCCTGGAGTGCCTCTCGTTCCAGACCTGAATCCAACTCTGAATCTTGTTCCAGAGGAGGCCTCTGACCTAATTCCTGATAACACTGCCAGCCCCGAAGACAATCCGAGTCTCATCTCAAAGCCTGACCCACAGGGGTCCCTTAGTCCAGCCTCAAACCCTGTTCTGAGCCCAGGCCCTGCAGAGGCCACCTGTCTGAGCTCAGGGAACCACTCTGGGCTGAATCCTGAGCAGGACTGCAAGCCCCTTCCGAGCAAGATGTTTGATTTGGGTCAGAGTAACTCCAACCCTTCCAGGCCCGAGTTGAGCTCATTTATGAGGTCCCATTCTAGAGAAGCCCTGGTTCTGGGCCACTGTGTCTCTTGGTCGGGCTCACAAGCACCCCTTATTCGAGTCTCAAACACTACTCTGGACCCTGGCTCTAATCAGCTTCTCGATGTGGGCTCAAAAAACATCTGCGCACCAAACCTGAATGCTGATGCAGATTCTGGTGGCACCCCAACCGCAGACACAAATGAGACTCTCAATTTGGCTCCATGTAACATCGCTGGGTCTATTTCCAAAGGATCCTTTGGTGCCACCTGGAGCACAAGTTCAAAGGGGACTGTCAACGTGGCTTCTAATAGTCTCCCCAGACCTGATGTGAACATGATGGTCACTCAGGCCTCATGCTTGACCCTGATTTCTGCCTTGAGCGATGGTGTCAGCATGCATTCCGCTGCCCATGGCCCCAGGTCCTCCCTCTCGCCACCCTCATGCCTGACTCTGATCCTGGGCTCCAGTGAGACTCTGAGCATGGGCTCCAGTCTCATGATCAGTGACACCTCCACCTTGACATTGAGCAGCCAGCAGGAATATTCTGAGGACAATAGCATTCGCACCATGCCCCTGGAGGGGAATCTGGACAGCTGGGCCGAGGTGTGCAACAATGTAGTCAACGACAGCTTCCCTGAGGGTGAGTAAGGAAGGGCCACAGCCCTAAAGGATGACTATACTCAGACTTACAGGGCAGAGTGGGGAGCAGAGAGGACAGAGGAAGGGAGCAGCCTGCAACAGATAGCACAATGGCAATAGCACACAGAGACCTAGCACTTGACTTAGAATGAGCTGCTTAAACTCCCTGAGGAGTTGTTCTCCTCCTCCTCCTCCTCCTCCTTTTTTTTGATCCTGGCGATTGAACCCAAGAGCATTTTTTACTACTGAGTCACATCCCCAGCCCCTTTTAAAAATTTTGAGACAGGGTTTCACCAAGTTGCTTAGGACCTCGCTAAGCTGCTGAGGTTGGCTTTAAACTTGTGATCTTCCCGCCTCAGCCTCCCAAGTCGCTGGGATTATAGGCATGCGCCACCACACCCAGAACTATATAATATTTCTATTGTGTCCAAATTCTAAGTCTATTTAGCAACTATACCTTCCGTTCAGAATGTCCACCTTTTTATGGAAAAATTTCGGGCCCTGCTCCTCAGGCCAAGGTTTGGCCAGTGGCCAGGTAGCTCAGACTCAGCTCACCACTGTTGAGACTTCAGGGTCTCCACCAGGTCAAGACCCTATAGTCTTGTCTGGAACTGGTTCTTCTTCCTGATTTGCAGTTCTGTAATTCATTCTCTATCAGTTTCTGCTGCTATAAACATCTTCTCCTAATCAATTTTTGTTTATGTACCAACACCATGTGTGATTTATTTAAAAAATTACCATGGTTTTATTTTAAACAATTTTATTGAGATATAATTTACTATGTAAATATATATTCACATCTGTGAAGATGAGAGAATTCCTCCTCAAAAGGAAATTCCTCCTGAAAATTGACTTAGCAGGGAGCTGGGGTTGTGGCTCAGTGGTAGAGCACTCGCCTAGCACATCTGAGGCGCTGGGTTCAATCCTCAGTACCACATAAAAAAGATAAAATAAATGTATAAAAAAATTGACTTAGCAATTAATAGACTTTCATTATGCCACATACATTTTAAAATACATTTGTATAGGTCATCAAAAACTTTTATTGGCATTTTTATTAGAATGCTATTGGTTTATCTATGTATTCAAGTTTTCCTTGCTATAGGGTATATGGAAAATTTAGGTCTAGTGCAGTCTTTGATGGATTAAACCTAGCTATTTTATGGTTTTAATTGGTATCATAAATCAGATCTTGTTTCCTTTTTTAAAATTGTTGATACACCTTTATTTTTTGTTTATTTTTATATGTGGTGCTGAGAATCAAACCCAGTGCCTCAAACATGCCAGGCAAGTGCGCTACTGCTGAGCCCCAGCCCAAGCCCTAGATCTTGCTTTTTAATACAATCCCTCTTTGGTATTGATGATTCTGATAATGTAGAGGAAATTTGTTTTTGATAGTGTTTTTTTTTTTTTTTTAAAGTACTGGGGATTGAACTCGGGGGCACTGAGCTACATCCTCAGCCCTTTTTAAAAAAATATTTCTTAAAAAAAATTTCTTTTAGTTGTAGATGGACACAATATCTTTATACTTATTTATTTATTTTTACATGATGCTGAGGATTGAACCCAGGGCCTCATGCATGCAAGACCAGTGCTCTTCCACTGAGCTACAACCCCAGCCTCTCCTTAGCCCTTTTTCTCATTTTGAGACAGTCTTGCTAAGTTGCCAGGCTGGCTTTGAACTCAGGATGCTCCTGCCTCAGCCTCCTGAGTAGCTGAAAATACATGTGTGTATCATACCTGGCTCAAATAGGTTTTATTTTAAACAATTTTATTGAGATATAATTTACTATGTAAAATCTGATTCCCTCCTTTAAGGTATACAATCTAAAAGCTATATTATATACAGAGTTGTGCAACCATGGTCATGATCAGTTTCAGAACATTTTTATCACCCCAAAAGAAACCCTGAACCATTTAAATATAATCACCTACCTAACCCATATCCAGCCCTAGACAATACTAATCTACATTCTGTCTGCATAGATTTACCTATTTTGAGCATTTTATATAAGTGGAATTATTCAGTATGTGGTTCTTTGGGATTAGCTTCTTTCACTTGGCCCGATACTTTCAAGTTTCATTCATGTTATAGCCTGTATTGGCATTTCATCCCTCTTTATGGCTGAATAAGATTCCCCTGTAGGAACATACCACATTTTGTTAATGGCCAAATGGGCTGTTTCTATATTTTGGCTATTTTAAGTAATGCTACTATGAACATTTACCCACAAGGTTTTATATAGATGCACATTTTTATTTCCTCTTGGTATATGCCTTGGAGTGGAACTACTGGTTATTCTGGATTTAGTTTTTGAGAAACCATTGGTAATTTCCACTAGCAATGTAGGAGATTTCCATTTTTTCATGTTTTTGCCAACATTTATTTTCCTTCACTCACTCCCCAAAATCCAACTTAAAGGGTGTAGAGTGATATCTTACTGTGGCTTTGATTAGTGACTAATGTGGCTTTGATTAGTGACATCTTTCCATGTGTGTTTTTTTTAAATTTTTTATACCTTTATTTTATTTTTATGTGGGGCTGAGGATTGAACCCAGCACCCCAATGTGCTAGGCGAGTGCTCTACCGCTGAGCCATAACCCCAGCCCTCTTGTGCTTTTTTGGTCATTTGTATATTTCTGTTGCAAAAATATCTATTCAAATCCTTTCCCTATTTTTGAATTTGTTTTTTTGTGTAGTTGAGTTGTAGTTTTTACATGTTCTGAATATTATTCCCTTATTAGATATATGACTTGAAAATATTTTGTGCAATTCTGTGGGTTACCTTTGCATTTTGTTCTTTTTTTTTGGGGGGGATACTGGGGATCAAACCCAGGGGCACTTTACCTTGAATTATACCCCCAGCCCTTTTTATTTTTTATTTTGAGACAGGGTCTTGCTAAGTTGCTGAAGCTGGCCTTCAACTTGCAATCCTCTTGCCTTAACCTCCTTAGCCACTGGGATTATAGGTGTGTGCCACTGCTCCCAGCTACATTTAAATAAAACTATATTTATATTTAAATTTTAACTATATATAGTTAATAAATTTTAAATAAATTTTATGTATAACTATTATTTTAAATATAACCATGAATAATACATTATTATTATTATCATCATCATCATTATCATCATCATTATGGTTTTTGGTACTGGGAATTTAATCCAGGGACACTTTACTACTGAGCCATATTCCCAGCCCTTTTTATTTTTTATTTTGAGACAGGGTCTTGCTAAGTTGCTTAGGGCCTTGCTAAGTTGATGCAGCTGGCCTCAAACTTATGGTCCTCCTGTCTCAGTCTCCCTAGTTGTTGGGATTACAGACCTGCACCAGCACAGCTTGCAATATACTTTATTTATTTATTTATTAAAATACTGAGTTTTATTTCACATGTATATTTTTGTCTCCCCACCATTTCCATGTCTGACCACCACTACTACTATGTCCTATCATAACATTCCATACATACTTAGAAACCAAGCAAAGGGTGGAGTTCCATCTTTAAAAACTAAACAGGCATTTTGGACAACACATTCTTGGCAATAGAACCTTGACAACATTTATCAAACACGGTAGGGAAAGTTCTCACTTTGCATTATAAAAAGGACAGCCAGATATCAACTGTTACAGAAATGAAGTAAGACGGAAATTTTTTTTTTTAAGAGAGAGTGAAAGAGGGGAGAGAGAGAGAGAGAGAGAGAGAGAGAGAGAGAGAGAGAGAGAGAGAGAGAGAGAGAGAATTTTTAATATTTATTTTTTAGTTCTCGGCAGATACAACATCTTTGTTGGTATGTGGTGCTGAGGATAGAACCTGGGCCGCACGCATGCCAGGCGAGCGCGCTACCGCTTGAGCCACATCCCCAGCACCAAGACGGAAATTTTTAACAAACTGTTTAAACTATTTTCTTAAAGAGACTTCCTCCACTGCCAGAGATCTTGAATAGCCTCCGGAAGCAATTCTTCACATAATTGACGAACTTGGCTTCCACTTTGGGAAGAGAACCACCTTTTTCTATACTTGCTTGCATTTTTGCTTTAATGTCTTCTACAGAACTAGGTCCTTTTGGTGTTTTAGGAGTTTTTTCCTGTTTTTTGAAGGATTCTTGACCTTTTGATCTTGGTGTTGTTGGTTTTGAGTCTTTTCCATTCTGGTTCGATTTTTGTGCATTTTTGGCTGGAGTATCTCGTATAGATTTCTTCACTGGAGCTTTTTCTTCAGTTTCCTCATCATCAAAATCATCATCATCATCATCATCTTCATCATCATCGACATCTTCATCAGCAGCAAGTTTTACTTTTTTCTGGGGAACCTTGCTACCACCTCCAGGGGCAGATCGCTTTCCAGATACACTTAAGAGTTTCACATCCTCCTCCTCTTCATCTTCTGACTCTGCATCTTCCTCCACAGCTACTAAGTGCTGGCCACTAATATGCACAGGCCCTGAACCGCACTTCAACCTTAAGACCACAGGTGGTGTGATTTCAAAGCCCCCAAGGGAAACCGTTGGCTGTACTGACATTTTCAATGTTGCCAGTGTTACTTTAATTGGACTGCCTTCATAATTCATTGCCTCTGCTTCAACAATGTGCAATTCATCCTTTGCACCAGCCCCTAAACTGACCGTTCTTAACGATAACTGGTGCTCATTTTCATCATTATCCACCTTAAAGTGATAATCTTTGTCAGCTTTTAGCTCACAACCGAAAAGGTAGTTCTGGGGCCTCAGGGGGCTCATGTCCATATCCATCAAATCTTCCATGGGGTGGTAGCACGCACTTAGGTGGGAGAGAAGGCAGATGGAAAATGGGTGCCTGCTCTAAAGAGACGCGCAGGACAGAATCACGCCAGGGCGCAATATACTTTAAATATTAATAATATACTCTTGTATGCATGTGTTTATATATGTGTGTGTGTGTGTGTGTGTGTGTATCTGTCTGGTTCAACTTCATTTCTTTTTGAATTAAAAAGGTTTGTTTTCCTCCAATTTTCTTTTTACTGTGTTAAAATACACATAGCATAGAATTTACCATCTTAGTCATTTTATTTCATTTATTTACTTTTTAAATTCTTTTTTTTAAGTTGTAGATGGACACAATATCTTTATTTTATTCACTTATTTTTATGTAGTGCTGAGGATTGAATCCAGTGCCTCATGTGTGCAAGGCAAGCGCTCTACCACTGAGCCACAGCCCAGCCCTCATTTATTTACTTTTTTAATGTATATTTTTTAGTTGTAGTTGTCAATACCTTTATTTATTTATTTATTTATTTATTTTTATGTGAGGCTGAGGATCGAACCTAGGGCCTTGCAGTGCTAGGTGAGCACTCTACCACTGAGCCACAACCCCAGACCCCATGTTAGCCATTTTAAATGTGCTTATCTGTAGTGTTGAGTACAATCTTGTGCAGCCATCACTACCCTCAATCTCCAGAACTCTCTTCATCTTATTAAACTGAACTTCTGTTCCCATGAAACAGTAACTCTCCATTTCCCCAGGCCCATCGCCAGGCGCCCAAAATGCAACTGGCTGTCTTCCTTGATTTAGGAAGACCTTATATTCCTAATGCATTCTTCTACATGTGGATGTCCAGATTTCCTAGCACTATTTGTTGAAAAGACTGTCCTTTCCCCAGTGAAGTCTTAGCATTTTATTAAAAAATCATTTGACCCTGTATGGGAGCATTTATGTTGGGGTTCTCTATTCTAATCTGTTGGTCTTCACGTCTGTCCTTGTGCTAGTACCATGTTATTTTGAAATCAGGGAGTGTGAGACCTCTCGCTCTGTTTTCTTCTTTCAAGATTGTTCAGTTATTCAGGATATATATATATATATATATATATATATATATATATATATATATACACACACACATATACATACATACATACATACTGGGGATTTAATCCAGGGGCACTTTACCACTGAGCCACATCCCCAGCCCTATCTTGTATTTTATTTAGAGACAGGGTCTCACTGAGTTGCTTAATGCCTTGCTAAGGGATTGAACCCACAGAGGTTCTACCACTGAACTCCCCCTGCCAGCCCTTTTGTAATTTAAAAAAAATTTGAGAGAGTTTCTCACCAAGTTACTTAGGGCCTTGCTAAATTGCTGAGGCTGGCTTTGAACTGGCTTTGTCCTCCTGCCTTTCCCTCTTGAGCTGCTGGGATTACAGGCATACCCCACTGCTCCCAGCACTGTGAACCTTTTGGTATATGACTTTTGGTGTAGAGACCTTTATCCAAGAGTGGAATTTCTGAGTCATAGTGTATGCGTATTTACAGCTTGAGTAGACATCGCCAAATAGTTTTTTAAAAATAGTTGTGTTGGTCCTTGCTGCTGTAACAAAATGCCAGAGGTTGGGTGATATATAAATAACAAAAATTTATTTCTCAGAGTTCTGGAGGCTAGAAGTTCAAGATCAAGGTACCAATATTTGGTGTTTTGTGAGAGCCTTCTTACAATATCTTCACATGGCAGAAGGGACAAATGCTGTGTTCTCATGAAGGTAGAAGGGGAAGAATAGGTTGAAGGCTGTGTAAAGCCTCTTTTGTTTTGTTTTTGTAGTTCTGGGGGTTGAAACCAGGGACGGTTTACTGCTGAGCTATACCATCAGACCTTTTTATTTTTTTATTTTTATTTTGAGAAAGGGTCTCACTAAGTTGCTGAGAGTCTTGACAAGTTGCCCAGGCTGGCCCTGAACATGCAATCTTTCTGCCTCAGCCTCCTTATTACTGGATTACAGGTGCGCTGCACTGCACCTAGTTGAGGCTAATCTCATTCATGAGGGAAGAACTTTCATGACCTAACATTCCTAAAGTCCATCCCTCTTTGTACTGTGGCATTAGAGACTAGGTTTTAGCATGAATTTTGGAGGGACACAGGGTTCAAACTAGAGCAGTGGTTGAATTAACTTACCCTCCCACAATGTGAGAGTTCAGTGTGTTCCACATCCTCACCAACATTTGGTATTGTCACTAATGACTCAAGATGGCTGCAGTCATGTCAAGCCGTACCTTTAACCATCCCCTTAATTACTGGGTTTTAGAGTTACTCTTTTTAAAACTTCTTTTTACATGGACATTATAATTCTACATACTAGTGGCTTCCTGGGGCCATATTCTTACATGCACATAGCATTGATCAGTCTCATTCCCCAGTACCTTCCATTTCCCTCGCTTCTCCCTCTCCCCAATCTACTGGCCCTGTTCTAATGATCACCTTTCCACTCTTTTTTGGGGGGGCAGGGGAGGGGGTTACTGATGATTGAACTCAGGGGCACTTGACCACTAAGCCCCATCCCCAGCCCTATTTTGTATTTTATTTAGAGGCAGGGTCTCACTGAGGTGCTTAGTGCCTTGCTATTGGTGAGGCTGGCTTTGAACTCATGATCCTCCTGCCTCAGCCTCCTGAGCCACTGGGATTACAGGCGTGGTGCCACCCCGCCGGCTCTCTTCCATTCTTATTGTTGTTTTATTAATTAGTGCATTATAAATATATGCATGATTCATTGTGGTATATTTGCACATGAACATAGCATAATTTGTAGATTTGTTCCCCAGGACTTTTCTGTGTCCTCCCATTGTCCCTTCTGTTCCATCACCTTAGTTTTACTCTGTGGTCTGTCTTCTGTTTTCACAAGCTTCCTTTTTATTCCTTTCTTCCTCTAGTTCCACATGTGAGAGAGAACATTTAGTTACTCTTGATATCTAGTACCACAGTCCTCCAACTTAGCTCTTCCTGAAGATGCTGGGCATGGTGGTGCACACCTGGGATCCCAGCAGCTCGGGAGGCTGAGGCAGGAGGATCACGAGTTCAAAGCCAGCCTCAGCAACTTAGTGAGGTGCTAAGCAACTCAGTGAAACCCTGTCTCTAAATATAAATAAATTAAAAGGTCTGGGGATGTGGCTCAGTGGTAAAGTGCCCCTGGGTTCAGTCTCCAGTACAAAACAACAACAACAACAAAACCTCTGTTTTAAGTGCTCTGCTTTTCCATATAAACTCTAGGAACAACTTGTCAAATTCCACAAAGTAAAATAGAATGACAACCAGCTGGGATTTTCTTTGGGATTTCATTAAACCCACAGATGGACTTAGGTAGTGTCCTCTATATAGTGCTATTTCCAAGCCCCAGTCCTCTCATATGTAATGTGACGACTTGGGTGTCTATGTGTCTTTACCTGCTTGTGTCCTCTGTCCTGCTGATTCTGTTTCTTTTTCTGTCCTTTTGGCTTTGGGGTGGTTGTTTCTCCTCACTTTCTCTCCTTTCCTTGGGTGGAAGTAATATCCTCTGCTGTCTTTTATTTGTATAAGTTTGTTTTGCAGTTCTGGGGACGAGCCAAGGGCCTGGAGCATGTTAGCCACACACTATACTGAGCCACCCAGCACCTCTGTGCTCTTTTAGTGATTCTGTAGAGAAGCTTTAATGTACAGGTTGAATAAAAGTGTCCAGTTTGCCCAATACAAATATCCTTCTCCCAGAGAGTTTAAGATTTAGGAACACGTTAATCCCATTTAATTCACTCCCCCCAATTTAAATGCTATTGCAGTAAGACATTTTAATTCTAAGTTCTTAAATTCATAACCCTTATTTATTTTATATAGTTCACATTCTTCTATTTTCTCAAATATTAACCTCCTTCAGTTGCTCCTTTATTTATTGTGTCTCAGACCTTCTATTTGGGATTAATTATCTCTGGCCTGAAGGATACCCTTTAGAATTTCCTTCGGTGAATTCTGCTGATAGTAATCTCAACTTTTATCTTAAAATGTCTATTTTTCTTGATATTCGAAATTTCCTTAATTTGGCCAGTGGAATACCCTTCAAGTAAGTGTTCCTGTTCTCTTGAAATATCCCGCTGATTCTTTAAGCTTTCTTCCTTGTTTTCTGATACGAGGTATCCCGGGCGCATCCTGGGCTCCCCTGCCCAAGTCTTGGAATCAGCTGTTTCTCCAGGGAGCCCCGTGGGTGGCAGTGGAGACGGTGATCGGAAGCCAAGGTCTTGGCACCAGCGTGGCCCGCTTTGGGTTCTCCCCGTTGGCGCCTTCCCCTGGCAGCCTCTGGCGGTTGCAGCCAAGGTGCCCCAGAGTTCCAGCTCTCACAGGTTCTGGTTCTTGACCTCAGAATTCTGAGAGAGACCTGCTGACCTTCAGTGTCCCCTCAGCACCCATAAGTAAAGGACCCGTAACTGGCCCTGCTCACCTCAGTACCTGCCCTGTAGCAATCACTGGGGCTCTTCTTGGCCACGTTTGGGTTCAGCCCCCCCCCCCAGCTGAAGAGGGGGCGATGGGCAGGGCTTCCAGCATTCTGGGGGACTCAGTCGCTGGAACACCGGAAGAGCCCAGGGAAAAGGGGGGCCTTCACCCCCCCAAAAGTGAGAGAATTGGGGGCTGAGGAGTAACAGGTGCCTAGTGAAACAAATAAGTGGTCACTTATAAACTGGGTAACTAGGAGGCCACACTCATTTGGCCCAACGGTCAGGAGAGGCGTCTCTGAGGAGTGGCAGGCAAAGACGGGAAGGAAGGGACCCCGGAGTGACAAGGGGGAATGGCAGGGGACTGACTGGGCAGTGGAAACGACCTGTGTCAGGGCCTTGGGGTACACTTGTCCAGGACTGGAGGAGGCCAGGGTGGGAGAGCCGTGGGAGATGAAACTGGGAAGTGGAGGGGGAGGGTCCTGGTAATGGTGGTGGCTTCCTGCTTAATGGAATGTGGCTCCTCTGAAGGGCTTCTGGTAGGGGGGGTGAGCTGAGCTGATTTATACTTCAAGCTCAGCCAGCTGGGGGAGTGAGGGTTGGGGGTGTCAGGTGGGAAGGGACTCTGGCACCCTGAGTCCCCCTATGTTCTATCTGCTTCTCTTCTCATGGAAACCGTGACATGCAGAAATCTTTGATAAAGTGACCTCAAATCTGAGGAAGGTGCCAGAGAACAGAGAAGATGACAACAAACCGGCACTGGTATGCCTCTGCTCCACTCCTAGCCACTTTCCTGGGGCACCCCTCCCCACCGCCCAGCTTCCTATTCCTTGGTGGCATTTCTTCCTTCTAAATAGCCAACATCCTCTCATGCACCGTGTGCCTCATTCCTGTTTCTTGTTCATCTCCTCCATTAGAATGAGTCTTCCACAAGTCAGAGATGTCCGTCTGTCTTACAGAAGCATTTTCAGCATTTAGAGCAATGCTTGGCATGATAGTAGGTGCGCTATGAAAGTTTTTAAGGACACAGTCATTTCCCAGTTTAGGTCTCGGCCATGCAGCAGGCGTTGGAAGCACAGCATTTGCAGGACCTGGTGAGGGCCAGTGGGGCAGACTGGACAAATGAAGGCCCACTGGCCCCTTGGTGTGGCCTTCTAGGTGACATGAAGGTGGCACTCGAGTGTGAGCAAGACCAGCTTGTGGATGGGGTCTGAAGTCAGGGGATCCACCCAGGCCAACTCCAGCCCCTAGGTAGTGTGGGTGGGGGCAGGGAGAAGGTGACAGGAGCAAGAGGCCCTGTATTTGGGGAACATTCATCCTCCTCCCAGAGCATTCTTCTTGTCATCGCCTTACTCTTGCCCTTCTCTCTTCTCACACCCTGAACTCCCTCCCGGATCTGGGTCTTTGCCCTTTCCATTGATAGAAGTGAAAAAGAACTCTGGGCCATCTTTACCCCACCACCATCTCCATTCTGTTTTTTCTTTACTATTTGAAATTTATTTACTTATTTCATGGCTAGCTTCTCTTCTTCACCTCTAAGATAGGGTAACTGATAGGTTACTTGGAGCTGGGTTCCTGTGTTCCCTCTATCATGCAGCAGAATGCCCTAATTTGACTGGTATGTTCTAGAAGGTTCCTAAGTGTTGGTAATGGTGGAATTTCAGGTTGGATGCCGAGACCTTTTCTGTCTCTCCCTGTCTTTTCCTGGAGAAGGAGGACTGTTGCCATCTCTCATATCTGATCTCCAAATGCTGGCCTTCAGGATTACCCTTCCCAATCCCTATCACCAAGATTTTTCTCCAGTCTTCACCCCACCCCCACCCCAAGCTCTCCCTGCCTCCCCTGGGGGGGGAGGGGGAAAAACTTGTTATTTCTCTTGAGCTGATGCTGGGACTGGCTTTTCAAGGTGCTGGGTGTCAGCAGATGCTGTCTGTACCCCCCAAGGGCTGGCTTCAGTAGGTCTTTCCCTGTGGTTCTGTTCCAAGGCTGAGAATGTCAAGGCTGTCCAGAAGGGCCAGGACCTGCTGGAAGGGGAAGGAAAGAAGAAGTCCATGATGAAGAAGATGATGGTGCGAGGGGGGCCACAGCGGTGTGCGGCACTGGGTGGGAAGGGGTGGAATTCCCGAGCCCACCCATTGATGAGACTGGGCGAGGGTGGGTGTGAGGTGGGAGGAAGATAGGATGAAGGACAGGTCACCTAGACTTGAGCCTTGGCTCCCTTTCTACTTGCCCTCCACCTACCCTGAGGGAGCCTGGGCAGGTTATTTTTCTTCTCTGAGCCAACTCTCCTCATTTTGCCGATGGGGTCACAATGCCTGTGTCTTTGGGAGAACAGTCCAGTGGGCTTTCCCTGCAGAGCCTTGTGCATGGGAAATGGTTATCACTGAATCATTCTTTCCCCAGAAATTCCTCCTGGTGGGCAACTTCAGGATTGCTGAATGCAGTCTCTTCTCTGTTATCCACCAGAATGAGTTGGGCAAGGTTAATCACTGAAGTTTATAAAATTATATTTGGCTTTGTGTACGAGAGAGAGAGAGAGAGAGAGAGAGAGAGAGAGAGAGAGAGAGAGAGAGAAGACTAGGGTGTAGCTCAGGGGTCATGTGATTGCTTAGCATGTGTGAGGCCCTGGGTTCAATCCCCAGTACACTTTCATTTAACACATATTCATTGAGCATCTACTGTATATAGGTGCTAGATCAAAAGTGAAAAGTAGAAGGTCCTTTTAGAGGAATCCAACTAGGAAGCTTTCAGGGCCATGAGTAGTATTTTTTGCTTGGGCAGGTCTGTGGGTAAAATAGTTTTCTGTCACTAAGCTGCTGCAGGAACAGTTTTACCGAGTTCTCCATGTGGGGTGCAGCAGGTGAGGGCTGGGGGTGTTTGGGATTTTGAACTGAAGTTTCAGGATAGAGTTTGAGCAGTGAGCTGGCTCTCTGGACCCCGCTGGTGGGGGACTCTGCCCAGGCTGAAGGGCTGTTGCACCTGCTCCCTTGAGGAGGGGTGGCATTGGCTTTGGTGGTCTGTAACCAGGTGTCCTCATTGGCCCTCTGTGGTCCCTGTCCAGAGGCAGATCCAGGATGAGCCGCTGGATTCCCTTTCAAGCTCCGTCCGCTGGCAGGCCATGGAGACCCTGACCCAACTGAGGTGTCCACACCCTACCTCTGGGCTCTGCCTGTCTCTCCTGGGCCCTTCCCTGAGCCCCTCCCTGCTCCGAGCCTCCCCTCTCCCTGGCCCAGTCCTTGCCTGGCTGTCAGCCCTCCACACCCACTCTCCTAGTGCCACCTCATCTCGTCCTCCTGTGGCTCAGACCTCAGCATCCAGGCCTGTGCCAGGGGCCCTCACCCCTGCCCTGCACCTGCAGCCCCTCCCTCATTCCATGCCTCACTTCCTTTTTCCTCCCAGCCACACCCAGCCCATCCTGGGTGTGCGGGAGAGGGCAGAGCTGGTGAACACGTGTGTGCGGAGTGTGTTCTCACTGCCCTCCGTGCAGGCCATGCAGGAGAGAGACGAGGCCAAAGCAAAGGACATCCAGGTGAGGTGCCTGCCCTCCTTCCCAGGTGTGTCCCCAGGGCTGTGGGGGGGGGGCTTGGAGTGAGCTGTGTCTCTGGACACCTAGTGGGCAAGAGAAAGGGCCAGGTTCTGGGAGTAGGTAGGAGCCTCTCCCTATGCCTTAGTCATGTGGCCTGGGTCACTCACCTCACCTCTCTTGGCCTGAGCTGGCATTTGATAAATTTGGTGTGTAAATAAAATCACTGCAAAAGCTGCCTCTTCATCTGGGGGCCCTTCACTTCTGGGCCCTGCCCTGAGAGAGGGAAGTGGGCAGATATTGGTATGGCTGGAGGAGGTGGCCAGGGTTGGGGGGCAGGTGCTGAGGACTGAGCCATAAGGAAGCAAGAATGGGGAACTGGAGCAGACACCTAGAGGAGCAGAATCTCAAGGGGCTCATTTGAGCATCTTTGAACTTCTGTGATGTCATCGCAGGAGAAGTGGTAGAAGTGACCTTCAGTCCAGGATGAGTGGGGAGCCAGGTTGGGGGGAAGGTTGAGGAAGAGGGATTCCAGCTCAGGGTGAAGCATGTTCACCCATCCTCTCCCTTAGCCAGTACCTCTCCACACCCGGCTCAGTGTGGGGACCTCACAGTAGTGCTCGGGGTGGAGGAACATTATCAGAGGTTCACTCAAAGAAATGTAAAATCGCAGCCAGCAGGCAGTGCTACACACAAGAAAGTCTTGGTGCTGTAAAGAGCCTAAAATGGGAGACATGGCCTAGAGAGGGTCGGGGTCATGATTCTGGAGCTGAGGTTAAAGAGAACTAAGAACTGAAGGAGGGGGCAGAAGGGAGGGTATTTCAGGCAGAAGGAGCAGCCTGTGCAGAAGCCTGTGGACAGACCGCATAGTGACTGCAAGGACCACAAGCAGGCAGTGTGGCTGGAAACAAAAGTTCAGGGAGGCCAGGCTAGAGAGCAGGGGAAGCCAGCCCATGCACACAGCTGGAGGGCTCTGGGTGTGGAGCTGGGGCCCTCAGAGAAGCCCAGAAGGCCAGGCAAGGCATCATTTACAGGCGGGAAGAGCAGGCGGCCCTGTTGCAGTACCAGGTCTGGCCAGGAGAGGGAAGTTCTGCACAGTAATCAGCAGCAAATGGGAGGGAAGAAGGAGGTAGTTGGCAGTGAAGTTTGCTTGGTGGTTGTGGTGTACCTCAAAGGGCCACTAGCTCCAGGGTGTGTGCAGACTCAAGAAGCCTGGACAGTGACAACCTGGGAGATATACTTGGGGAGCCAGCAGGAGGAGGGGAGGCAAGGAAAGGAGGGCCTTCCCCAAAGTGATACAAACCCACTGCTTAGCATTATGTGTGTGTGGTTGCTGCAGCCATAGAACAATTCCAGCATTGCTGCATGGTGAGCCAAGGGAGAGACGGCTCCTTTAAGGCAACTTGGAGACTCCATTTGGGTCTTAATCAGGGCAGAGATAATGAAAGTAAGGCTGGCCCTCATTCCTTCCTCACTACCTGACAGTTCCTTGTTGTGTGACTTTGGACAAGTGTCTCCTCAATTTGAGGATGTGGATATGCAAATCACCAGGCACTCACCTGGCCCATGGCAGAGTCTCAATAAATGCTGGTTCTCTGCTTTCTCCCCCTTTAAGGTAGGAAGTGCAAAGATCATAATTACCACTTTGTTGGTAAGGAGACTGGAACCCATGAAGGGGGAGTGATTTGTCCAATATCACACATCAGGCGAGTCTCAGAAGTGGGGCCAGAAAGTGGTTCTCATGGGCCCTACTGCCCCCTCTTCCCTGCAACCAGAGAGGGTGCTAACCCCTAGCAACTGGGTCCCCTCCTGTCCACAGACACTTTATCATCAGACCTTGGATGCTCTACAGACATTGCTTAATGCCCTCCTTATTGAAGACCCCACTCCTGCTGGACTGAAGAGCATCTTGGAGGTGCAGGGAGTGGGGCTGGGGAGGGAGCAGGGAAGGGCAGAGGGAAGCAGGGAGTCAGGTCTGAGCAGCGGGAGGCTGGACCAGAAGGAGTGATCTGACCTCAGGATGTCATTTTGGGCCAGTGTTCTGCCTCCCGGTGCTACTCACAGGCCCTGTCCCAGACTCCTGCCACCGCTTACTCTCTCCCCACCCCCCACTCTATGTAGAGCCACCCCATACAGCTCCTGCGATTGCTCCATAGCTTCCCTCTCTCTATCTGTCCCTGTCTCTTTCTGCTCTCATGACTCTCCTCCTTTCATCTCTCTCCTCATTGACCTCCTTCGCTCTGGTCAGTGAGTCCTATTCTCAGCTCCTGGACCCCATCTCTCCCTAAGCCCCACAAGAGGAGGAGGGCCTGGTGAGTTGCCTCTGTGCCCTCTCTGAAGCTCCTGCAGATTGTGCAGGCTGGCCTGTCTGCCCAGCAGCAGGGGCTGGCATCTGACCTTAGCTGAGTCTTGCCCTGGTCCCCACAGCCTCTAGGGCCCTGGATGACCTCTGGGAAGGCCCACGAGCGAGCACGAGCTGTGAACAGCAACGTCTCCGTGTTGAACCACACACTCCTGACTCTGCCTTACTTCGTGAGTGTGGCCGGGAGGGGTGGACACTCCTAGGGAGACTCTTCCCAGCTCTGAGGGCTCTGCTGTCAGGGCCGGGTGGCCCAGCTCTGTTCACCAGTTTCTGTGTAGTATACTGAACCTGTGAGACTCCGCCCCTGTGATTACAACACCAACAGATGTCCTCAGGGTTCCCTGCACTGGGGCTCCTACTGGGGAGGCTCATCCTTCGTATCGGGGATCCTGACGAGGAGATTGGCCGGGAGGCGCTGGACGGCATCACCATCCTCTACACGATCCTGGAGCTCCAGAAACGTAAGCCCTGTGGGAGCCCCCGTGCAGGTCTCCTGGGAGGCCACTCAGCTGGTCTTTGGCTGGAGACAGGCAGTGAGGCCCTGGTGGGAGATGGGAAGACCAGCCCGGGGTCAGATGGCCACTGTGGAAGCTGGTGTGAAGCCCTAGTTCCCACAGAACCAGGGGACAGAGGCTACCTACAGACAAACCTATTTCGATATAAATAATCCTTTCTAAGCTTTTCCTCATCCTGTGCTTAATTTGTGACAGTCATTTTCATGTTCCTACAGTATCATGTACACTCAGGCAAGATGGTCCCAACATGTTGTTTTCTTGTCTGTCTTCCCTACTCAAATGTAACCCCATGAGACTAGGGCAGGATTGTATCTTAGTCATCACTGTGTGCCCAAGGCCACATGGTGGGTGCTCAGTGAGTATTTGTTGAAGGAACTAACAAAGAGCAGGTCCTCTCTTAGGATCTGGAGTGGCTGGAGCCTGTTACTGGAAGAATCTAGAGGCGACTCAATTTCAGGGAGCTAGTGATGTGGCATGCACTGTACAAGGCCCTGGCTGGCACTGTACCTGATAGTGAAGTGTCAACTGTCTCTTGTCTTCTTCCTTTCTCTGCCCCAGTCCAGGTGGCCTTGGCTTGCTGTTTAAGCTCTTCTGGTTCTGAAAGAGTGTCATCACCTACAAGGACCTCTGGCCCTTCCTAGCTGTGTGACTTCAAGCTAGTGTTTTGCTTGTTTTGCTTGTAATCTTGTATAAAGATTACAGTAGAATAAAATCTACAAGCTTTTGAGGCCTTTCCTAAGAGCTGGGCATGATGGTGCATTTTGTAATCCCAGGGAGGCTGAGACAGGAAGATATCAAGCTTGGGTCCAGGCTGAGCAACTTAGTGAGACCCTGTCTCAAAATAAAGAAGACTAGGGGTATAGCTCAGTTGTAAAGCACCCCCCGAGTTCAAACCTCAGTACCAGGGGAGGAAAAAAAGAGTATTTGTGGAGACCAGCCCAGTGTCACACACCACGAGTCCATTTATGAAGTTCAAAGCCAGGAACTCCAGGTAGGGGTTCAGGAATGGCTGCCCTGTGGGGAGCAAGGGGTAACCCTGAGAGGGGTACACAAGACGGCCTTTGGGATGCTGATTGTGTTCTGCTTCTTGATCTGGGTGCCAGCTACCCTACCTGGGTGTGCTCACTGTGTGAAAATAATTAAGCTGCTTATGCAGGATTTGGGTCCTTCCTTCTGTGGCTTTTTTTTTTTTTTTTTTTTTTTAGAAGTAGTTGGACACAATACCTTTATTTTGTTTATTTATTTTTATGTGGTGCTGAGGATTGAACCCAGGGCCTCGCACATGCTACACGAGAGCTCTACCATTGAGCCACAATCCCAGCCCCTTTCTGTGGCTTTTAATAAAAAGTTAAGAGCAATAGTCTGGTCAGGCCTCACCTGGAATGTTCTTCTCTTGCAGGAGCCAGAGATAAGGAAGAAACCAACAAGAAGGAGCTGTACGAGAGCAACAAGCGCTTCCTGGGGCCCTACAACCCTGTCAGCCCGTGCCAGAACATCCTGCGTGTGATCGCGGTGACTGCTCCCTCTCAGCCCGCGCCTCCCATGGGAGAGAGGGGAGGAGGACAGTGCCACAGCCCTAAGTGCCAGCTCAGCTTCCCCATAGCTCCAGTCATAGGAGCCCACCTGAGTGCCCCTCCCCCAGCCCATGCCACAACTTCCCTCTCCCGGACACCCAGCCTGAGTGCAGGGCCCATGCACCCAGACTTTTGTAGTTCTTCCCCAGAGGGTTCAGCCCTTGCTGATAAAGGCGGCAAGCCCTCTGTAGCGGGTCAGGTGGTCTTTGAGCCTCTGTATGGCTCTGGCTCTACGCTTCAAGGTCTAGAGCTCTCTCTGCACCTTTGATTCAGGAATTTGGAGACTTCCTGGGGCCCCAGCAGGTAAAGGACCTGTTGCTGGCAGCCCTGGAAGGGCTGAAAGGCGGCTCAGAGGCTCGGGGGAAGGACTCCGGGGAGATGATGCAGCTGGCCTCTGAGGTCACACTCAGCTCAGTGCTGGAGTGGTACCGCCACAGGGCGCTGGAGGTGGTAAGGCCTCCCGGGGGCAGAGGCGGGTGGCCACTGGGGCCTGGGGGACTCCCCTGTCCCTTCGGCCTGCGCATTCCTTGGCACAGCCTGACTGTGAGCAGGGTGGGAGGTGGTGGAACCCCCAAGCACTGGGGCAGGGCAGGGGGTGGCTTACCACCCTCAGAGAAGCCTGCTCACCTGGTGGGGTGGGGTGCGGAGGTGGGATGCAGCCCCCTCTTCTCTCCCGTGCTGCTTTCCTCTTTCCTTCCTGTCCCCTCCCACCCCTGCCCCTGTTGCTGTCTCCTGTCTCCATCTTCTTTCCTCCTCCCCTCCCGCTCCCCCGCCCCCCCCCCCCCGCCCCATGCCTTCTTGGTTTTTCTGATGGACCTTCGTCCTGCCTGCTCATGGCTGTACCCCAGATCCCAGAAATCATGCAGGGCATCTATATGCAGCTGAGCCACATCCAGGAACCTCGGGCCCGTGAAGTGGCCCTGCTGCCCGTCTCCCTCCTGGCCAGCTCCTTCATGACGGAGGTTGTGGTGGCCCTGCTCATGTGTCCCCTCCCGCTAGACAGGTACCAATTGGGGGCGGGTTCTCAGCCACTATACCTCAGAGGGACAAAGTAGCTCCCCTCCAGGCTGGAACCCCCCTTCTAGAGAACCCCTCACCCTCCCAGATGGCCCCTGCCCATGACCTGTGCTACTTAGATAACCATTAATCGTTTCCTGAGCACTGCTGGGTGTCATGCTGAGTGCCAGTACATTCTCTTGTTCTCAAAAAAGCTCCATTCTACAGATGAGGAAATTGAGACTCAGGGGAAGTTTCTTGCTCTAGGAGCCCACTGAGCCATCAATAGAAGGAGGACCTAAACTTGGGTCTGACTGACTCTAAGCCCAGAGCTCTTAATGGTGTCATAAGAAGGAGGCCTGCATGTCCTGATTCTACCTCCAGCAGCTGGTGGTCTTGGGCAGGCTGCTTGCCTTCTCTGGGCTTCAGTTTTCCCCCCAGAAGCAAAAGGAGGAAATGATCCCTATATTTACACCAGAGGTGGGTGGTGTGATGAAGTAATGAGACTGGCTGGGCTGAGCAACTGCTGGGCCTGTAGCTGTGCAGGGCGGTGCCCCATGTTCACTGCCTCCAGGGAGCTCCTGGTTTGATGGACAGAGGGGACGGTGGCCAGATGGTGACCAGTCTGGCTGACCTTGACCTCTCAGCCCAGGAAATGCTCCCACCATGTCTTTGAATAAGTAAAACAAGGCAGTGGCTGATCAAAACCCTAGGATGATTTTTTTTCTGAGTAAATGTGAAAGAATTAGGCAGAGCTGTGCAAACAGCATTTTAGGGTATGCTCTAATAAGGACAGCTGGGGTCATTTGCAGAAGCCAAGGAGATCAGCAGGAGTAGTGAGGACCCAGCCACACATCCTCCCATTAGAATGATCCAGCTCGGGGCTGGGGATGTGGCTCAAGTGGTAGCGCGCTCACCTAGCATGCGTGAGGCACTGGGTTTGATTCTCAGCACCACATAAAAATAAAATAAAGATGCTGTGTCCACCTAAAACTTAAAAATAAATATTAAAAAAAGAATAGAATGATCCAGCATCTTTCAGATGCACTGTACATCAGGGGCCTTCTTCTTGGGACCCCTAAATAGACTGATTCATATGACTTCCAGGGATCACATGTGATAGCAGAGTCAGTCAGGATAGAGCACAAGGCAGAGGCAGGCCAAGCATCTAGGCACGGTGTTGAAGGAGGCCCTCCGCAGGTGCTAAGCCTTACTTGCATGAGTTCTAGAGTGGGGACCTCCTTGAGTTTGGTACCCTGGATGCTTGGGTCTGGGAAATGGTCTTTTGGGCCTCCCAGGTAAAGCTCAGGTTTGAGGAAAGGAGACCCATGGGGAACACCCTGGCTGAAATGGAACCACAGGGACCAGAGTCTCTTACATCAACTCTAGAGGCTTCACTTTTGGGGACCCCACAGGGACAATCCCATTAAAGAGTCACTGCTCCTGGCAGCGTCCCCATCATCCCCATCAATTCTTATTGCTAATTGATAGTTTCAGTCCAGAAGCAATTTACCAAGTGGTCATAAAGACCATTTTTACCATAAGTAATGTTGCCTAGCAACACAGTTGACATACTATCTTTATCAGGTTTCCAGGGGAACAGAGCTAGAGAGTGAAGGGAAGGTTCAGATGCTCATGTAGAGGGGGAAAGGATTTTTGTTAACCCTTTAGCACTCTGTCAACTTCCCATGGCAGGACTTCTGTGGGCTGGTTTCTGCTGCATTCAGGGGTTTTCCCTGCCTGGGGAACTGCCTGCCCAGGGGCAGGAGACATGATCCCTGGTATTAGGTGATAAGGGTTCCCTTGCCTTGGTTCCTGCTCATTGGTGTGAAGGGAGGAGCACCGGCTTTGGAGACATCAGATCTGGTCACTCTTTGCTTCTGTAGCTCATTAGCTGTATCTCCTTGGATTAGCAATCTCACCTCTCTGAGCCTCTCTTCTGCTTCTATCAAATGGGAATAACAATGCCTGCTTTGAGGGTCATTGTGAAAATTCAGTTACCCTGCGTGGATCCGATTCTTTTTTGCTTCTGTAGCCCTAGAGATTTGCCTAGTGCAGCACATGCTCAATAAATATTTGCTGAGATAGTAAATTGAATATAAAGAACCTGGCGTGGTCTCTGGGAACAGGGTTTTCAATCACCATGAGCCTCCTTTCCCTTGGAGAGTGTTTTCTGGACCATTCCTTGCTGGCATCCCCTAACCTTCCCCCTCCCCCACCTCAGTAATGGAGCAGAGATGTGGAGGCAGTTGATACTGCGCAAGCCCAGCTGTGATGTCCGAGACCTCCTGGATCTGCTCCTGACCAGCTTGAAGGAAAAGCCAGTCACCAAGAAGGGCCGGGCCTCCATTGTGCCCCTGGCGGTGAGGACGCAGCCCACTAGCCCCACCATTCTGTTCTCTCTCCCTCCCTTCTTCCCTCCCGCTGTGTTCAGCTTAAAGGGCTCCAGGGGCCCCACCTGCCAGTGATACTTGGCCTTCCCTGGGCAAGTCCCTGACTCTGGGCTCTTGGTTGTGATCCACTGGATGACACAGTGGTGCCACCTGTGGGGATAGCAGCCTGCAGCAGTGGGAACAGCATGAGCTGGAGGGGGGCTGGGTCCTCACCAGCCAGGGCTCGATGGAGGCCTCGCCCTTCTTGGTGATGGGGTTCTCTCTGCCTCTCTCACCTTTTAACCTTTACCTGGTTCACCACCTGCTCACCTTACTGCTTCTACTCCTGCCCTGTGATCCCTACCAAAGCATCTTCCAGAATGCACACCTGCTCTTCTCAGCCCCTGCTTTGGCTTCCTGTGGCCTCAGAGAATGCCATGGTGCTCCTACCTGGTACCCCTTGCCCACCTTGCCTCCCTCCACAGGCCTCTTGCTTGCTCTAGTGCAGCCTCACTGGTGTTTGTCAGAACTCCAAACATCCAGCAGTCTTCTGCAACAGGGCCTTTGCACACTCTGTGTCCACTCCTTGGAATGCCCTCCACCAAGCTAACTTCTGCTTATCCCTCAGCTCTCAATGCAAGCATCACCTCCTTGGGGAAGCCTCCCTGTTCTCCCTGACTTGCTCTGATCTGGGCATAGTATACTCTGCTTCACATACTTTATCTTGGGAGAATTTATCCTAGTTGTGATTTGGTAATAGTGTGTGGGCGGCCATTGGGTTAATTTGTGAGATGCACAAGCCAGTGCCTGTCCTATTTGGCTCACAATGATATCCCCAATGGCAAACACACCAGGCACATAATAGGTACCCAACTATTTGGGGGGGGGCTGATTTGTTTATTTAATAGGAATTTGTTAGCACCTACTTAGTGCCAGGCACACTGATAAGTTCTGGGGATTCAGCAGCAAGACCTTTTCAGAGATAGCCTGTGCCTTGCCCAAGGTTACACAGCTAGCCAGTGGTGGCACCAGGACCCAAGCCCAGATCTCTGCCCAGTTCTGGGCACCTGTGTTGTGAGTGAGGAAGAGGCAGGGAATGCTACAGCTGGTATCTGAAAACCTGAGTTCAAGTTCCAGCTCTGCCCCTATGGGGCTGGGTGACTTTGGGCAGCTGCTTCATTCCTCTGAGCCAGTTCTCTTCAACTGCAAAATGGAATCAAGACTGTTTTAATTCTCAGGAAGTAGGAAGGGATCCTTTACCATGAATCTTCCCAGGTCACATGACATCATAACCCTGGACCAAACCTAAAGACAGGCTGTTCTTACTCTGGGATGGGACCTGGCTAGAGGTCTGGGGTGGGACCCAGGCTCTCCCTGGCTGGGCCAGGGAAGAGCAAAGACCCAGGTCCAGCCTCCCAGAGCAGAAGTCCTGGCCTTAGGCAGGAGTGCAGGGAAGATGCCTTCTCATGCCACCAGCTCCCACTCCTCCCCCAGGCAGCCAGCGGCCTGTGTGAGCTGCTGTCCGTCAACAGTTGTGTCTGCCGCGTGAGGCGCATCTACCCGCAGCTGCTGCTGGCCCTGCTCATTCAGGTGCATTACCACATCGGCCTCAACCTGCCCGGCCGCGTGGCTCCTCGCAAGGATGCCAAGACCGACACACAGCCGCCTGCCTTCATACCTGTGCAGTATGTTCTGCCATTTCTCTTGATCCCGCTGTCCCTGGGGGGACAGCAAGACCCTCCACAAGGCTTCAGGGCAGTCCATCAATGGAAAGCTCTGGGACTAGACGAGAAAGCAGAAGCACACTTTTTTTTTTTTTTTTTAATAATGATATTGTATTTTTTTTATACCTTTATTTTATTTATTTATTTTTACGTGGTGCTGAGGTCTGGAGTGGGAACCAGGCTCTCCCTGGGTTCAAGTTCTAGCTCTCGTGCCTCCTACATGCTAGGCAAGTGCTCCACCACTGAGCCACAACCACAGCCCCAGAAGCACACTTTTATTAGAGTTAATACTTCATCCAGCAGCTGTTTTTGAGCAACTGCTCTCTGTGCCCAGCAGTGCTTAGCACAGGAGCACAGGAAGCTGTCCTCCTCCCCCAGAAGCTCACCATTGAATTTTCTCCCTCTCTCCCTAGAGACATTATTTGTATTAGGTGCATGTGTAAGGCTCAACCAGTTTAATTTTTAATTATTTATTGGAATAAGTAGTATATGCACATGGATTTAAAAAAAAGACCTCACACAGGTACCCATTTTTGCTCCTATCTTATGCCATATCTTAGATCTCATCACACACAGAACTGTCTCATTATTATTATTTTTGTCATGAGGGATGGAACCCAGGGTGCTTAACCACTGAGCGACAGCCCCAGTCCTTTTTGTTTTTTGGTCACAGTATCTTGCTAAGTTGCTTAGGGCCTAAGTTGCTGAGGCTGACCTCAAATTTGTGATTTTCCTGCCTCAGTTTCCCAAGTTGCTGGGTTTACAGGTGTATGCCATTGTGCCTGGCCTGTTGAGGATTTTTCTTATTAATTTGTAAGAGCTCCTTATATATTAAAGAAATTAACTTTGTGTCCTTTGTATTCTAGTTTTTAACTTGATCTGAAATTATTTTATTGTGTTCTGCCATTCAGAAATTTATATATTTTGTATCAGGGATTAAACCCAGGGGTGCTTAACCACTGAGCCACATCCCGAGTCCTTTTTATGTTTTATTTTGAGACAAGATCTCACTAAGTTGCTTAGGGTCTTATTAAATTGCTGAGGCTGACTTTAAACTCTCAATCCTCATGCCTCAGCCTCCCAGACTGCTGGAATTACAGGTGTGTGCCATGGTGCCTGGTTCAACTCTGCATGGTGGCATGGTGTCATTTGGGGATGTTACAAGCAAATCTTTGGGACTGGGGTGAAGAGGAAGGGAGATGGGTAGGGTCACTTTTGTCAAAATGTAGGACCAGATTGAGGAAATAAGAAACACTGCAGAGGACACATTAGGAATTAATTCTACGTCCAGAAGCTTTGGCCTAAACACATACTCTTCCTGCTGTGTGAGGGAGGGCCAAGAGGGCAGGCCCAGCTGCAGCTGTCTGGATGCACTGAGCTCAGTGCGGTTCCCTGGACCGTTGCTGGGGAGGTGACCAAAGCTGCCCTGCAAATGGGGCCACCCAGGAGGGAAGGCCGCTGCAGTAGCAGGGGGAGCACTAATCTGCCTTAGCAGAAGGCGCTAATGCCCTAACTTGAAGAGAAAAACCAATTTTGTCCTCTGAATGCAAACCTAAACAGCCCAGCTCAGCCACTCCACCAGCACAAGGGGTTCCTGGGGGAGGAAGAAGGGCAGAGAGGCTAGTATTAGAAAAGGCCTCCCCCACACGCTCCTACTCCCTCCATGGCTGCTAGAGGATGCTCCTGACAGCACAGGTTCCAAAGAACCAGCACAAAGGCTCCATGATTCCGATTCCAAAGGCCCTGGCCTCAGTTGGAGCTCTCTTTTTCACACGGGATTGCTCTACATTTAAAATATAGTAGAAACAAGTCGGGTGCAGGGGTGCACACCTGTAATCCCAGCAACTCAGGAGGCTGAGACAGGAGGATCATGAGTTCAAAGCCAGCCTCAGCAACTTAGCAAAGCCCTGTCTCTAAAAAAATATTAAAAAGGGCTGGAGATGTGGCTTGGTGGTTAAAGACCCCTGGGTTCAATCCCTGGTAGAAAGAAAGAAAGAAAGAAAGAAAGAAAGAAAGAAAGAAAGAAAGAAAGAAAGAAAGAAAGAAAGAAAACAGATGAGGTGGTGCACACCTATAATCCTAGGTACTTGGGAGGCATGAGACAGGAGGATCACAAGTTTGAGGCCATCTTGGGCAATTTAGTGAGACCCTGTTTCATAAAATAAAAAAGAGGGCTGGGGGTGTAGCACATGGAAGAGCATCCCTGTCCCAACCCTGTACTGAAAAGTAAACATAGAAATGAAAGCAAATTCCTAAGGATGAGGCTCTCCTGATTTCTGACAGGATTTGTTGTGAATCACAAGAACTAGCAGTTTTGTGTCTCCTGAGCTCCTCAGATCAGTGCATGGTGAACCCTTCAAGCACATGTGTGTTTTGGAAAACTATATATAAACTTAAACTTTATCCATTCATGTCAGTTTTTATCTTAGTAAAAGTTTGTGTATGCAGTCCTGTGCCTCATAACAAGGTTTTGCTCAATGGTGAGTACACCTTGGAGATCCTCTAGGATTATGGTGGAGGCCAGGTGTGGAGTAGACTAGACCATTGAGGTTTGCATAAGCACCCCTGTGATGTTTACACAAGGACAAGGTCAGCCCACAAAGCATTTCTCAGAATATATCCTGTAGTTAAGCTATGACTGACTGTATAAGAACAACTACAGAACCGTGCAATGCCAGGCATGTGGTAGGATCTCAATAAATGCCCCTCCACCAAAGCTCGTTGAGCTTATTCAGGAGCCCAAGAATGCAGAGGCCTGGTTAGTGCCCCGGGGTATAAAAGCTTCCCAGGGGACTCTGCTGGGCACCCTGATGGTTCTTTCTTTTTATTTTCTTAGTACCAGGGATTGAGTCCAGAGAGCACATCCATAACCCTTTTTATTTTTTGAGATAGGGTTTCGCTAAGTTGCTTAGAGCCACTCTAAGTTGCTGAGGCTGGTTTTGAACTTGTGACTGTCCTGCCTCAGCCTCCCAAGCCACTGGGATTATAGGCATGCGCCACTCTATCCAGAGGGGAATCATTTCTTAAATGTCCCAAGGGAGAAAAGGACTCTGTCCTGGACAGGAGACTGAGTGTCCAAGTGAGCAGAGAGGACTGACCTGCCAGGGGCTTGATGAGGAGTGGAGGAGAGAGAACCAGGTGGCTGGGGAGAGCCTGCTCAGCTTCTTCCTGCAATGCATGAGGCTTGGGGGAAGAGGGAGGGTGAACACCCCATCTTCCCAGGGAAGGAGATTTGCTTCTGTTTGCTCTCTTGTTCTCCAAGCTAAATATTTTACGAGCCTCCCTTTGCAGACACACTGCTTACCTCTAACGGCATGGGGGAGAAGCTTGTGGGGCTGGTGGCAGCTGATGGTGGGAAAGTGGAGGGCTGAGGGAGGCCTGGCTTGCTAGAACGGGGTGACTGAGTGCTCGGTCCCCTTGTCTTGGCAGCTGGGTGGTGAAAGTGGTGAAAACCCTGCTGCTGAAGATGGGCTGCTCTTATGAGGCCACCTCCCTGGAGGACCAGGGTGGCTGGGAGCTCATGGGGCAGGCGGAGAACCACCATCGCGGAGTGTCTCTGCTGGCAAGGTGAGCCCTGGGGACACCTCGGGCAGGGGTGGGTGGAACCTCCAGATCTTCAGACAGACTTGGGTTCCCATCTCTCTGAGCAAGACTCATTGCTCCCTTTGTCAACTCGTCTCTGCAAGGGGCTACTGTCCTCCTTGGCAGGTGGACGACACCAACACCTGGCACTTACTCAGGGAAGTAACCGTGGACATAGTGGCCCCTGATAGTTCTAGAGCCCGTAGGTTATTTACCAAGCACCTTTTCATAGGAGTTTGGTTCCCACACCAATGCAGTGGAAGTAATGGTGTCAGAGCATCCGGGAGGGGCCATGGAGACAGTCTGCCTGCATCTGACGCCGAGCCCCTTCCCTGCTGTGTGACCAGGGGCCAATGACTGCCCCTCTGTGTCTCCATTCCCCCTTGGTAGTATGGAAATAGTAAGACCCACTTCTGAGAGTGGAGTGAGGATTAAATAAGCTATTTTTTTTTGTTATAGTTGGACACAATACCTTTAATTAATTAATTAATTTATTTATTTATATGTGGTGCTGAGGATAGAACCCAGCACTGCCCCCATTTTAGGTGAGCGCTCTACCGCTGAGCCACAACCCCAGCCCTAAATAAGGTATTTTGAAGAGCTCCTGCCATGTGGTAAGCTCAGCACAGATTAGCTTTTGCTTCCATTCTGGTGCCTGGGACAGGCATTAATACACATTTTGCATAAGAACATGCCTAGCTCCAGAGGGCAGTCATGTGCCCAAGATCACACAGCCATATGTGACCCACTGGTCCTGACCAGAGCTCTCCTCTCAAATATACACAACTTCCTGTGGGTCAGGGGGGGCACCTTGATTTCTGTGATGTGTCTCCTGTAGGAGAACCTACCCCGGAGTGCTCAGGAGGGCACTCTCCCCAGGGTCTTGAGGCACAACTACATTTACTGAGCACCAACTATGTTTTAAACACCTTGTGGAGAGTGGTTACATGGATGATCTCATTTAGTTCTCTCACCATGACCATTGAAATTACATTATTAGTATCCCAGGGTTACATGGGAGTATGCTGAAACCCAGAGAAGTTAAGTGACTGCTTCAAATCGCACAGCTAGTGCTAGGGCCAGAATTTGAACCCAGGCCATCTCACTGCTGTCCCTATTTCCTGCCTGCCACATTGTCTTGATTTGCTGAGTTTTGGAGCATCATGCATGGGCCTCATACTTGAGCATGCATTGGGACCATCTCCGGAGCCTGCTGCTCTGAGTTCCTGCTTTGGGAGATCTGGACTAGGACCTGAGAATGTGCATTTCTAATAGATTCTCAGGTGGTGCTGATGCTGGGTGGTGGGTGGAGGGGGCACTTTGAGCACCTCTAGCTTAGAGTGAGCCAGGCAGCAGGAATTGGGGAGCCCTGGGTTGGGGCTTCAGCTCTGCTGCCTTCCAGCGCTGTGCCCTTGAGCAGCCGAAGCTGTGAAATGGGGATAATAACAGCAACTGCCTTGAAGGTGATGGTGAGGATCAAATCAAGTAGCAAGGTCAAAGAGTTTGGCTGCCACCTGGCGCTTAGTGAAAGGACCCTCACTTCCCCTCCTTCCTGTCCCTCCCTCCTGGTGTGGCCCTGTGCAGCGGGGTCTTCAGCTTGTCTCTTACTGACTGGCTCTGTGCCCTCAGGCACACTGCCTTCACTCCGGGCCTCAGTTTCCCCCCCTGTAAAATGGAGGAGTTAAACTAGTTATCTCAGAGATCCCACTGGGGAGAGGGCCTGGGAACACAGGAACCCAGATGACCCTGGCTTGGGGGATTTCCAGTGCCATGGTCGAACTCCGGCATGTCCCCTGAGGCAGAAGAGCCTGAAGGGACTGTCCCCCCACCAGGGCCATGGTGCACTACTCCTGCCAGGAGCTGTGCCGTATCCTCTACCTGCTCATCCCGCTCCTGGAGCGAGGCGACGAGAAGCACAAGATTACCGCCACGGCCTTCTTCGTGGAGGTACCAACTGGGACCGGGGCACGGGGTGGGGTTGTCCCGGGCCTCAGGTGACAACAGTGGTTATTTCTCCTGTGCAAACAGTGCCTTAGAGCATCCAAAGCCTTTCTAGGGGGCATGATTTCTCAGAATATGAAGACCCTACCCGTCTCCCTCCCTTGCTCACCCCCTCCTCACACTCCCCACACTCCCCCACTGCCCCAGGCAACCACCAACCCTGGCTGCCAGGCATCGAGATGCTGATATGAACTTGATCCCACCTGGCCTCCCACAGCAACTGTCTTGAAGGGTGATGGTGAGGATCATCATCACATGCATCTTGGTGCATCTGGGAGACAAAGGACACTCAGATATTAACCTGGGGGGCCATAGTGCGACTTGTTTGAAGATGAGGAGTCCAGGCTGTGGTGGGAGAAGAGGAGACTCGAGGGAGGAGGTGTCAGGAAGGGCTTCCTGGAGGAAGGAAGTTGGTGGGAGGTGCTGGGGGCGGGTGCTAGAGAGGTCAGGGAAAGCTGGAAGGGACAGATCCAGAAGGGGAGAGTCCTTAGCGGCGGTATCTGTTGAGCGCTACCATGTTCCAGGCATGTGCTAGGAGCTTACATTTATTGATCTAGTTCATCCTTACAGTAATTCTATGATCACTTTGAAGGAGGAAACTGAGGCACAGGTTTCTGTCCCTTTCCCAGGGTCCAAGTGGCAGATTCAGAATTCCAAGCCAGACATTTGGGTTCCAGAATCCCCCACTTCTTTTTCCTTTTCTCCCTCTCTCTTATTCTTATTGGGATAATATATATATATATATATATATATATATATATATATATATATATATATATATATATATAACATAGTATCTGCCATTCAGCCCTTTTAAGTGTACAGTCATCATCCTGCCTTCATCACCACCGTCCACCTCCAAAACACTTTTTTTCTTCTCCAACTGAAACTGTACCCATTAAACATTAGCTCCCTCTCCTATTCTCCCCCAGCCCTGGGAACCTCCATTCTTCTCTCTCTCTCTCTCTCTCTCTCTCTCTCTCTTTGGTATCAGGGATTGAACCCAGGTGTACTGAACCACTGAGCCACATCCCAGCCCTCCTTATGTTTTATTTTGAGCTAGGGTCTCACTAGGTTGCTTACAGTCTTGCTAAGTTGTTGGGGCTAGCATCAAACCTGCAATCCTCCTGCCTCAGCCTCCTGAGCCACTGGGATTCCAGGCGTGCACCACTGTGCCTGGCTCCATTCTACTTTCTCTCCCTATGGGTTTGCCTACTCTAGATGCTGCATGCAAGGGGGGACTTTGTCCTTCTGTATCTGCCATTTCCCTCCCTGCAGCGGTCTTCACAATTTATCCAGGTGTGGCATGTGGAAGGACTCCTCCCTTTGGATTGCTATCATATGAACACACCACAAGTTGTTTTTCCCTTCATCTGTTGACTGACAATGTAAAGTCCACTCTCCTGGCCACCACACTTGTCTGCCTTTTATGACCTGACAGATGTCATGCAGGGGAGTCCTGGCTATTACAAGGGTTTATTGCTCAGAGGCAAGAGGCTCAATGTCTGCTTGGATAGTAAGAAGGATAAGGAAGGCTTTCTGGAGGTGGTGACATTTGGGCCTTGACAGGTGAGTAGTTTGTCAGATGGACAGAAGACAGCAGGGGAACTTCTTGCATCTTTCCCCTCTCTGGGTGCACTGTGAGTCTGGAGAAGGGGCCACGTTGTGTTTGCATTCCATCCCCAGGCCCGACCTAGGAGGGCTCCAGAAAGTGGGGTTTGGATGGGCAAGTGAGTGCCCAAAGGAACACTGCCAGGCCCTGTGGGCATCAGCAGAATGTGTCACCTCCAGGGAGGACAAACCTTGGAGTCAGGAGCCCTGGGCTCCAGCTCCTGCTCAGTTATACTTCTGATTTCCCTGACTTGGTGATGGAAAGGGAAGGGACCACGTCTTGCAGGCCTACTGTGTGCAGCCTTGTTCACGTGTCACCCTGTTGTAGGGAAAAACGAGGCAAGGCACCGAAGATAGCAGGAAACAGTTTTATTTGGCTGCAACCAGGTTCAGAGGGCACAGATTTTGCTGTAATCAATCCCCTGAACCCTGAGTTCAGGGAGTTTCAGAGTTTTATACCTAGCACGTAAGGGGAGGGGCTCAGAAGTTCACAGTCTGCAGAAGTTCACATAAAAGCAGCTTTTTCTTTCACTGTTTTGGGCAAGTTAACTCTTCAAGGACAACACCTGAGGGGGGGGGAGAGCTTCTTCTCCCCTTTCTTTCCTCCCCCTGCCAGCTGTTACCATGGAGCCCATTTGTAACTTACCTTACAAATGTAGACATCTCTGTGAAGCCCAGCTCAAGGCCAGAGGCCTTGTTTGCACATTTCTTCAAAGTACTATACTGGATACGTTTGTGAAAACTAGTAAGGGGGTGTCCGGCACCTGGAGTGCTGGTATCTTCTCGGCCAGTGGCCAAGTAAACAGGGCGACACGAAAATTGGAAGTTTATCTACACTGGACTCTTTTGCAGAGACTCTTTTGCTGACGGTCCTAAAATCAGCCATGGTGAAGAGGGCGTTTCTGTGGAGAAAGGGGGTGCCACTTCAACCCCATTGGTCTGCACACAACCTTGCAAATAATTGTGGTGCTTATGGTTGAGGGAGGCCAGGGGTCGTTTTCAAGGCCACACATCCCAGGGAGAGCAGAGATTCTGCCCTGGTTAGTCTCTTGGGAGGGGTTTCTCTCTAAGTCTGCTAGTGGCTGACACACAGATTCTTGGGGGAGGGGGTGAAGGTTGGAACTTGGTAGACCTCAGGGGTGTCTCCAGGTCCACTACAAGGTCAGGGACTCCAGATTTTCTGATCCCAGCAATCCTTAGGAGCCCTGAGCACTGGCCCTGCCTCTCTGGGGCAAGGGTCATCTTGTGGGCTCAGGCTTTTCCACCTCCCCAGCAGAGGTGCCTGTGCCTGCACCCCATAGCCCTCTACCTGTGATTGTCCTTGTGTGTGCTTGCTGCTCCAAGGGCAGTTAAACTCAGGGAAGGAACTCTGTGACTTGGGTGAGTTGCTTAGCCTGCCTGTGCCTCACCTGCAATTTGAAGACTGAATCGCCTGCCTCACTGAATTTCAATGAGGATGACATGTGCTCACATATGTCCTTAGAACAGAGCCTGGCACCTAGAAAGTGCTTTCTGTGTGTCAGCACAGCCAACATCACTGTGCCTCTCCTGTTGGACCTGGTGCCAAGCCGTGTGGAAGGACGGGTGGGTGGTGGGTGCAGCCACTCTTCCCTGTCCCCTCCCTCTGGTCAACCGCCCACCCTCTCCTACAGCTCTCCCTGTGCCCTGTGATCCCTTCTCACAGACACAGATCTTAATAGTGGTGGTAGGTATTAGGCATGGGCACAATGGGACACGTGTTCATGAGGCTAAGGGCAGAAACTGAAGGGAGGGCATGAGGGAGAGGAAGGAGGGCAGTGGGGACAGGGGAAGGGCAGTCCTCAGGAAGGAAGGGGCCAGAGTTCATGTTGGGCCTGAGCTCACGCTGCAGGTGTTCCCTAGTCTCACACTTCACCCCAGAGCTCAGGTTAGGTACCCAGCCCAAGGAGGAAGCCTTGATCTTTGCCCCCAAGGAAGCCCCCAGGTGGCCAGGAGGGGCACACAGGGCCGAAGGGGCCTGAAGGTTTCCAGGTGCTGCCTTGGGATGTTCAGGTCCAGCATGGCTCCAGCGGTTGAGTTTTGGATGGAGCCATGGAAGGTGGTGGGGGTCAGAGAGGAGGTGGGCGTCCCAGCAGAAGGGCATCCTACCAGCACAGAAGGGACAAGACAGCCCAGCCCTTCTGGGAACAGTGGGCAGCTTGGGTGGGCATGGTGTGAATGAGGCCACAGGGGCCAGCAGGGGCTGGATGGCACAGGCAGGGAGAGGCACAGGGCTCTGAACTGGGGAGAGACATCGTTTTTGCCACGAGGTGTCGAGGACATGCAGAGGAGGTCTCCAGCCAGCTGCTGGTTTTCCAAGTCTGCAGCTCTAGGCGGAAGCTGAGCCTGGTTTTCCCCAAGTGTGGCAGACCTGTGGGCCACTCGCACCTCAGCCTGGGAGTAATTGCTGTTGGTTTCCTCAGCTCCTCCAGATGGAACAGGTGCGCAGGATCCCCGAGGAGTACTCTCTGGGGCGGATGGTGGAAGGTCTGAGCCACCGTGACCCTGTCATGAAGGTGTTGTCCATCCGAGGCCTGGTCATCCTGGCCCGTAGGGCTGAGAAGGTGAGTGGAAGGCAGAGGAACACCTAGCCTAGCCTGGCCCTGGGCTGGAGGAGTATGGAGCTCAGCCATCCGCATCTCAGCTCATGGCTGGAATCAGAGCCCATTTCTGTCCATCCTCAGTGGTCTCATCTGTACAATGGATCTACCTTTGTAACCTTTACGTATTATGTTCTTTTTGAATACTTTCTAATCAGGGTTTCCCACAGTGACTCTGAAGGCAGGTGCTAGGAGGGAAGGGAATGGCAGTAGTTATTATTATTTTACAGATCATCATTATGGTTGGGGGAGGCCAGGGTTCATTTTAAAGAAAATATTTATTTTTATTTGGTGCTGAGGATTAAACCCAGCACCTCGCATGTGCTAGGCGAGCGTTCTACTGCTGAGCCACAACCCCAGGCCCACCCCCCCCACCCAACCACCACCCCACCACCACCCCACCACCCCACCCCTGTTATTGACATTTTTAAAAGTGCTTTGTTTTTCTGTTGCACTGTTGCAGCTCAGGATGTAGCCAGGACAAAGGGACAGGGCTTAGCTGTAGGAAGCTGACTGAAAATGCAAGACATCACCTACCTAGTCCCAAAGATCCTAGGAATCCAGGCAAGGAAGGAGTTAATAAGGCCAAAGAAGGTTTCAGGGAGAGGGAAGAGCTTGAGTGAGGGCATTCAGGCAGGTGGCAGGTAATACACAAAGGCCAGGGGATTGGACTTGGGCCACCAAGTGCAACTGGTGAACTAGAGGCCAAGTCTCCTACCTGCTAGCCCAGATAGGAACCCCTCTCTCAAATGGCTCTGTTCCACAGACGGCCAAGGTGCAGGCCCTCCTGCCGTCCATGGTGAAGGGCCTGAAGAATGTGGATGGGGTACTCGTGGTAGAGGCGGTCCACAATCTCAAGACCATCTTCAAGGGGCAGGACCGGAAACTGATGGACAGCTCAGTCTATGTGGAGATGCTACAGGTCCTACTTCCGCATTTCAGTGATGTAAGGACTCCCGCAGGTTGAGGGAGGGATAGGGAGTGGGGTTCCCTACTAACTTGGGGGGCTGTAATCCTCCCCTGCTGGCCCCTACCCCATTGGGTTCTGAGTAGGGCCCCAGACCAGAAGAAGGGGCACCTTGTTTCACCTGGTCCTTATCTTCTTGTAATTGGTTCATCCAGAGAAGATTCCTTATTCTAATTGGTTCCCCCTGGAGGGAGCTAATCAAGTCTGACCAGAGAAGGTGATCATATTGCTGTTGGTTCACCTAAAAAAGGGATACTTCTTTTTTAACCAGTCCTGGTAGAGGGGGGCATTTCCCCACTTGGCACAAAGGCACCTTTTAAGTGAGTGAGGGCCCTGGCTGAGAAGAATGAAGAGAACTCCAGACCTAAGCTTGGGGGAGGAGTAGTGGCCCCAGACAGCCCCACTGGGTGGCCTGGCTGTTCTTTGTCTCTGTGTCTTTGTGCCTGGAGGGCCCCTCAGAATGAGGGAAAAGAAGGCCATGGAGCCTCCTCCTGGAGGAGGGGCGTTCTGAGCCTGGGGTCTGCTGCAGTCAAGAGAGGATGTGCGCCTCTCCTGCATCAACATATACGGGAAGGTGGTCCAGAAACTTCGGCCACCCCGCACTCAGGCCATGGAGGAGCAGCTGATCAATACCTTGGTGCCCCTACTGTTGATCATGCAGGAGGGCAACACCAAGGTGGGCCAGGTGAGCGTGTGGGGCACTGGGCCTGTAGCTATGTCTCCCTTTGTGGAAACAAACCCGGACCACAAACAACCCATTGGGGGCGGTTATTTATGTCCAGCCACATCTGTCTTCCCAAAGTGTCTATGTCAGGATTCTCCCTGAAAATGCCTGACTTCACTTGTACCCCTTCAAATAGGAATTGATTTTTCCAAAATCCACTTTTCACACTTTTTTTTTTTCCTGGAACATGTTCTGAGTGTCTTAGAATTTCATAGTTTGGTATTCCCTCTCTCTTGATCCCAGAAATGTGTGAAGACCCTGTTCCGCTGTTCTTGTTTCATGACTTGGGAGTTGCCCAAAAAAGCTTATAGCCGGAAGCCCTGGGACAACCAGCCACAGGCGGTGGCCAAAATCTGCAAGTACCTTGTGAGTTTCCAGACTCTGCCCAGGCTCCTTGCAAGTGTGTTGCAGGTGGGGATCCCATCCTTCTCTTATCCTTCTCTGCACATCAGCATCCTGACAATTTCCATGACCACCTACAACTGGTTGGCTCTGGAAAACCCATCTCTGACTTCTCTCCCCACCTCTGGTGGTCCCTCTCCACTGGCTTACTGGACCAGTGACCCCTGTGGGGGTTACTGTGAGCTAGCACGTCTCTTTTGAACTTTAAAGACATCCCTTTCATTCTTGCTCTGACCCTCTAGGTTCTCAAAGCAGAAACCTAGAATCATCCTAGACTCCTTTTTCTCACCTTCCACATCTGATCAGTCTTAAAAATCCTAACTCTCTCTCATTGGGGCCATGAGTCCAGCTATCTGGTGGGTCTCCCAGCCTTTAATTTTAATCTACTCCCCTTCCAGACCACCAGGGTGGCATTGTTAAAACACTAGCCTGAGGCAGGTGTGGTGTGCACGCTTGTAATCCCAGCGACTAGGAAGGTTGAGGCAGGAAGATTGTGAGTTCAAAGCCAGCCTCAGCAAAAGCGAGATGCTAAACAACTCAGTGAGACCCTGTCTCTAAATAAAATACAAAATAGGGCTGGAATGTAGCTCAGTGGTCAAGTTCCCCTGAGTTCAATCCTGGCACCCAAAACAAAACAAAACAAAAAAACACTAGTCTTTCTCTCTATATATTTTGCATGTATAATATATATTTATATTATACATTTATACGTAGATAATATTTTCTGTGTTGCTCAGATGGAACCAGGACCTTGCATGTACTAGGCAAACATGGGAGCTATACCCACAACCCCTAGCCTGTACAATGTATCCCTGCATAAGGGGTTACAGTGGCCTCCTTTTCTGCAATAGCAATCCCCAGGATGTATTCCCTGTGACACTAGTTTCACCAGATATGCCCCAGGTAGGTGTGGGGAGAAGTTCTAGGATGAATAAATTTAGGCAATGCTTTCTGATGTGTGCATCTCAGCACATGAAAGTCTCTGAGATGTTTTGTGCTAAGGAAAAGCATTTGTGGTTGTTGACTTCAAGGTAAATTAATTTAACCACAAAAGCCCCTTGCTAGGTGGTACCTGGGGGCAGTCTGAGTAGGAGCAAACCATGCTCGTGCTGAGAAGGACAGCACTGCAAATGTAGAATGTTTGGCAGGATTTACCATGGAGTCCCAATCTCTCCTCCCTGTTGTCGTGGGCAGATGAGATTAGCTTGGAAGGTTTAGGAGGAGCTCCGTTGAATCAGCCCTGTGGAAGGGAAAAGAGGGGTCGGTGGCAGAGGAAGAAGTAGAGCTGCAGTGGAACTTCAGCGGAGGTCTCAGCCAACCCTAAGACCCTGAAGTGAGAGTATCAAAATGGGCTCAGGGGTCAGACATGCATGTGTGTGTATATATGTGTGTGTGTGTGTGTGTGTGTGTGTGTGTGTTCCCCCCCCCCCCCCAGACTGGGTTTCACTGTGTTGCCCAGGCTAGCCATAAACTCCTGGGCTCAGGCAATCTTCCTGCCTTAGTCTCCCATGGAGCTGGAATTGCAGGAATGTGCTACCACACCTGGCTGGAGTCAGGTCTTTATGCCCCTGTGTCCATCTATCCCTGGATGCCAACCACCCTGGAAAGGGACATTTCCTGGGTCAGGCAGTTTTCAGCAGGCAATCCCAATAGCTGGGGGACTAAGCTCTTCCCACGTGAAGGTGTAAGCAGGCATCTTGCACCCAGGAGTTTAACATAAATATAAAAAGTAACAAGGTCCCACTGCTATCAGCCACACTCAAAGCCTCTGTAGTCAAGCCTCTAATATTATTTCCATCACTTTACAGAGGGGAAAGAGGTCTGGAAGAAGTTTGGGCAGTGTTGCTAATTTACATACCTACAGTGGCTAGGCAGACAGTGATCATGAGTGACATGGACATAGTGCAGCCTGTGAACTGGGAGGGCCCTGGCCCTGTCAAAGGCCAGGTGCTCTGGTTTCAGGAGAAAAGTTTGAAACCTACATTTTAAAGACATTAACAAAGTATCAATTTAGCTTATTTAAAACACTGCTGGCCACTGCTCTGCCAGCTACTTGTGGCACCTAGCTCATGTCCTGCATGGAAGACCTCTATGGATTCTCACTTTCTTCCTTGCTCTCTAGGCCATCAACAGCTTTGCTCATGTGAAAGTCATATGAGCTTCAGCTTTAAGAAGAGGTCAGTAGCCAGGTCTGGTGGTGCATGCCTGTCATCCCAGCAACTTGGGAGGCTGGGGCAGGAGGACTGCAGTTTGTGGCCAGCCTCAGCAATTTAGCAAGGCTCAAAGCAACTCAGCAAGACTCTGTCTCAAAATAAAAAAATAAGAAAAGGGCTGGGATGTGGCTCAGTGGTAAAGTGCTACTGAGAGCTACATGCCCAGTACAAAGAGAGAGAGAGAGAGAGAGAGAGAGAGAGAGAGAGAGAGAGAGAGAGAGAGGAAGAAGCAGAAGAAGAGGAGGAGGAGGAGGAGACAGCTGTTGTTGTTAATAACCTGCTGAACTTGCTGTTCATTTGTTCATTCATTCATTCATCCAACACTTTCTGGGCACTGGTTTCAAGCCAGGCCCTATCCAAGTGCTGAGGACTCTAAGCTTGAGTGAAAGGGCCCTTATCTTGGGAGAGCTCCCTGTCTGGTGGGAAGACGGTATAAATAATCACAACACGCTGCCATGACAGGATGTGCAAGATGCTGCAGAAGCATCAAGGTGGTGGGTGAGCTCTGCCTGAGGGTCACAGAAGGCTTCTGAGTTAAGGCTGGAAGGGTGTGAGAGGTAATTTATTGGTTGAAGAGAGGGAACAATTGTTTGTGCAAGGCATAGATCTGGGGGAGCAGGCCATATTCTTGGTCTGCAGCAGGGTGTGTGGCAGGTGGAGAGGTAGTGGGGAGGGGGCAGGGGATGTGTATTGGAAGCATAGCGTTCTAGATCTGCACTAGGCTTTCTGAAGGCATTGCATGCCAGGCCCAGGAGGTTAGACCTCAGTGTGCAGGGTCTGTCAACAGGAGAATGATCCGATCAGATTTCTCACCATCTCTCTTCGCCTCTTAGCTGGACACCTCCCTGTTCCTGCTCATCAAACCCATTCTGATTACTACTGTCAGGCTATTTTACCCAAACACTGCTTTGTCACTGCCCTGCCACAAATGAATGCTGGCTTCCTACTTTCCAATGTATGAATAAGTCCCATTCCTGTCTGGATTTTAAGAGCCTCCAATCCCTAGTTTATTCCCCCATTGCTCTAAAACTTGAATCCTTCACTCTGAACAGATCTATCTCCTTGCCTGTCATGTCCATTCTGATCTCAGGAGCAGGATCTGCATTTGGGAACTTTCCTTCAGGCAGCAGCAAGGGAATGGATTGGAAGAAGGGATACACAAGACAGGAACACCATTGCAATCAGCTAAGAGGAGATGAGGCCCCCTTTGGGAGCCTCAGGGAGAGGGCAGAGATATTTAGGAAGCAAGGAGACAAAAGTGTGACTATTGGGCAGGGTCACTATTTCTAACTTCAAGATGGGTAGATGGGGAATGAATCTCTCTGAGGACCCAGCACTTTTGGGTTTCTCTTTGCTCCAGGTAAACACCCATACAGAGAATGCCTTCAACTTCCTCGGCCAGAGCTTGGAGTATGCCAAAAACTCAAGGGCCTCCCTCCGGAAATCTTCGGTCATGTTCATAGGTAACCTGCTCTAACACAATCAGTCCTGCTTCCAGGGGTCGGATCTGCCTGCTCTCCAGTCTGCTTCCTTCAAGGCTGCCAGCCCATCTAGTACCTGGGCAGACACCTCCCCTTATGTGCAAGGCTTGGCCAGCCATCAGCTGTGATGCATGTTACAGTGGTCTTCCCTCCTCAAAGATTGTGGCTAAGAAGTGGGCCTCAGGCTGAGTCAGCCTTAAGCCTTTGTACAGGTCACAACCCTGGCAACTATACACAGCAGACTGCTATTTCCCTTTGGAGTACAACATGGGTCCGAGCTAAGCAGCAATCTAGGCAAATCCCCATTGACTGCAGCAGTAGGGACTAACTGGGTAGAGAGTCAAGTAGAATCTCCCTTCCTGTGTGACTCCAACTGGCTCATTTATTCCCATGGAGCCTCAGTTTCCCCATCTGTAAAATAAGGATCAACTCCTATTTCATAGACTGGATGAGAATATTTTTAAAAAGGTGAGGCCTGGCTCATCAAGGTGTTCAATGTCAGTTGTTTTCACTTCTCTTTCCCACAATCACAATCCCTGCCTTTCTGTGAAGAAACCAAATAAGTTACCCTTGTCCCAAATCCTTCCAAACAACCCTTGTGATGGCATGTTGGGGTACCGCCCCTGTTCCTCTACCTTGCCTCCAAATAACCATGCTCCCTTCACTGAGGACCAGGAGACCTTGCTGCACACAGGCTTCAAGGTGATGACCTTTGTAAAGTGAAGGTTCTTTTATTGCCTTTCCTCAATTAATTTGTTGTTTCTCATCCATCCATTCATTCACCCACCTAGCCAGGCAGCCAGTCCTGTATCCACCCATCCAGCTAACCATCCATCCACCCATCCACTCATCCACCCACCCATTCACCCATCCATCCAGTTAGCCAGCCAACCAGCCAGCCACCCACCCACGTATCCACCCATCCAACTAACGAGCCATCCACTCATCTATTCGTCTACCCCCCCCCCATGCATCCATCCTTCTGTTTTGTTTTTGTTTTTGTTTTTTTTTTTTTTTTGGCAAGTATTGGTTGACACCTACTATGTACCAGGCATGATTCTTAGGCTAGAGAAAGGAAGAGCCCTTGGAAGGTGATGTTGATGGGGACAAGGAGCTGGGGGGATGGTCTGTTAACATGATCATGCTGGGACAGAGGAACAATGCCTAGGACTGAGGACATGCCTGAGAATGTAAGGTGCTGCTCAGAAGCAGCTTATTACATGGAACACCATCTATTTCCTGGTTGCTGATTCAAATCTTGCTCCAGATCACCCACTTCTAAAAATGTTAGTGTTTAACACGCTGTGCCAGACCTGTGCTGGGGAAACAAAGCTGAGCAGAGGCTGGCTCTGCTCACAGACAGCTCCTGACACATTGCAGTGCTTTTTTACCTCTTCTGAGTCATAAATCTTCTGTGAGACTTGAAAGTTATGATCACTACTCTAGAAAAGGGCACAATATGCACACACTTTTGCATGTAATTTTAGGATTCTCAGAGACTTCCCTTTCCACTCTCACTCCCCAAGTATACCTAAGATCAAGAAACTGCTGTCTGGTGGAAGATAAAGATTCATAAATCATAAGTAAAATGCAACATAGTATAGACAGAGAAAACTCTGGAAACATAGACAGGCACCTAACCCAGACTGGGGGCAGGATCAGGAAGGATTTCTTGCTAAACGGAACATAAAAGGACAAGTAAGCTGTGAGGCAAGGACCTGCTGAGAAGTGAGAGGTTCAGGGACCTGCAGGTGCTGTGGGAGCCAGGCACACAGGCTGGCAGCAGCAAGAGACTTGGCCATGGGGCCACTGGGAGCAGTTCCCAGCTACTGAGCTGACCCAGCACAGCTGAGTCTCAGTCCTTCTGGGGACTCTGCTAGCAGCCTGCCTGGCAGGTGTGCAGGGTGCAGAGCATCCTGCATGTTACTGTTGCTCACACTTCCCTGAGGAGTGGACAGCAGGGGCAGCTCCTCCCATGTCACAGCTGAGGAAATTGAGGCCCAGTGGAGTAAGGGCCCAGCCTGGAGTGGCACTGTCAGTCCACTGCAGCCCAGATCCTGCCCCTATTCTGATGCTATCCCTGCCCGCTGGACCTTTCCCAGCCCTTCTTAAGGAATCTGCTCCCAATCAAAATGAAGTTCTCCTTTCATGCCCTCAGTTGTAGGCTGTAGGAGGGCAAGGAAAGCATCCCTGAGGGCCTGGTGTGGGGATGAGGTGGTGGTGTCAAAATCAGATGGACACCCTCACCTTTTGGATTATGCTCAAGGGTCCCTGGTCCCCTGCATGGAGAGTATAATGACGGAAGATTGGCTGAATGAAGTGAAAGGTGGTAAGTAGTGCCTGGGTAGGTGATGTGTCTGGGGCAGTGATTCAGCAAACAGGATCAGAGTGGGCAATAGGAATGCAGGGCATGTCCTAAGGCAAGGGTCTTCAGCTCACTTCAGCTCTGCTCATTGTTAGCTGAGGCAAGCACAGTGTTAGATACCTTGTTAAGAGGCAGAACACACAGCCCTACTCTGGGGAGCTTACATCTTATTAAATAAATGAGTTTCAAAAAGGATAACAGAAACCACATCATGCAGAGTGAATAGTCTAGACCCTTAAGGGGACACATGTTCATTTTGTAACAGTGAAGACAATGGGAACATGGAGGCAGGCTGGGACCATCCCAGGGCTTCCAAGAGGAGGCTGGTTTTGATTCAGGCATTGAAAGGTGTGAACAATCAAGGGCTGGGAGGAAAGTGAGATGAGGGGATGCCGAGAGAGGGCACCCAAGCCAAGGAATAGAGGAAGGATGAGGTGTGAGACCTGCTGAGGGATCTTAACACGTGGCCTTCCTCCTCCCATGACTCAGCTCTGGAAAACTTGAGACATGATCCAGAAGCATCAGTGTGCATCTGTGCGGCCCAGGCCCAGGACCACATCCTGGCCAGCTGCTGGCGGAACTCATGGCCACTGCCACGTGGGGACTCATGGATGTGTGACCCAGCCATCACTCACCGCTGGAGCCCCAGCTGTGAGAATCTGCCCACTTCCCACCAACGGCGCTCCTGGATCCTGCAGGCACTGAACTCCTGGAAGATGTCCTTGAAGCAGTGATGTCCCCGAGTCCCCATCCGGGCTCAAGGTGGCCAAGTGCAACTGTGCTCACTACAAATGCCCGGTGGCTTACCTCTCCATCATGAGCATTTCCCCATGGGAGACACCCCAGGCTCCAAGCAGCCATCACTCTGTGTGATGAATCTGTGAGGATTTGTCATGGCCTTTGCTTGTTGACTCATTTGACATTTACTGATAAATGTAGGCTGTTTTGTCCACTTTGTATAACTGGGGAAGCTGAGGCTCAGAGGGGCGAAGGGGCTTGCCTAAGGCTGCACTGTAAGCCTGCTGGACGTCTTCCCTTCATTATAAGAGCAAAAGGAGGTGATGATTTGGATCCCCCTTGGGGGAAGGAAAGGAGGGGAAGAGACACCCCCAACTCTATGGCATCTGTATATCCCAGAACCCTGATCTCTGAGACCTACCCTTGGGTTTTGGCCTGGTGATTTTCCACCACAGATTCAAGCAGTATTTGTTGACCTCTTAACCTGGGCCAGGACTGCTCTGGATGCCAGTGATACAGACATGAATGAGACCCATCCCCAGGTCCTGAGCCCAGGTCCAGAGTATGATGCAGCAGTTCTCAATTAGGAGTACTTCTGATCCCCTGGGAATATTTCACAACATCCAGAAACATTTTTGGCTAATGACTTGAGGGTGGGGATGCTATTAACATCTGATGGACAGAGACTAAGGGATGCTACTAAGCAAAGCATTCCACAATGCACAGGACAGTCCCCACAGTCATTCAGTTCAAATTGTTTAAAATGCCGAGGCAGACAAATTTTGGTCTAACAGATGAATCAGATACATATAAAGACACACCAAAAGTACAACAGGGGGTTTGGGAGACTTTGGAGTCCAGAGGAGGTATGTAGGCCAGGTGGGGATAGGGGAGTCAGGCAAGGTTTCCCAAGAAGTGAACCCCCGGGTGTGGGTTAAAGATGACTACACAGTGGGCATGTATGGAGGGGAGCAGGGTATGCAGGGCCAAGAAACAACTGCAGGTTTGTAGTGGGATGAAGCCTAGAGGGCAGGGAGAGGACATAGGGGAGGCTGTGTCAAGGAGGAAGACTTCATCCACAGGAAGGCATTGTGGGATGCTAAGCAGGCAGAGAGATGGGTGGATGTCAGCTTTAGAAAGCTCCCTCATACGGATACAGGTGGGGCATACATTGGTACAGCTATTTGGGATTGGAACTGTCACTATTTGGTCATAGTTTATGCCTACACACGACCCAGCAATTCCACTTGTGATGGATGACTGAGCCAATGGTGACAACATGTTTAGAGGTGAACCAGGGCCAGAGGAGGGTGTGCAGGGTAGGGAATAAAGCAGGGGATAAAGGTCAGTCTGGACACAGTGAATTGAAGACCTTGTCAACATGATAGTGAAGCCATCCATGAGAGTGCTGGCTGCTTCTGTGGACAGAATATGTCACCCCAAAATTCATATGTTGAAATTCTGAACCCCAATATGATGCTATTAAGAAGTGAGGGTCGGGGCTGGGGTTGTGGCTCAGCAGTAGAGCGCTTGCCTAGCACATGTGAGGCACTGCGTTTGATCCTTGGCACCACATACAAATAAAATAAAGGTATAGTGTCCACCTACAACTAAAAAAAAAAAAAAAAATTAAAAAGAGGGTCTTTAAGAGGTGATTCAGGATTAATGAATGGGCTTAGTGCTCTTATAAGAGATACCAGAGAGCTAGCTCCCTCATCATTTCTGCCATGTGAGGACATGGTAAAAAAGATGGTGCTATGAAGCAGAAGCTGTCCCTAACCAGATACAAATCTATTGGTGTCTTCATCTCAGACCCTCTAGCCTCCAAAACTGCAAGGAATAAACATTTTGTTGTTTATAAGTCACAAAATTTATGGTATTTTGTTATAGCAGCCTGAACATACTAAGGCAGCTGCAATAGGTGGTGCTCAGCAGAGGGTCTGAGATGAAAACAAACATTTGTGCACAGTGGGGGAGGGACAGCATGGGAGCAACAGAAGCCTGAGGAGCACATCATCTAAGCTCCTGATGTGGATGAGGAACCAATGAAGCTGACCACACAGTTGTCCTCCAGTAAATGGTAGGTCAAGATTATTGGGATACTGGGCCAGAGGGTGGGAGTGTGTGGGGGGAGTCCATTTGCACAACCCTTTAACTGCCAAGAATGCTCATAACCATTGCCTCTGTGAGACTCACAGTAGCCCTGGGGATTGAGGGTCAGCTTTCTTGCCCACATTCCACAGATGAAGACACAGCCTGACACTTCTTAAGGAGGGATGGGCCTTGTGAAGGTCATATGAGGGGACCAGTGGAGGCACTGATCTCCAAGCCACAGCCAAACTCTCTCTGTTCAGAGGCACTGCTGTTTTCATTGGTCAGAACCCAGGTCTGGGATGGTCTTGTCAACAATTGCTGTATTCTGTGTCTGGATGGCCTCTGAGCATAGCAGAGATTTGGTCAGTTATTGGCCAAGTAGTCTTGAGTTGGAAGGCTCAAGAACACTGGGCAAGTCACTTCCTCTCTCTGAGTCTCCCCTGCTATTACTTGAAAAATGTGTTTGTACAGATTCTATAGGGATCAAGTGAAAAAAAAAATGGAAGCTACTGTGGACTGAACACTGCTTGTCCCCACCCAAACTCGTGTTGTGGCTTGGTCTTCAATGAGTGGTGCTGGGAGGTGGGGCCTGGAAGCAGAGCCTCATGAATGGATTGCTGCCTTTCTTGCATGAGTTCTTGCTCTCATAGGACTGGCTAGTCACTGTAAGAGAGGGTTGTCATGAAGCAAGCCCACTCTGGTAGTCTCTGTTTTGCACATGCCTGTTCTTTGCACATGCTTCCTGCCATGAGTTGAAGCTGCAGGAAGCCCTTGCCAGAAGCTGAGAAGATGCTAGTATCATGCTCTTGGATTTCCCAGTCTCTAGAATCACAAGCCAAAATAAATCTCTTTTTAAAATAAATTATCCATTCTCAGGTATTCTGTTATAGCAATAGAAAATGGACTAAAACAGAAGCAAAGGCACTTTATAGGCTCTGTATTTAAGAAAGGAAAAGATAAAGAAGAGGGGAATTAGGAAGGAAACCAGGATTAGGGAGTGAGCATGGAGAAGTATAAAAAAGGAGGCTTGGGTCTGGAGGAAAGGGAACACTTGGACCAGGTGTTCTGACAGAGTTAAAAGATAAAGACAGTCCAGACCCTGGGAGGGTGATGATTCTCCAGCATCCTCTTGAGCTTTGCTCTCCCTCGTCCCCATATCGGCTAAGCCTGCCAGCTCCACTGCTGGCTCACAAGCAACTTCCTTATCAATCTCGTAATTCAGCCTCCCTCCACCAATCCTTTACCTGGCAGCTCAGGCTTTCCTTCTCTTTGGGTCTTTTCAGTGGCTCATTCTTCTCTGCAGGATAAAGGCTAATGGGGCAGTCAGGCCCTCTGGCCTCTGTCCACCTTAGTGGCCTCACCTCTTATATCTTGCAGTACCACAACAGGCTGTTAGATACCTCTATGCCTCTCTCTGCACCTGGGCAAATACTGTCTGAATTTCCCAGCTCCCTCCAGACTCCTATCCATGTGCAGAGATCTTCCTCATCTGCTCTCAGCTCTGTGTCACCTTCTATGTGTGGCCTTCCTAGACCCCAATCTTCTGTGTCTCCGTTATGCACACTTGTAACCTAGTGCCAGTTTAGATTGGTCTATTACCTGTCTGCTTTTTATTCTAGACCAAGGCCATGACAGCCCATACAGTCCTGCAGCCATCTGCGGGGTGACCAGGTGGTTTCTGAATGCCACTTTAGGAAGCCACAGTAGCTGGATAAGCAGGCTCACCTCATCTGAACTGCACACCCTGTTCCCAGGCCAGTTGTGGGGGTGAGGAGGTAGTTAGGCTCAGAAATAGACATATTTACTGGGTGCAGTGGCTCACACCTGTAATCAATCCCAGGGGCTTGGGAGGCTGAGACAGGAGAATTGCAAATTCAAAGCCAGTCTCAGCAATAGAGAGGTGCTCAGCAACTCAGTGAAACCCTGTTTCTAAATAAAAATACAAAATAGGGCTGGGGATGTGGCTCAGTGGTTGAATGCCCCTGAGTTCAATCCCCAATACCCCCCCCCCCCAAAAAAAAAAGGGGAACTAGACACATCTGATCAGTTACTCCTTCCTTAAATGTCCTATGCCACCCTAAGGAAAGCCAGGTCCTCACAATCACATCCTCTTTGTACCTCCCACCTCGTCATTTCCTGGCTCAGTCTCATTCTGCTCCAGGCGCTCTAGCCTCCTGTTGGGGGTGGGGGGGAGGGCTCCTGAGTGTTCCACAGGCAGGGGTGCCCACCTGCTCCTTCCTGGGCATCATGCTGTCCATTCCCTCTGTGGGAACAAACATCTCCTGGTCTTTCCCAGGCCTCCTCTTTGCTTGAATGGCTGTTCACCCTACTTGGCACTTTTCTCCAACAGCTCTTGCTACCACCTGACAATCTCACATCTCATCCCTTCTCCGTGTCTCCACTCTGGTGCTTACGGGGCACGTTTCATCTGCTCTGTCCATCTCTGAACCCAGGGCTTAGAAGTTATAGCAAACAGAAGGAGCCTAGTAACTTCTTGCTAACAAGTGAATGAAGTAATAGTGGGGAGTCAGTGGGGCCTGAGCTTACCCACCACCGCTAAAGCACTGTAGGAGGTCCGGGCTGGAGAGATCTCGCTCCTTAGAGAGGGGTGGAGCTTGGGCGTGCAGGCGGGCGGAACCCGAGGCGCGCGGGTCAGGGCCACCCGGAGGATTGAACAAAGGGCACCCGCACCGCCGGAAGAAGCCGCGCGCTGGTCTGTCCCAGGATCGGAGCAAGAGATCCTGGAACTGCTATGGAGCGCTCTCAGCCTGACGCTGCTGACGACAACGCCATGGACTCGTTCCTGGACAAGTTCCAGAGCCAGCCTTACCGCGGCGGCTTCCACGAGGACCAGTGGGAGGAGGTGGGCGGTCCCGGGGACTCGGCACGTGTACTGGGCCGTCCTCTGGACTCCTGGGGCTCCGCGGTGTCTCCCGCATGCCCAGGTCCCTGTAGCTGCCTGCGGGTGGATGGTTTCTAGTTGAGTATTAGCGATTGGCCTTGAGGTTTGAGAGTCTTCTTAAGCTGTCAGTACTTTCAGGAGTACCGGATTTGCAGTCAGGCCCGTGACGCCGTCACCTACCGGCTCTGACACTGGTTAGTTTACTAAGTTCTCTGAGCCGGTTTCCTCTTTTGGAAAATTGCCCTACCTGTGGCACCAATCACTTAGGGTTATGGCAAAGATAAAATGAAGCGTCAGGAACATAAGAGCGCTCAATTGATGGTAATTACTACTGCCCTTGTAGAATCCCGTAGAATGTGAGAACTGAAAGAATAGATATCGTTATCCTTCATTCTCATTTTACAAAAAGGATTCAGCCAATCACGATAATTTGCAGATTGTGATGAATAAGAAAATGTTGATGATGAGTCGTGGATTGGCTTTACTCGATAGAAAAAGTTTATTCATGCTGTTCATTATGATTTTGAAATTCAGGAATTTGACAAGATCCCCTTATTTATGAAGAAAGCACCATCAGAAATTGATCCCAAAGAGAATCCTGACTTGGCTTGCCTCCAGTCAATTATTTTTGATGAGGATCGATCTCCAGAAGGTATCTTACGTGACTAGCATTTGTTTTGTATTGAGATAATGTGTGAATCAGAAAGGTTCTGATTGATAAGAAGTAGTTTGCATGAGCTAATTTGTCACTGTTCACACATATTTCTTTGGGTACCTACAGATTGCCAGGCTTTGGGGACATGGGGGTAAATAAGACACAGTTCCCGCCCTCAAAGGTCAGGCTCCAGTGAGAAGCTAAATTGTGCTGAAGAATTAGGACAAACTTGTGTTAAGTGCCAATGTATATACTATAGCTGTAGTGAGTGCTATTGGAACACTGAAGGAGCAGGAGTGGACTGTCAGTGAATTGGAAATTTGAGCTGAATCTTAACAATTTTGTAGGCTTTGACTAGGGCAAGGAAGGGGATTTGCATCCCAGAGAATAAAATAGTATAAATAAAAGCAGAGGGGCCGGGGATATAGCTCTATTGGTAGAGTGCTTGCCTTGCATACCCAAGGCCCTGGGTTCAATTCTCAGCACCACAAACAAATAAATAAATAAATAAATAAAGTGTAACCCCCTCCCATATCCTCAGTAATTAAAAAAAAATCCTGTTTTCAAAAGCTAGGATAAGTATACTTTTTTCCCCTTTATACTTTTTCTTTTTTGCTAAGTATTTAGTAATGTTCCTTATAAAATATTTGGAATTGATTGAAGCATTAAGTTTTCATGACATTGTTTCTCCATATTGACACTCCTGTTTTTTTTTTTTTTTTTTTTTTGTGGTACTTGGGATTGAACCCAGAGATGCTTTACCCACTGAGCTCCATCCCCAGTCCTTTTATTTTTTATTTTGAGTTAGGCCTTGCTAAGTTGCTGATGGCTCTACAAAGTTGTTGAGGCAGAGGCCTTGAACTTGGGATCATCCTTGCCTCAACCTTTTGAGTCTCTAGAATTACAGGCATGCCACCCCATACCCCAAACAGTGCCTAGTTAATACCCATTTTTTTAAAGTATTAATTTTTTAGTTGTAGTTGGACACAATATCTTTATTTATTTTTATGTGGTGTTGGGGATCGAACCCAGGGCCTCGCCTGTGCTAGGCGAGCGCTCTACCGCTGAGCCACAACCCCAGCCCATTAATACCCATTTTTATCAGAGCATTACTTTTGAGTTTCCTTTCCCTATTGATTTATTTTTCCTGTTGGTTTCTTCTCTTTGACTTATCATTTATTAAATTAATACATGATTTAAAATCTTAATGGGTCTTTTAAAAAGTGGGAAATAGTGTCTATTTTTCTTCTTTTTTGCAGAACAAGCCAAAACCTATAAAGATGAAGGCAATGACTACTTTAAAGAAAAAGACTATAAGAAAGCTGTGATTTCGTACACTGAAGGATTAAAGAAAAAATGTGCAGATCCTGATTTAAATGCTGTCCTTTATACTAACCGGGCAGCAGCACAGTACCATCTTGGTAATTTATTTCATTATTAAGTGCTTTCTAAAGAAATTACTTATGATAAAAGCCATTAGATGGCTAGAGGAGGTTTTGAGAATGGCAGAGAAAGAGGGGTTGTTCATCCCAGAAACCGAGACTAAGGATCATTTATTCCAATTGAGTTTTGATCTTCTTTGTAGACATGGTGAGAAGGAAACATTTTATAATTTTTACTATCTGAAACAAAAATAAAAGTGACTTAGTTACTTTATAAGGTATTTGATGTATGAATCAGTATGATCTGTGATCTTTAAGCTCCAATGCTTCTGTACTTTCAAAAGTGTTTTTTGGGTTTTTTTTCCCCCTGGCCTTTTATCCTCTTCTCAAGAATGCTGAAGGATTAAAACAGCAGAGCTCTTTAGGTGAGAAAAGCTGTAATCCAAGGGGAAATTTCTCAGTATTTATGGAACTCTTGAAGTAAAAAATATTTCTTGGATGAGGAAGTTTAGAAAATGCTGCTTCTTTGCTGGAGATTTTCAGTATGTATTAATACCGAATAGCCTACAACAAAAAACCTTATCCTGGGTTTCTAAAGTTTGTTGTCCCCTTTTCAGATAAAACATTATGCAGGGCTGTTCTGCTAATATGATTTTAGGAAGTGCTGATTATTTAAGTAGTAGTATTGCTGGGGACTAGTTTGGGTCATATTAGGCCCTTGTTTATAATCACAGAGTTTAAAGAGGACCTGGGGGGTAACCTCAGGCATTTCTGAGGGTCCAGTAGAAAACAAGTGCTGTAGTCGTGCTGGAATAGTTTTTTCTAACTCATCACCATTTGAACAGTTTATCTCTAAGGCAGGTCTCTCTCAGTCTGTTTCATTAGAAAATTTGAAAAAGTGAAAGTGGTACCGAATTTGAAAGATTATTTAAGCTAGCAAACCCCTTCAGTTTACATAATTTCATGAGGGTCCTTTTCATTAGTGCCTGAACCTAAACAGGAAACTTGTCTTTAATTTCAGGAAGAATATTTTTTCTTTATTCCTGTCTCAAAATAAAAAATAAAAAGGGTTGGAGATGTAGCTCAGTTGTTAAATGCCCCTGGGTTCAATACCTGGTACCAAAAAAAAAAAAAAAAAAAAAAAAGGACAAGTAGGCATTAATCAAGTAGAAGCAGATTGGGACATTCCAGCAAAAGGGAGAAGCAGGAGAAATTCTTGAAAGTCCTTGAAAGTCATTGTTGCCAGTGGAATCAAGACAGGAAATTGTGAGGAGGCTGGAGAAATTGTAGGGTTGGTTGCCACATTGGGCTTGAACTTTGAATAGCTGTCATCGAAGAGGCATTTAAGGGCTTATTGCAGGTCAGTGATAGGGTTATATTTCTATGAATTTGCAGAAGGATTAATTACCTTAGCAGATAATGTGAAGAGGACAGACTTAAATATTTTTTTTTCTTTTTTTGTGGAATTGGGAATTGAACTCAGATCTTTGCACATGTGAGGCCAGTGCTCTACCACTGAGCTATATCCCCAGCCCTTTTTATTTTTTAATTAATTAATTAATTTTTGCTACCAGGTGTTGAACCTAGGAGTGCTTAACCACTGAGCCACATCCTTAGCCCTTTTTAAATACTTTATTTAGAGACAGGGTCTTGCTGAGTTGCTTAGGGCCTTGCTAAGTTGCTGAGTCTGGCTTTGAACTCATGATCCTTGTGTCTCAGCATCCTGAGCCGCTGGGATTACAGGTGTGCACTATCACACCCAGCTTAATTTTTTTAATGTTTAGATATGGTCCCACTTAGTTTTTTTAGGTTGGCCTTGAACTTGTGATCCTCCTGTCTCCTAAGTCTCTGGGGTTATTGGCATGTGCCACTACACCCACTGGATTTAAAGAATTTTGAGAAAGGCAGTGGCAGTGAGGATGAAGAAAAGATGGATACAATAGAAATTAATTTGATCATAGTGATTTAGCCTGTTGATGTGAAATTGGTGATGAGCTCTTGGTTTTTGGGGAAGATAGTAGTGCCACCACTTGAAACAGGTAGTCTAGAGAAGAGAAAGTTGGTGAGGATGAGGGGTTCAAAATTAACTTTGGGGACTATTTGAGTTTACTTGGAATACTCAGTTCACTTGGAGTACCTATGAGATACCAGGTGGAGAAATCTAGAAAGTGGATTGATTGTGTGAAACTTGGGGCACAGGCTTGGACCAGAGATCTGTATTCATAGTCATCAGCATCAATGAGAGGCAGAAACCTAACCTAGAGCGCAGTCTAGGGATGGTATACAGCAAGGGAAAACAAGTGGCTGAGGAAGAAGCTTTGAGGAACTAGTTTCAGGAAACTGTTGGATGAAGTCGCCAAAAGAGAGATTAATAAGAAAAAATGAGGAAAATTTGGAAAAAGTTATATTATAGGTATCTGAAGAATTAAAGATGTCAGTGTAGCAGAAAAGTTACAAATAGAAGAATGGCTTTTTTTTCTCATTCCAAGTAGTGATTACAGGTACTTCTGTAAAACTGGCCATGAGCAATATGTCTTGTTTACTCTTTTTTTGTTTTGTACTAGGGATTGAACTTTGAGACAGGGTCTCATTCAGTTGCTTAGGACCTCACTAAGTTGCTGAGGCTGGCTTTGAATTCACAATCTTGTTGCCTTAGCCTCTGGAGCCATTGGTATTATAGGTGTGTAACACTGCATCTGACTTGGCTACTCTCGTGAATGGAGTTTTTCCTGCTTTGTACTGCACAGGTTCAGGGGCTATAACTTTATATGAATGATGTCTGCTTTTGGAATTTAGGACTCTTATCTGCTGATTTAGACGTGAGGTATTTTAGGAACTTTTATTATAAAAGTAATACAAGCATATTGTAACAATGAAAAATACAGAAAGGTTATTATAAAAGAAAATTAAGCCCATCCATAGTTTACATGAACCACTTTGAACATTTGATATGAAGCCTTTTGGTCATATTTATTTATTTAAAATCAGTCTTGGTTTGTGTCACAGTTTCTTATACACATAGTTTAAATGGGCAAAGTTCTGTAAGGCTTGTTATAAAGGTACAGCCCCTTGACTCTTTTTCCTACTATTTCCTGTTCCCTGGAGGCAAACACTACCAACTATTTTAGCTGTTTCTTTTCTTATGTACCTTCATATAACTAAATAATATGCTTGTATTTCTGCTGCTTTCACTTTCCAGTTTGGGGCAATGCCTGTTGATTCCCATTGTGGAAGTGAGTATGTTGTCCCCTCTCATCACTGCCACCCCAGATCCACAAGTATCCTGTCGTTTTGTGCATATACTTATGTGTTTGTTATTTATTATTTTCATTTATAACTATGTAATTGTTATTCACAGCTAAACCATGTTGAGAATTCTGGTCATTTTCTATTTTGGTAATAAAACTTTAAATTTTTAATTTAAGTAATAAGTGTCATAATTATTATGCTTACTTGGTTCCTATTGTACTTATCACTGAGTCAGTGCTGTGCTCTCGCCCTATTTTCTTACTCCCTTCCTCATCAGGTGTTATAACCATTTACCTGATTGGTGACACCCCTCTGGAGCTTTCTGACCTACTTCAGTATGGACTGGTTGGTTTCTCTGCCTCAGTTACTTCTCATCCTGCCATTACTATTTTTTTTCCCCTGGTAGAGGATCAAACCCTGGAACACTCTACCACTGAGCTGCATCTCCAGCCCTTTTTATTTTTTCCTTTGAGACAGGGTCTCACTAAATTGCCAAGGCTAGCCTCAAACTTGTGATCCTTCTGCCTCAGCCTCCCGAGTAGCTGGGATGATAGGTGTGCACCATATACTGTGCCCATTATGTATAAGGCATTTGTATTCATAACTGCTTTCTAGCTTATAGTATTGCTGTTGAGATGTCTAGAACTATTCTGATTCTGGCATTCTGGGTTTTTCTCTTTGGAAGCTTCTAGTATTTTCTTTTTATGCTTGGTGTGCTGAAACGTTTTGTGTAAAGTATGATAGTTCTATAGGTTGGGTATTCAGTGGACACTTTCAGTTGGAAACTTGTTTCTAGGACATTTTCTTAAATTATTTTGATACTCTTCTGTTTTCCATTTACTGTTTTTGGAAGTCCTGCTGCTGATGCTTTGGGAACCAATTTGGGGTCTAAGGTTACTGGGGTTCAGTATTTAGATTTCCTTTATTGATTCACCAATGTGCTTGGAGGTTCCAGTCCAAAGGCGCTCTGTTTTATGATCTGTATAGATTAAACCTCTAGTACTTTCCCAGAATTGGAGAGAGAGAGATCCCAGAAACACCAGAGGGAAAGGAACGTTGAGAATCTGTTTCTTAGACTTTAACGCACCTTCATTCTTAGTTCTGGAGTTACCTGAGTCTTGAGTACTTTATGATTTCTGCAGTACCACTTGGTAGCCTTTATGCTTTCCTTCTGCTGGCTTAGAATTCATTTTTTTCTAGCCTTATATATCAGTCTTTGTCCTTTTGTTTTCCAGTTTTTAAAATGTGTTCTGTGTTCTTCTCATTCTCTTTGTCTCTGTGGGTTTATGGCTTTGAGGAGTTGGGGAAGATGGTGTAGTTAAATACATGTGTTCCATCTACTACCTTTAACCAGAAGTCCTTGGTTCTTTTACATATGCATTTTTCCCCAAAGTTGAGATTGTTGTGTTCTTCCAATTTTGTATTTTTAATGTAATTTTATCAGGTAAATAATTTCACCTGTCATTAAAAATTATTTGTGAATATTATTTTAATAGCTATATGAAGTTACATCATGTGGACCTACAACTGTTTGCTTTATTGTTCTACTATTTTTGAGTGTATAAGCTATGTGGAGGTTTTTAAATCATACAAAAATGAACAAAGTTAGACATAAAGTTTTTTCAGTAATTTAAACTAAAGCAGGATTTGATAAACTGTGGCTCATAGACCATGTCTGACCTTCTGGCTGGCTGTGAACTAAAATTGTTTTTTACATTTTTAAAGGATTATTAAAAATACAGAGAAGAATATGTGACAGACCACATGTGGCCTGCAAAGTCTAAAGTGATTACTATTTGGCCCTTCACAGAAAAATTTGCTGACCCCTGATCTAGAGTTTTAGAAGTGAAATTAATAGGAAATATTAAACCATTAAGTAATACTTATAGTCTAAACTAAAAAGAGTATAACTAGAAATAATGATTATTACAGCTGGGTGCAGTGGCACATGCTGGTAATCCCAGCAGCTCAGGAGGCTGAGGCAGGAGGATCATGAACTCAAAGCCAGACTCAGAAACTTAGCAAGGCCCTAAGCAACTCAGCAAGACCCTGTCTCTAAATAAAATATAAAAAAGGGCTGGGGATGTGGCTCAGTGGTTAAGCACTCCTGGGTTCAAACCCTGGTACCAAAAAAAAAAAAAAAAAACAAAAAAAAAACCACGGTATTGCATTAAGGAATATTTATAATGTAAATCTGCCTCATGCCTTCCTCCTAGTTTGGATAACTGGTGTGTATGTGATTGTACTTTTTTAAAATGCACTTACGTATGTGTGTCTATATGTCTAAATATTTAGTTTGGTTTATTTTACACAAACAGAAATCTGGTATCCACTTGGAGTGGATACCACTACCACTTAAAACAGTATAACACTTATGTCCTACTGTGTCTCTTACAAGCAGATCTGTCTCACTCTTCTTTTAATGACTGCATAATACTCAATAGTATGAATCCATAAAAATTCATTTAGTCATTACCAAACTAAAAATATGTGAGTTATCTCCAGCTTTTTGCAATTAAAAGTAATGCTGTAATTATTGTGTTTTTATATTTATACAAACTTTTTTGAGCATAATGTTGAGAAGAAATTGTTGGGTCAAAGTAGTTGCACAAAATGCATGCTAATTTGCTAATTTTATCCTGAGAGTGCCCCTTTTCTATATCTACACCAATACTGGATATTATCTATCTGTCTTATTACCAGTTTCATGTCAGTTTTAATTTTCTGATAACTAAGACATGGAACATCTCTTCACTTGCTTACTAGCCATTTATAGTTCTTCTGTGGATTGCCTGATGTTATAAACATTTCTAAGGCTTAAATGAGCACAACTATATGTTTTCTAAAAATGGCACTCTGATTTATGTTTCTCCAAGATTGTTTTTATCACACAAAATTTTGGAAATGTTTGATCTTAAAACTTGTTCTTTCTTTTACTAAATGGTGTTTTTTTTTTTTGTTGTTTTTTTTTTGTAGGTAATTTTCGTTCTGCTCTCAATGATGTGATGGCTGCCAGAAAGCTAAAACCCTGCCACCTCAAAGCCATAGTAAGAGGTAAGTCTTATAGAACTATAGTATAGTTATCATTATGGAAAAGCTGGTATTCACCTACCAAAAACTGACATTTAAAGCTTTGATGTTAAGGTAGTAGGATACTTCCTAGTGAAGTTATCTTAGTTTTGCACTCTTGATATTAAGCTCCTGTTCCTTATTAACAGCACCATGCCGCTTTTGAAAGAAAATACTCTAATCCTTTATAAGAATTTGTATAGAAATTGAGACTCCTCTTTTTAAATTTGTATTGAATAAAGTAATTCCAAAAATGAATTAAAGTAATTCCAAAAAGCTACATTCTGATTTTTTTTCCAGATTAGCTGATTGAAAGGCAAAATCTTCAAATGCCTTGTTAATTCAGTGAAAAGATAAGTTACAGGACATTTGCTGATAGCTCTGATGCTGAGATGGCCCCAGATTATTTTTTCTCTTGTACCTTTCTGTGTAATAATAGTGCTTGTATTTCTTTTATACTTCACTTTTTCTTTGAGAACTTCATAGATGCTTTGCACACTTTTTTCATCACACTTAATCTTCCCTGCATTCTTATGACCAGCTTAAAATGCTTTATTAAGTTATGTTTCTTTAGGTGTTCATGGCTAAGGGATAGTAAGTAGGTCCTTGTCTCTCAGCTGTATAGAAAGAAGTTACTAAATAAAGATTGGCATATAGAAGATAGTCCTGTGGAATTAGCCTTAGGCTAGAAACCCATAATCCTGAATTCAGTTGTTGATTTTCTGTTATAATGTGACAGTAGGAAGATACTCATTCTAATGTTAGTTTGTTCATCTCTGGAAGATGGGGTTAGGTTCCTTTGACATCTAAGCCTTTATAATTCTGATATTTTGAAATTCTGTGGAAAGGCTAAAGAGGTTAATTATTAGAGAAAAACACACATGATTGCATTAAAAATTTTAATAGAAGAGGCAACTTAAACTAATGGTCATAAGGATCAAAATTAGGAGAGACCTAACATCTTTGGTCTTGTTACTACCATGATGAATGGCTGAAGCAAACTCTGCTTTCTGTCTGTCTTTTTAAAATCATCTGAGATTGGCTTTATTATTTCTATTTGCATATGAGGAACCTGGAGCTTGGTGATATTCAGTCTTTTGTCCTAATGGAATAGTGAATGACAGAGCCAAATCAGTCTGATTCCAGAGCCTTTGCTCTTTGCTAGTAAGCCTACTTTTAGAGTACTTTATACCAGGGAGACTTAGAGGAATTTTGAGCTGAATAGGCACTAGGGCATTTCTGATCTATAATACAAAAAAATATTCTTTGGGGAATGAAGTTCTCTTCAAGGGGCTGGTTGGTAGCTGGTAGCTGGTATGGGATAGGTATTGTTCAAGGCAGGGCTTATTCATGTATGTCATTCCTAGATCTTAAGGGCCCTGGTTTCTGTAGGTGCCCTGTGCCATCTGGAACTGAAACACTTTGCTGAGGCTGTGAACTGGTGTGATGAGGGGCTGCAGATAGATGCCAAAGAGAAGAAGCTTCTGGAAATAAGGATTAAAGCAGACAAGCTGAAGGTTGGTATCAGCAGACAATTGGCTTTGGCTAATTTGCATTTATCAGATTGCATCTCTCAGGTCATTGTAAAAACCTGGGTGCTGGAGATGTAGCTCAGTGGAAGTGCATGCTTTGCATGTGTGAGGCCCTGGGTTTGATCCTAGAAACACATACACACACAAATAAATAAATAAAAATAAAGAAACAAAAGAAAAGAAAAACAGATGGGTGCTGTTGTGCACACCTATAATCCCAGCGACTTGGGAGGCTAAGGCAGGAAGATCTCTAGTTTAAACCCAGCCTCAGCAATTTAGCGAGGCCCTAAGCAACTCAATAAGGCCCTCAGCAACTCAACAAGACCCTATAATTAAATATAAAAAAGGGCTGAGAATGTGGCTCGGTGATTAAGCAGCGCTGGGTTTAATCCTTGGTACCAAAAAAAAGAAGAAGAAAAGAAAAGAAAAACAAAACAAAAAAATCAGTTTCTATTCTTGGAACTCTGTAGAGGACACAAACAAGTAAATTGAGGTAAGCAAGAACATACAGTATTGTAGTAGTAGTAGTTGCTAGTGGTATCCAACTTTGCCCTCCTGCTTTTCCTCCTCATTTCCTGACCTACAGTAAGGACTCTGTAAAAAATTGACTTTTGGAGCTGGAGTTGTAGCTCAGCGATAGAGTGCTTGCCCTGGGTTCAATACTCAGCACCACATAAAAATAAAAAAAATAAAAGGTATTGTGTCCAACCACAACTAAAAAATAAACTATTTTTTAAAAATTGACTTTGAATTGAATATGATTTTAATAAATAGAAAACAAAATAAGAGTGCCATAGTTTATCTGTATAGTGTAGAGTTCTTGAAATAAGAAAAAAAGGACAAGCTAAATATTTAAACAAAACTTAAGTTTCTAATGCACAACTCCCAGTATTAAGACACCTATTACTTGCTAAAACAATGCCACATTTCTGACACATAACAGCCAAAATGATGATAAAACAGTAATAACAACAGAATACCATTAATACCAAATATACTACCCAATATTTAGATAGTATTTACTATGTATATGTTCCAGGCTCTAGTTTAAAATTTTCACTTATTTAAACTATCTAAACAACATAATACCCCTATGAGGTAGGGGCTGTTACTATAAAGGTAGCTAAAGCACAGAGAGATCAGGAAGTTGCCCAGGTCACACAACTCTGCTGAAGTAGACTTCAGATGCTGGCAGTCTGATTCAGGGCCCAGGCTCTTGGCCACTATGCAATACTGCCTCATCTGTCTGTTCAGTACAAAGCCAGCATGAAACTTCATGTCTCCTTTTCCTGGCTTAAATATCTCCTCACTGCTTATTCTATGGAATTGGAAATTTTAGTGCCTGGAGAATCTTTAGCTGGTCCTGAACAAGGAGTCGGAAATCATTCTCATCATTTGAAATATCAGAAAAGATAGATCTCTATGGCCTCACCTGGTTAAGTAAACAGAATTGTAAGCCCAGGTAACTGGGGGTTTCTAACATTTCTAAAAGTATATATACAGGAATGAATGTCCAGAGGGCTCCTGTGGAAGGCTGTGGCCACATCTGTCTATAGAAAACCCAGAGTGGACTTAAGTGAAAGTGTCTTGGTCCTGCAGCAAAGGTACACTTTAGGGGAGATTTCAGTGCCCAAAAGCTTGACATCAGATATAACTGACTTTGTTTACTGAATAACTGAATTATTCTCAAGAGTCTTAGTATAAATTGATTCTGGGTTCATTTGTGCTTGGCATATATAAGCACTAGATTTTCTGTGGCTAAGTTAATGCCAGAGAAAGTAGACTTCAAAGCAGTGAGTATTGCTAAAATAAAGCGAGGATTTTTAAAAATGGATCATCTTATGGGAAGATTTAATAATTCTAAATGTGTAGGAACCTAATAACAGAGCTTGAAACAAAAATTGACAACCCAAGGAAGGAAAAGACAATTCTACAGATAGATGGAATTCATGATATTCTTCTCTCTCAGTGATTGCTAAATCAAGTAGATAAAAAGTAAACAAGATGATATCACTGTAAAAAGTTGACTAAAAGATCTACAAAAATTCTCTCCTCCATAAAATCAATGAGAAAACTGGCAAAAAAGGTCAAAATCAACTTTTCTAGAATTCTAGAAATGAACCAAAAGCTTGCAGCAGGCTAGGAAGTGTTGTTCAAGAAACATGACTAATGTTCTATGAACTTTTTAACTATAGAAATATTGATGAAGTTGTGGAAATAACATACAAATGAAGTTCTAACCTTTTTGTCTCTAGGTTTAATTGCTCTGTAAAGGGAAAGCTAGTGGGGAAGATAAGAGGGAATTTCCTGAGTGAAACTCATTCTGTTCCCATGGTACTTGAAAGCAATTGCACTTGGAGAGTCTTTGTGAGCTCAAAATCTCTGGAGTTCTTTTTGTTTATTGTGCAAGATGGTGACCTGAGAGCCTTGCTAGTAGCTTGTGTGAACTGAGAGCTCCTCTTGGAGAGGATAGGTAAAGGTAGAAAATCAGCTTAATCACGAAAGGACAGCTTCTTGAAGTCTGAAGGACAGAGAATTAGGTGCTTGCCTGGTGTGCTGCTTGCTTTCTTGGTGGTACCTGTGGGTAGAATTAAGTGTTAAACATGACATTTGGAATTTAACACTAAGGAACAAAAAGCAGCAGTTCTAAGACTGATAGCAACTGTTTTCACATAAATGGAAATGGAGTGATTTGACCTCTCTTGCTATATTACCCATTGACTGACTACAGGAAATACAGCATAGCAATCATTTAGTATGCTATTCTGTTTTCAGAACTAAAACTACTCAATGTCAAAGAAGAATAAGAAAAAAACACATAGCCAAGAATAATAAGCTGTAGTAATAAGCTGGTGACATTTCAACTTCTTTCAGTCCTATCTCTCCCTTCCCAGTTCCCCAGTAGTTGTGAAAGGTGGTAGTCCATAATCATGGTGAAAAAAAGTGGCCTGGTGGCCACCAGAAAAAACAACATTACAATTCCTTCAAAGCCTTATTCCCAATTTATCATTATTCGACCATCTAGTAGATCCCTAGAAGACCCTGCTTATAGGCTGTCTTTATATGACCCAACTTGGAGCTCACCCAGTATGGACAGCTTTTTCAGATAGGGTATAGTAATAGGGAGATTAAAAGGGAGAACATTCATCAGAAACCATTAGAGGAATTATTTTAAGATTCCACATACCTGCGGCACCAGATAGCATTTAGTACAGATAATGAAGGCTTACTAGAAAGCTTAAAAGTAAAAGCTAGGGATGAGATTCTGAAGGGGCTTTGAAAACCTTCGGTATTCCTGGGAATCTAGAAGGTTACATGTATGCCCAGGGTGTTACATGTGTGCTTAGAAAAGGACCTGAGAAGAAACTAAACTCTCACCTCTGGCTGACCAAGCAGGAAGTGGCAGCTATGGTAGAATTGTAAGCTGCTCAAGTAAGTGTGTGTTGAAGGTGTGCTCTGGCATGTGCACAGAGCCTCTAGGCAGCAGCTAGAAGACTTACTGGCTCTGGTATTTGTGGAAATCTGTGCTCAGTTGTTAGATGATGACCAAATGAGTAGAGATTTTAATAATCACATATGACAGAATACAGACATTTTACAGAATTAGTTGAGGAAAATCAATAAACAGTAACAGCAACAATAATAAATCCAGGAGTGGATGGTCAAATATGAGTTCTAGAGTTGCCACATTATAGTGTCTGTTTGGCTGGCTTCCTTCCTTCCTTCCTTCCTTCCTTCCTTCCTTCCTTCCTGGGGATTCCTTTATCTCATTTTTTATTTTGAGACAGGGTCTTACTAAGTTGCTGAGGCTTGCCTTGAATTTGCAATCCTGCCTCAGCCCCATGAGTTGCAGGATTTACAGGTGTGTGCTAGTGTTTGGTTATTAGCAAAAAATTATAAGACATGCCAAGAAAGAAGAAAGTATGCAGACGGGGAAAAGTCAATGAATGGAAATTGTCCTTGAGGAAGCTCAGACATAGAATTTACTAGACAATGACTGTAAACTATCTACTTTAAATATGTTCTAAGAATAAAAGAAAACAATCTCTAAAGAACTAAAGAAAAGCACAAGAGTAATGTCTTGTCAAATAGTAAATGCCAATGAAAAGAAATTATTTAAAAAGAACCTAATAGTATTTCTGTAGAGAAAAAGAACAGTAACTGAAATGTAAAATTCACTAGAGAAGCTCAACAGTGAATTTGAGCAGGCAGAAAAGAATCTGCAAACTTGAAGATAGTTTGAGAATGGGAAAAAAGAAAAAGAAAGATAAAGAAAGACTTAGAGGCCTTTGAGATGCCATGAAGTGCACCAGTGTAGGAATAACCGAGGTTCCAGTTGGAGGGGAGAGTGAAAGAAAGACAAAGGAATATTCGAAGAAGTGATGTCCAGAAACTTGTCAAATTTAATGAAAAATAATAATTTGTACATCCAAGAAGCTTAACAAACTCCAAGTAGGATAAATTTAAAATGGCCTATACCTAGACACATCATTATCAAACTGCTGAAAGGCAAAGAAAAGAATCTTAAAGCAGCAAGAAAGACTCTCCATGTATAAGCAATCCTCAATAAAATTAACAGCTGATTTCTTACCAGAAACTATGAAAGCCAAATGGCAGTGAGATGACATAGTCAGAGTACAGAAAGAAAAAAAAAAAAGAACCTTAAGAATTCTATATCTAGCAAACCTGTTCTTTAAAAATTAAAAGAGAAGAAGAAGTAAAAGTATTTTTCTTGCAGATGATATGACTTCATGTATAGAAAATCCTAAGGGATTCAGTAAAAATTTCTTGGGACTTACAAGTTGAACAAGCTTGTAGATTTTTAACATCAAAATACAAAAACCAGTTTTATACATTAGACTTTTAATTAACACTCCAAATGGAATTAAGAAAATAATTTCATTCATATTACCATCAAAAAATAAAATATTTAGGATCAAGTTTAACAAAAGTAGCATAAAACTTATACTTTGAAAAATACCAAACACTGTTGAAAGAAATTAAAGAAGATGTGAATAAATGAAAGATAAACCATTTTTTTCTGGATTGGATCTTAATAATTGTTACAATGGCAGTACTTCCCAAATTGGTGTGCCAAGCCATATAATCTTTTATTTTTTAAAATTAGAACATTATAATTATGCACAGATCATACAGTCTTCATCAAAATTCCAACTGGCTTCTTTGCAAAAATTGACAAGCTGATCATAGTATTCATTTAGAAATTCAAGGGACACCGAATAGCCAAAACAGTCTTGGGAAAAAAAATTAGAAGACTCATACTTCCTAGTTTCAAAATGTACTACAAAGCTATAGCAATCAAGATATTGTAGTACTGGCATAGGATAGACATGTAGATCAGTGTAGTAGAATTGAGAGCTCAGAAATAAATACCATTTGTAGGGAATTGATTTTCAACAAGTGCTAACAGCCATAGCCAGTAGGAATGATGCATGGCATTTTTGGTTGAAAGGTGCCGACAGCAAGCCATTGAGATGATAATGATTATGTTAAGATGTGCATTCAATTGGAGATTAGACCCCTGCTGTCCGCCTTGGCCTGCTACTTTGGAGCTCTCTCGGGACTCCCGGAGAGTTCCCATTGGTTGGGGAAGTGCAGTAGGAGGGAATTCAGAGGAGGGATTTCCTGTTGGTGTGGTGTGTCCCAGGAGAAGGCCGCTTGCGTGTCATTCATGGGAGTTTTGGAAATAAAGTTTGTTCCTGCTTGAGTGGCTTGTGATTTTGTGCCCAGCCAGACTGTGGCATTTGGTGGCCCGTATGGCTGAGGCAGGATTGCAAGTTCAAGGCCAGCCTTGGCAATTAAATAAGATACCATCTCAAAAAACAAGTCTGGGGATACATCTCAACGGTAGAGCTTTGCCTGGCAGAGCTTTGCCTGGCGTGCTCAAGACCCTGGGTTCCATTCCCAGTAGAGAAAAAATAAAAGAAACCTCAGTGAGATCCCAATTCATTCCTATCTGAATAGTCAAAATTGTATAAAGACTGACAAAATAAAATATTGGTGAATATATAGAGCATCTGGACCTTTCATACATTGCCAGTGACACATAAAATAGTAAAACCACTTTCGAAGTCAGTGTTTTATTTTGGACACTTATCCTGTGACCTAGCAGTTTCACTTCTGTGTGTCTGCCTAAGAGAAATTGAAAGGTGTACACAATAAGACTTATATACAAATGTTCATAGCCTTTTCCTTATATAACAGCCCAGCAACAGGGTTTGTGTCCAACAACAGGAGAATAGATAGGCAGATTATAGTATGTTTATTCAAAGAAATATTATTTGGCAATAAAAGGAAAGAAGCTTATCAGTGATGGGTTGGGAGGGGGACTGACTACAAAGAGGCAGAAGGGATGTAGAAATGTTCTCTATCTTGATTGGTCTTTTAGGCACCCAGGTGTATACATTTGTAAAAACTCATTGAACTGTGCACATTATATTTCAGCAAAATTATTATTTTTTTAGGTAGTATAAGCCAGATGTGGTGCCATGTACCTGTAGTCCCAATACTCACAAAACTGAGATGGGAGAATTATTTGAACCCAAGAGTTCAAGACCATCCTGGGCAGCACACTGAGACTTCATTTCAATTTAAAAAAAAAATACCAAAGGGGGGTTATAAACAGACAACCAGATAATATGCAACAGAGATAATCTATGGTCTGTGCAGCCTAAAATATTTACTGTCTTGCTTAACAGAAAACATTTGCTGACTCCTACTAATGTGTAGTTCTGAGGATAAAAGCAGAAACAATGAGTATTGGGTAGATTAGCAGGAAAAGAAAATCTGAAGTATATTTCTGCTATATTGAGTAGAATGTTGGTGTTTTTCTGTCATGGATTACAATTGTTCAAAAGGCAGAACCTCTGATAGGTTCTTATCCTAGTTTTTTCCATTGTGTTATCCTGTACTCCAGCCAAACCAGGGAAGTTGAAATTCCCCATGAGGTGCTCATCTGCCCTGTGTCAGTTCCTATATGGAGACTGCCCTTTCTTCTTTGTCAGTCAGTCTTCCTTGTCTAAGCCTGCTTCCTCAGTTGGGCATGGTCAGTCACTGCCTGTGTTTCATAGCACTTGGTTCACTCCAGCAGACTAACACAGAGCACACCTGTTACACGTGTCTCTTCACTGGTCTGTACCTCTCAGTAGACTGTGAGTTCCTTGAGTCTGGGAACTAGACCTTAAACTTTTGCTGATAGCACCTCACACCTTGGTGTGTGCTTTGTGCATGTTTATTGAACTGAATCAGCCCCTGGCAGCCCTCAACATAGGAGCATGGCTTGAACAGAGTCCAGAGAGGCATTCATTCAGGCACAGGCTGCAGGCGGGGGAAGAGGAAGCAAGTTCCCTGGGGCTGATGTATCTGAATTTCATCTCCAGCGAACTGAACAGAGGGATGTGAGGAAAGCAAAGTTGAAAGAAAAGAAGGAGCAGAATCAGAATGAAGCTTTACTCCAAGCCATCAAGGTAAGTTCTCAAACCTTAGGTCCCCCAGTCCTGCAAAATCCACTAATCCTGTGATGCCTGCTGGGGACCTTTCTTACTGGAATTACTGTGTTCATTTTCTTTCTGCTTTGGTGAAGCAGTGTGACAAAGGAGGCCCCCCCCCCCCAGTTGAGTCAGCTCTCCCACTGTGTGAATGTGCTGGTCTCTAACATACTGAGTACTGCTCTGGGTCAAGTGACCTCTCCTTTCATCTTCACTACAGCATCTGAGGGGGGTCTTCTTGTTCCTGTTCTGCTAACTGTTGAAATAGCCTCAGAGAGGTGAAGAAACCTCACACAGCTAATGAGTGTCAGCCAGGGCTTTGCTCTTCATCACTGTGTTATACTACATCCTGAGAAGCTGAATTTTTAGGATGTTGCTCTTTTATCACAACAACATCCTGCCTCCCTTTTCCTCTGTTTCCTGCATTTTGAAATTTATGTACTGTGACTCAAATCTTGCTTGAACCTTGTTAGTGCTAGCTTCATTTCCATAAGGTACATAACACCTGTTGAGAGATTGTGGGGTGGGTTTTGATTTGATTTTTTTTTTTAATATTTTTTTATTTATTTTTTTAGTTCTCGGCGGACACAACATCTTTTGTTGGTATGTGGTGCTGGGATCGAACCCGGGCCGCACGCATGCCAGGCAAGCGCGCTACCGCTTGAGCCACATCCCCAGCCCTTGATTTGATTTTTTTGTTCAGTTAAATTATCCACACATTTAAGGTACATGTTTGACTTTAAGAATTTAACACTTCTAAAATGCCTCCACTTATCTTTCTAACAAACAATCTGTTAACGTGTATTAACAAATAGAATATAGTATTCCAGATTTCTCTTCTCATTCACAATGAAAGATTTGGTCATTTTCTCAAATGTAGGATATTGGAATGCTAGACATTTACATACAGACTTTTTTTTTTTTTTTTAATTTGGTTTTCTCCTTTAGTCCAACCCTGCATCGTAGATTTCAGTATACATGAGAATTATTCTCAATAGAACACAAGCCATACTTTATTTTTTAAACATATTTTTAGTTATAGATGGACACAGTAGTTTTATTTATTTTTATATGGGGCTGAGGATCAAACCCAGTGCCTCACACGTGCTAGACAAGTGCGCTACCAGTAAGCTGCAACCCCAATCCTTACTGATGGTTTTAAGCAGGATCAGCAAACTACAGCCATTGGAACACAGCTTTGACTGTTCATATATTATTTATGGTAATTCTCACACTACAATAGCAAATTTGGTTAATTTCAACAGAGACTATTTAGCACACATTATCAGATTCTTTAAGAAAGTTTGGTAGTCCCTGTTTTATCAAAAGTAATTCTGATTGCATATGATTTCCCTTCATGTGCTAAACTTATGAACCTCCACGCATGTACATAAGAGGTGACCTTTCTATTCAGACCCTTGATTGATCCTCATTTCTTTATCTGACTGTCAAGATAAAGTCTGTATACATTTTTTGTACTATCCTATGTCCTAGCCAAATTGAAACACTTGACATTTTTGTCCACGCTACACTCTTGATCTTTTCTTTGTCTTTGTACATGTTATTTCTTGTGGTGGCATATTATTCTAATCCCCTACCCCCATCTTCTCTGCCTTTCAAAGTCATCATTCAGAGCTTAGCATTTTCCAATACTTCCAGCCCCAGGGTGAATTATTCCATTGTCTGCAGTTCCACAATTGTACTTCTTACTTTTTATTGTAATTATTTCCATAGCTGTCTCCCCACTAGACCATAAACAAAGGCTTAAGGGTGGGAGGTGGGGGGAACCATGTCTGCTCCTCTCTGTGACATGGTCCACATGGCAGATACATGGTAGATGCCTAGTGAAAGTGAGTTAAACAAGTGGTGCCTACTGTGCCGGCCAGTCCTCAGGGATCGTGATGATTAATCTTGGGTAGAGCTGGCCCTCTAGGAGCTTACGTTGTTAGGTTTCCCTATTTCAGTGAAATGGATTTCTGTCTTCCCACATAATAAGGTTCTGGTGTGTGCGCATTTCTGTCTTTAACCCAGGCTAGGAACATCAGGCTCATCTCTGAAGCTGCTGGTGAGGATGAAGATTCGGCCTCAGAAGGTATAGGTGAGATTTTTCTGGATGGACTTAGCTCTGAGAATCCCTATGGAGCCAGGCTGAGTCTAGATGACCAGGGAAGGCTAAGCTGGCCTGTGCTCTTTCTGTACCCGGAGTATGCCCAGTCGGACTTCATCTCTGCTTTCCATGAGGACTCCAGGTAATCACTTGCCCCAAAACCTTCTGCTCTGGCTGGCATTCTCTCTCCCTGCTGTCTTTGTAGGTAGGACAGGTGGATTTTTGGTTGAGAAGAGAAAAGAATAGTTCAGAGAGTTTCATACAATCTGATTTGATATAACTTCTCTATCCTATAGCTGAGTGAACTTCTGTTAACTAGGTTTTTAAAAAAAATTTTTTTTTAATTTATAGATGGACATAATACCTTTATTTTATTTGTTTATTTTGTATGTGGTGCTGGGGATTGAACCCAGTGCCTCACGCATGCTAGGCCACAATACCAGCCCAACTAGGTTTTAATGATAGATACAAGTCTCATTGTCATACTGCCTGGGCTGGTCAGTGTAACACCACGGTATAGTATTTGCCAAAGAGTGGCACACCTCTGGTGAAGTGTGAAATCATTTTAGGTAGTACACATATAGTAATTTAAGTGTATATTTATTAGAAAAAATATAAATAGCACATTTATCTTGTGATTTCATAGGGTTAATACTTAGAATATGGCTAAATATGAGAAATGTTTTTAACTCTTGAGTCTGTTTAAAGAAATTATGTCATAGATAAGTGATATGCATATACCACATTTTGGGCACTACCGTCAAAATGGATTAAACCTGTTTTGCGTTTTATACATTCTTTTTGTCTCTGTGAATTGCTGTCCAGGGACTGATGTAGGAAAGTAGATCTTGAGTTTTTGATACCCAGAAAGTATATGTTATATCCTTAGGTTTATTGATCATCTAATGGTGATGTTTGGTGAAATACCCGCTTGGGACTCAGAGCAAAAATACCGCCCTGATAGTCTGGAGGTAAGAGAAGTTTTATTTTGTTCCTTTATGAGATTTTATTTTGGGGAGGGGACAAAAGGATAGAGATTGACTGCTTTTTTAAAAAGTTGTAAGATATATATAACATTTTTAACAGTTTAATCATTTTAGGTACACAGTTCAGTGACATTATGTAGATGCACAGTGTTTTCCAATATTATCTTCACAACATTCCATAATCCCAAATTGAGATTCTTCACTTATTAATCAATAACTCCCATTCTTCCTTTTTCCCAGCCCTGGCAACCACCATTCTTTCCTATTTATGAGTGTGACTGCTCTGGGTACCACACATAGTTTGAATTTATAGTGCTTGTTCTTTTGTGTCTGGCTTATTTCACTTAGCTAGTATCTTCAGGGTTCATCCATGTTGTATTGTATGTCATATTATTGTATGTGTCATCCTTCCTTTTTAAGGCTGAATAATATCCCATTATTGGGATTAAAAAATATTCAGTTTATAGTAGAAAGAATTTATCTTTTTGTAATCATTTGAAATTAAGATGCCAACTAATGTCCTAAATTCCTGTACTTGTGTATGTGTTTCTTACAAGGACATTTTTCTTCATAATCCCCAAATAGCCACCAAAGTCAGAGTTTACATTGGCGGCACACTGCTGCTCTTTGATCCTTGGGCTCCACTCAATGTCCTTCCCAGCCCATGGGGCCTTTCAGAACCATGCTGAGCATTCAGTGATCATATCCTGTAGTCTCCTCTGCATAGAAGTGTTCCTCAGACTTTTCTCCAGTTTCTTAACTCTGTGCAGATTGTAGACCATTTGTGGAGTGCCTGTCTGTGGTTTGCCTCATGTTTCTGTGACTGAATTTGGGTTCTGTATATTCAGTTGGACTATCACAGAAATAATGCTGTGTACTCATTGCATCCTATCAGGTGGTACCTGATTTCAGTTTTCCCCCTTACTGAAATTCAGTGATCGCCTGATGGGAAAGGGGTCTGACAGGCTTCTCTAATATACAGTTATTCTTTCTCCTTTATGATTGATAAGTATTTTATAGGGAGGAATTTTGAAATGATGTAAATATCTCATTGTTCCTCAAACCTTCAATATTTTTTTTTATATTAGTAAATTTATGGTTTATTCTTTTATTCAAATTTTCTTTATAATGTGCTACTCTGATTATTTATTTTTTGCTTAATTGTCCTAGATTTGGCCAGTGGGAATATCTTCAAATTTTGTCCTTTTGACTTACCTCCATGTTTTAAGCACAAGATGTTCCAAGTTCTGAATGTGTTTTTCTTGCCCTAGCTCTGAAGTCAGTCATTTCCCCTCAGGAGCCTTGGTTCTTTCTAGTGGAGAATGCTATTTAGAAGCCCAAAGCTCTGTGCTTTCTCAGTGCCTCCCTGCTAGAGAGCATGTATATGTGTGTGTAAAAACATGAGGTATCTCCAGTTCTAACTCTCACTACAGGATTTGTTTTTTCCTTTCTATGTTTGTAAAATGACTTTAGTATTCTTAATATACTTGTCTAATCATCTCCCCTGCCTGTCACTAGCACTGGTTCCTCTCCTCCATGGAATAGTCCTCAGCCTTTCTGGCCTCCTGACTCTGTTAGGCTGCTGCCCCAGCAGGCTGCCTTCCTCATCCTGTGCAGGATCTGACATCCCTACTTTCACATCCTCCTCATCCTGCTTGGGTTCTTGCTATACAACAGGCCATCCTCTGCTGACTGGTTGCCCTCCTCACCTGCTTTTGTCCTAATAGTCCACTTCAGCTGTCCTACACATGGACATGCTCCTCATCCCACTTGGGCTCTGACCCACCCTGGACAGCCATCTGAGAGGGAAGCCCTTCTCACCTTGCTGAGGCTGGCTGGCTCCCAGCAGGGACCCCTCCTCCACTGGTCTAGCTCTGACACCCCTCCCCCTGACTCTCCCACGCAGATACCTGCTTAGTTCTTTGCTCTGGGTTACCATGGCTTTCTTCCCACCCCACAGTGACTCAAGGACTAAATTGTTAGGGAAGAGAAGGTTACATGGGCCTGGGCTTGAGCCTTGGCTTCTCTCTTTACTACTGGTGACATTGAACCTTGGTTCTGTCTTTGGAGAATGGAACTGCTAGCCTTTCTCATGGTGTTGAGGGGAGGACTGAATGCAACATACTTGGTCCTACAGCTGTGGAAAGGGGGCATTCAACCAACAAGGGTTGCAATTTCCTTAACTTGTCTCTGGGATTGACCTTAATATGCCTCTGGCTATTGAAGCTCTTGGTTTCTGACTCTATTCCATTAACCTTATAGGTCTACTTTGAGGATGAGGATGGGGCAGAACTATACCAAGTACCTCCCAAGAGCACCCTGCTGCAGGTGCTGCAGCACCCCAGGTAAGCAAATCTGTGGGTCTGAGTAGACTGGGGAAGATGCTCAGGCACCTCCCCAGGGGTACAGCCAGTTTCTCATTCCTCCACTCAGTGATCACCTTGTACTTTCCTTTGTTCTGCGCTGGCACAAAGCTGTGTGAGACAGCAGCCATATGGGCTGGCCGGGCCCATGAAACCCAGCTGTTTGCCAGACAGCTTGCAAGGTGATGACAGCCACTGCACTACAGCCCTGATGCCCCCAGGCCAGGGCAAGTAAATAGGCTGGTCTCAGATGAGAAAAGCTGCCTGGCTTTTGTACCTGAAGGCAGCAGAATGGAACAGGCTTCTTTTTTTTTTTTTTTTTTTTTTTTTTTTTTTGAGCATTTATTTACTATTTATTAAGCATTAATTTTTTTTTATTAGTTGGTCAAAACATTACATAGCTCTTGACATATCATATTTCATACATTTGATTCAAGTGGGTTTCCTAATTTTTCTCTTGTCTCCTGATACTGTCATGTGAAAGAGCATTGGCTTTTGAAGTCAGAAACCTTCATTCACTGACCATGTGACCCTGAGCCCACTATGCCTCCCTGGGGCTCTTCCTTCATCTCTAGAATAGGAACAGTAACTCTCACCTGTGTTTCTCAGGCACTTGAGTACCACTGAGTCAGTAGGAGTCAGAGTGGTCTTATAAACTATGTAGGATAAGCCCTCTGCAATAGGATATCTTTGTCACTAGAGGTAGCAGCAGGTGGGATTTGGCGGTTGTCTCTCATCTGCTTATATGAGAGTGCCCTCAGCATTAGTAAGTTGACTATTAGACTGCTTTCTTTAATTTTGAGCAAAGAGAAGGCAGGCAGGTTCTTTTGCGCTTAGGTTAAAGGAGCCCAGTGTTTTGGGGAGAAAGAAGGTGGCTGGGTGTGGTAGAAAATGAGGCTGAAGAGCTAAGTTAGAACCACACATGAAGCATAAACTTGAATGCCTTGTTAAGGCACATCAACTTTATACCCTGGTAGTGTATGGAGTCACGGAGGTATTTGTTTAAATAAACTGTACATAGTAATGTAGAGGATTGAAGTGTACTCTTGGGTAAGCCCTGAAGTATGAGGGGATGGGTTGGAAAAAGCTTTAGAACAGATGGGATAGGTGTTGGTGAAGTGCTGACTGAATTGGTAAGGGTCAAGGTCTAGCTGAGCTTGATGCTTCTGATTTGCCTTGGGAGGCAGGTAGGGAAGACTTTCCAAATTTGATTAGTAGTTCTCTTAGTGGTATTTTGCTGTGATCCCAAATCTTCCTTCTAGTTTATGGACAGAATATCAGATGATCATTTTCTCTGTAGTTAATAAATTGCCCAGAATTCTTAAGGCCTGAGGTCCACCTTGTACCCCATTTCCAAAAAATAAAGCAGACTGATCCATGGAGGAAAAGCAATTTCATACTTTTAGAAAATGTAAATGGTATTAGGAGTGATACTTAGGCTATCTGGGATGGGTTTCTGGAAGCTCCAGACCCTGAACTAGGTGGAGCCAAGAAACAGACCCCTCTGTCCAGAACCAGACACTGGATGATGCAAACACCCTTAGACCTGGGAGGCCAAGGCCCTGCCCATCTCTCTAACCTGTCTCACTCCATTTACTTTATGTTCCAGCGATAGCTTTATACTCTGGTAATCTGCACCTCCTGGCTTTTGCTCCCCTACTCCTCAACCCCTTCCCCAAATTAAAGCCATGTTCCGACATGGCATCTTCTAGGGAGCCTTTCCTGGTTCCTCTCCCTGTAGAGGGAATTGTGCCTCCTTGCACTGAGGCTGTATTTCACAAATGCTTCTACAGTTGTGCTTGCTGCCCCCATCTCCCAGGATTGAACCTGAGAGCAAGGGACAATAGTTTTTTACTTTTTTTCCTCTACGTTTTTATATGTTCTTTTTTGAGGGGGGATGGGGGGTGGAGTACGAGGGATTGAACTCAGGGGCACTCAACCACTGAGCCACATCCCCAGCCCTATTTTGTATTTTATTTGGAGACAGGGTCTCACTGAGTTGCTTAGTGCTTTGCTTTTGCTGAGGCTGGCTTTGAATGCATGATCCTCCTGCCTCTGCCTCCTGAGCTGCTGGGATTACAGGTAATCTGCACATCCTGGCTGTATGTTCATTTTTTAATCTGTTTTCAACACAGGGCCTAGGTTGACTGCTGAATGAATAAATGAAAATGTTTTATGATTTTGTTTATCCACAGATAAGCATTGATGCTGGAAGACTGGCCTAGAGGTTTTGACTAGGTTGTAAGGGGAAGAATGTCATGCTAGTTTTACAGATTTATAAACAGCCAGACAAATAAATTTGCTAAACTTGGGTTTTAATGTTTATTCATATCAAAGGTTCACCTTGAATGCTGTTGGGAAGGGCCATGGATGATTTAAGATCATAATTTAGTTAACCCCCTTTCTTTGTGTGTTTACTGCAGGTACTCTGTAAAAGCCCTGACACCAGCATTTCTGGTCTGTGTAGGATCCTCTTCTTTTTGCAAGAATTATCTCCGGGGGAGGCAGGTACACCAGATAAAGTGACTGAACCAGGCTGTGACAGCCAGCTTTCCTGGATCTCCTGTGTCACCTGCTTCTGCCTGGAATTTAGCTCACTTGAATCGGCGGGACACATTCTCGGTCCAGCAGTGTTTTTTTGTCACCTCAGAGACAGTCCTTCCTATCTTCATGCTGGAGGAAGGATGAGCCTCTGGCCAAGTACTGAGCTCTGGCTGTTTATCACTCTCCTAGTGGATACAAAACTCTGTGCCTTGGTTGTGATGTCCTTGTAGTGCATCTCAAGAGACTGTCTGCTGCTGTTACCACAAAAAACTCACTGGCCTATGGAAACCAACTTATGATATGACGTGCTTCTGAACCTTTGTGGTGTCAGGCACCTTAGGAAAGAACACTCTTCTAAGTCGGTAAAACCAGCTCTGTGTAGAGTTGTAAGGCCTTAAGGCTAGGATCCTTGGTACCCCTTAGAGGTTTGCCAGTTTCCCTGGTCTTTGCAGTGTGAAAACTCCAGTAGACTTGGACAATGGTCACTCAGTTCCTCTCTGTTTTTCACATTTTAGGGTTTTATGCCTTCTTGTTTGTTTGTTTGCCTGTTTGTCTTGAGTTGGGGTCTCGCTGTGTTTCCTAGGCTGCTCTCAAACTCCTGAGCTCAAGTGATCCTCCTACCTCAGCCTGCTGACTGCTGGGAACAGGCATGCATCATTATTGCTCCTGGCTAGGCTTTTAGTCCTTTTAAAATAGAAAATCTTTTTGCATCTTGGATCATTGTGATAGGTTATATTTTTGTCTTCAGCTATTTGTTCCCCATATCCTAGAGGGCTTTGTGTATATTTACTGGTAGCTGTGTTACTTCCTGCAGTGGCCACCCCTTCCCCTGGTGGGAGTGTACTTCTTACTGCTCATGCAAAATGATGTGAGCAAACGGGACCTGTGCTCATCCAGAAGCTTGAAGAGCCGGTACATGGTGGCTTGTGCTCTTTGATTCTTCTGTGAGATCCCAAATAGGGGCATTGCCTTCAGCTTGAGTGACAGAGTGGGAAGGCACAGGGAGCAGAGCCCAAGCAGCCGGCCAGAAGCCATTGATTGTAACATGAATGAGAAATAGATGTTTGCTGAGATTTGGGGTTGTTGGTTACAAAAGCAAAGCTGACTAATACTTCATTAAACTGAAACCAGCTGCTGTCCTTCAGATGAGCTAGTTTGGGGTTTGTCTCATGTGCATCATTGTTTTTGGAAGAGAAATTGGCTGTGGAATATTTACAAAGAACCAGACAGCTTTCCTTCTAGGTGCTGGTTCCTGCCAGGCCAGGGTCTTTCCCAAGCCTGGGTTTGGCCACATTTAGACCATCCTCTCTCACTTAAATCTGTCTCCCTTTGTAAGAACTCAGAATTTTGGGTAGAGGGCATAACATGTAGTCAGCAGCAACCCCTTCAGGCATTGAGGGTTCTTGTAGCAGCTGTCCCTGGCCACCTCACTGTTGTGGAGCACAGTAGGCTCCACTGTGCCCTCACTTATCTCTGATTAGAGATGCCTGCACAGCCTCCTTCCTAGACACTGTGAGACTGAGATGAAGTGCTGGATGCTACCAAATTGTACATTGAAATGTACCTGAGAAGAGTTCTGTGACTTTTATCCTCAGCACCCATCCTTCTCCTTCAGCTCCTGGCAGGCTAGGCCATCAGCCAGCTTCTTGCTGTACCTTCTCTTCAGTTTCTACTCCCCTCCAAAAGCTGGGGCAGAGGGAAGAGAGGGACTTAGAAGACAGTATTAGACCAGAGGTAGAGCTCAATGGCAACTACTTTGCTATGAATGTGGGTAGGTTAGGGACTGCTGCTTGGAAACTGCTTCACCTGCAAATTGATGGTGACACCAGCTTATTGATGGCACTTCTGTGCGATAGTACATGTAAATACCTAGCTCAGTGCCTGGCCTGTACTAATTCAATGGCTCTTCACTTAAGCACACTATATCCAGGGGTACATCTATGCAGACAGGTAGCACTAAACCAGGGAGGGATTCACAACCAAAAGTAAGATTGTCTCCTGGGGGACATAATTACTTTGTGGGTGCTACTGACATTGAGTGTAGAGGCCAGGGATGCCTTTAAACACCATATGGTGTACAGGACAGCCCCCACAAGGAATTAGGAGTTGTCAATAATGCTGAGATTGAAAAATGCTGCTCTAAACCAAAAAGATAAAATAAACACTATTAAAGACCATGTATGTTGAAATACTTTTAAAGTAACCATCCCATTAAGTACTTTTTCAGCCTCTCCCAGGTCTATGAATAGGGGTGCATAGAGGATCCCATGTCCATTGACTTCTTAGTCATTTGTGCCTAAGTCATCAACACTTATTAAAGGAGGGCTCTGACTCTGCTGAGACAAGATCCTATATTAAAGGGCTGTAACCACATAGGAAGCTGGGATCCAGCTCTGACACACTGTGGGGGTCACATGACATTCTTTCTCTCTGAAGTGTCAGATGGAGAAGGGAAATGGAGGACTGGATGTTTGCCATGTTCTCTGGTTTTTTACAATTTTATCCCCATCCTTGATGTGAGAAGCAGAACCTGACCCCTTCCCATCAAGGTTCAGTGTGCAGTCCTTGCAGAAAGTCCACAAAGAATAGAGCCTGATAAACCATTGTGTGGTGGACATACCAGGCTCAAGGTATGTATGCAGCTGGAGAGACGCTTTTGTGGCTAGAAATAAGCCCACAACAAATTCTGGGTTAGTGGGCAAGTTGGTGCAGCCTCCTCACTGCTCTTAAATGGAACTGAAGAAATTTATGTGGTTTAGGACAATCCCTGTCATATTATGATGGTCTACCCCTGCTATGTGAGTGGCCTGGAGAGATCCCTAAGGCCCTATGCAGTTCTACATTCCAGGTTTAGGAGCCCCGAGTATGGGGGTTTGGGGGTATAGCCATGTGATGCCTCCCTGTCAGTAGGGACTGGAGCTTGGAGAGGTATGTGGCCAGGTAGTGCAGCCTCAGGCTGTTAAGGCCCTTGAGAAGTTCCCAGGCCTTCAGGGATAGGATGTGGAAACCCAACAGGATAAAATGAAGGTACAGAAGAGGCTAAGCAGCATGATCTGACTGAGCAGAGGGATGAGTGATCAGTCCACATGGGGAAAGGTTCCAGAAAGAGGTAACAGTGCTGAAGAGGCCCCAGCTGAGCATTCCTGGCAGAAGGCTCAGCACATGTGAAGGCACAGAAACCTTTCCTTCCTCACTGCTCCACACAGCACCCACTCGAAGGACTGTTACCCCTTTGCCACCAGACAGCTCCCTGAGACTTGGGCCTATGGGATTTCCAGATACCCAATGCCCCTCGGAGCAGAGCAGAGAATGTGGTGGGTGCCTGACTGGCATGTTTGAAAACTAGCGAGTAATAATGCTGGAGAAAAGAGGAGATGGGAGGTGAATAGCCTCCTTTGTCATTGGGCTCAAATGTTTGGATGTAAATTGCTACACACTGGACAGTCACTGCTGTGTTGAAGGAAGGAGTGGTTTGCCCAGAGGGGTTTTCTAAAATTCTGGAGAGCCAGTCAAGAGCAAGTCCTCTTGTGGCATCATCCTCAAGGAGCTCCCTTGGATGGAACATGGCAAAAAGCCTCAGGTGACAGAAGGCATAGGCCGAGCCCTATGTAGAAGGGAGAAGCTGCTCTGGCTGAAGCCCAGTATGTGTGCTGCAAAGCCTGAGGGACAAGCTGGTACAGTGACAGTGGCTGGCAGTGACTGGTGGGGACAGGGTCTTTCGTCCACCCACATATAAGATTCTGATATTCCAAAGCTCACCTGAAGAGTCCAGTGGTGTCTCCCAGCAGGTGAGCTCTCAGCCAGGCAGGTAGGATCACATAAGGACTCACCTGAGTGCCCAGCGCCTGACACAGAGGGAGCACGGTGAGAGTGTGCTTAAGAGTGCAGCAAGTGTTTGGATGGCTGAAAGAAGGAACTAATAATGCATCCCGTTCCCAAGCCCCAGCCTGCACACAAGCACCAGCTGTTACAGCATTCCCAGGCACACGCCCAACACGGCCACCTGACACCTCCTCCAGGAAGGCTCCTGACCTCCCCTGGCCCCTGCTTTCCCTTTTGCTTACCAGGATAGTGGACTCGGGGAATGGCGGGAGGACTTGAGGTGGTACACAGGAAGCAGGGGGCCTCTGTCCATCCTGGGACTTCTTTCTGCAGAAGGCCCTGTAACCACTGTCCCCATAGAGGGAAGGACTCTCAGACCAGAGTGCCAGGGCTCAATCCCCAATTCTGCCATTTAATAGCTGTGTGAATGTGGGTATGTTTCTTATCTAGCTTGTGCCTATTTCTTTATCTATAAGGAAGTTTAATATTACTTGGAGGATTATTCTGAGGGTTGAGTAGCTAGCCCCTGGCACATGTATGGTAAGTTGCTAGGAGCCACAAGCAAATAATATGATGCATGGCACCTTTGGTTGTAAAGCGACGCCAGATAGCCACTGAGATGATATGATTATGTTAAGATTTACATTCATATGGAAATTGGACTCCTGCTGTTCACCTTGGCCTGCTACGGGACTCATGTTATGGGACTCCTGGAGAGTTCCCATTGGTTGGGGAAGGACAGTAGGAGGGAATTCCGGGGGAGGTCCGGGGGGGGCCCCCCCCGGTTCCGGGGCCGGCCGAGTCCGGTAGACACGCGCGTGGGTGGACCGATTCTGGCTTGCCAGTGCCTACGGAGTATTGGCGGCTTTTTCAAAAATAAAGTTTTGTTCCTGCTTGAGTGGCTCGTGATTCTGTGCCCAGCCAAGACTGCGGCAATTGGTGGCCCGTGCGGGGAACGCCTGAAACTTAGAGGTGAGTAAAATTGCTTGCCCCTGAGGGAAGGCGACAGAATGGGTGACCATTTCAAAAAACAATGTGTTCTTGTTTTGATTTATTTTGTTTTTATTTCAAGCTCCCTAGCCCTAGAATTTTCTCAGGCGAACTGGGAAAAATGGTTGGCTCAAGGTTTGAAGTTATTTGACCCTGAGAAAGAGAAAACTGATATAACCATTCTCTGCTCCGTTTTTGTTTCATTCTGCTTCGGCTTTGTTTTATCCTATCTTATTGGGTTACGTTACCTTTATAGTAGATTAGAATCTAGTAAAAAACAAACCAAAAAACTGTTAAGTAAATTGTTAGAGGTCCAAACTATGGTAGAAAAAATGCTAGGTCAAGCAAAAGAGAAGGTCTCTCAAGCTAGTCAGAGGAAAATTTAAAGAAAGAAAGCTTAGAGGAAAAATAGCCATCAGGTGGAGAATTACAACAGGAGGTTGCTACTAACTCCGTTCTATCACCAGAGGGCGTAATTCAACCAACAGCTCCATCTACCGCTGAGCGGCCCTCAACTCCCATAGTTGATGGACGGAATTCTGAGGCAGGACCCCAAAGATTAGCATGCCCTGTACTTGAGCAGGCAGGAGGGCAACGAATTCACCGTGCTTTAGATTTCAAAACAGTAAAGCAATTAAAGGAGGCTGTAACAGCCTATGGGCCGCAAGCTCCCTTCACGATAAGCATGGTCGAATCTGTTACCAACTTGGACATGACACCAGCAGATTGGGCTAACATGTGTCAATCTGTGCTAAATGGAGGACAATATTTGTTATGGAAGGTTGCCAATGAGGAATTTTGCATGGAGACAGCTAGGTGAAATGCAGAAGCCGGTTACCCTCAAAGAAATATAGATATGCTATTGGGAAAGGGACCTTATGAGGGTCAAAGACAGCAAATTGAATATGACCCTGGCGTATACGCACAAATTGCTGTAGATGCAGTTAGGGCATGGAAAACTTTATAGGAGCATGGAGATTTACAAGGTCAACTATCTAAGGTAATACAAGGAACTAATGAACCTTACGCTGAATTTGTAGATAGACTTATCCAGACAGCCTCTAGAATATTTGGTAATACAGAACAGGCAATGCCATTTATAAAACAACTGGCTTATGACCAAGCAAATCGTTGCTGCAGAGAGGTCATTAGACCATGGAGACATGAAGATTTAAACACATATATTAAATTATGTAGAGACATTAATGAACAAGGGCAAGTCTTAGCAGCAGTACAACAGGCTTTAGATGCCAGGCCAAAAACATGCTATAATTGTAATCAAACAGGACATTTAAAAGGAGTTGCCCCATAAGAGGAGGGTTTAACAAAACTGGGTATCAAAGGAATAGAATACCGGGTATTTGCCCACGATGCCATAGAGGGAAACATTGGGCTAATGAATGCCGTTCTCAAACCACCATAGAGGGTATTCCGTTATCAAAAAATGGACAAGGACCAAGTGTTTACCCACAATATCGTGGAGAAAGGTATCAGGCTCCATTGCCAAAAAACGGACTAGAGGGCCCAATGCCCCGGGGCCCAAAACCACAAATATATGGGGCAATGGAGGAACCCAGCAGCACCATCAAGGTAGTGCCCAGGACGCATTATCCATTAAATCCCTCATCAGACAAACTAGAGGGAGCGCAGGGTTGGACATCTGCGCCTCTGCCAGAGCAGTACTAACTCCAGAGATGGGAGTTCAAATCATTCCCACAGGAGTAAAAGGACCTCTTCCCCAGGGAACAGTAGGCTTATTATTGGGATGCAGTTCTTCTACACTAAAAGGACTTATGATAAGTCCTGGGGTAATTGATCCCGATTATGAGGGTGAAATAAAAATTATAGCTAGTTCTCCAAGAGGTATATCAGTAATTTCACCAGGAGATAGAATAGCACAGTTATTAATAATACCCAGCCTGCATGATAAATTTTCCAGTTGTAATGTAAAAAGAGGTTCCAAGGGATTAGGCTCCACAGGTGTAGATTGGGCTATGCTGTCTTTAAATTTAGATTCTCGCCCAATGCTAAAATTAAATATTCAAGGACATGACTTTAATGGGCTGCTGGACACAGGAGCTGACCTCAGCATCATATCTCGTCAAGAATGGCCAAAACATTGGCCATTACAACAAGCCACTCAAACGCTTCGAGGCCTAGGAGTGGCAACAAATCCCCATAGAAGTGCTATGGTATTAGATTGGAGGGATCCTGAAGGATGTGAAGGAACTATACAGCCCTATGTATTGGATCATCTTCCCGTAAATTTATGGGGACGAGATGTCCTAGATCAATTAGGATTGACATTAACAAATAACATCAATCCTAACGCGCCCACTACTAGGGCTAAACAAGGCTTTAGGAAAGAAAAAAGATCAAGAGAACAAGAATAAGGTATGACAGCACCTATTCAAATAGATCAAGAAATAAATAGACATGGATTGGGTTTTCAGAAAGGGCCACTGAGACAATCAAAATTACTTGGAAATCAGAAGGACCAGTGTGGGTTCCTTAGTGGCCCCTGACTAAAGAAAAGATACAAGTAGCCCATGACTTGGTCAGACAACAATTAGTGGAAGGACATATACAACCTTCCGTATCCCCCCATAATACTCCCATTTTTGTCATTAAAAAGAAATCTGGTAAATGGAGATTATTACAAGATTTAAGAGCCATTAATAATGAGATGGTTCTTATGGGACCTGCTCAATCAGGGATTCCCCAATTGTCTGCTTTACCAAAAACCTGGCATGTTTTAGCTATAGATATTAAAGATTGTTTCTTTTCAATTCCAATTCATCCCGAGGATAGTCCACATTTTGCATTTACTATCCCTGCACTGAATCATGAAGGTCCTGATCAGAGATATGAATGGAAAGTACTCCCTCAAGGGATGGCTAACAGCCCAACTATGTGTCAAATTTATGTTAATAAAGCAATCCAGCCACTTAGAAATCAAAATCCTGAACTACAAATATTTCACTATATGGATGATGTGTTATTAGCACATAAAGATAAAAACACATTGCTAGAATGTTATGCCACACTTACAAACTTATTGAAAAATTATAATCTAGAGATAGCAATAGATAAAGTACAATTAAATCTTCCAATTAATTATTTAGGAGTTCTATTATCCTCAACCATGGTCCATCCACCAAAAATTCAAATACGAGTAGATCAACTCAAATCACTTCATGACTTTCAAAAGTTATTGGGAGACATAAATTGGATAAGGCCTTATCTAGGCATACCAACAGGAGAGTTAGGACCTTTATTTGATATTCTAAAAGGTCCATCAGATCCAAATTCACCCCGCATGTTAACGCCTGAAGCAAGAAAAGCATTAAAAATCATTGAAACATATATGGAAAATATGCATTTGGATAGAATTGATATAAGTTTGCCTTTATTATTTATTGTACTACCAACAAAAAATATTCCTACAGGAGTATTTTGGCAAGAAGGTCCATTATTGTGGATACATTTATCTTATTCTCCTAACACTATTCTTACTAGATATCCTGAGGCTGTAGGACAATTAATACTCAAAGGAATAAAAGCAGCAAAGGGAGTGTTTGGGATTTCTCCCAATAAAATTATTACTCCATATACTATGGATCAAATTGATGAGTTAGCTAATGAGTTAAATACTTGGGCAATAATCATGTGTAAAACTAGTGTTTCATTTGATAATCACTTACCATCTAATCCTTTGTTGTCTTTTTGGTCTAAGCATCCTGTAGTTTTTCCAAAAATGACAAGAAAAACCCCTATCATAAATGCTCCAAATATATTCACTGATGGGTCAAACAATGGTACAGCAGCAGTAGTTACTCCTGATCAAACTTTTACATTTTTAGTACCCAAACAATCAGCTCAAAAGGTAGAGCTTAATGCAGTATTACAAGCTTTTATGATGTTTAAAGATTCTGTATTTAATTTATTTTCTGATAGTCAGTATGTAGTTAATGCTATAGTATCCCTTGAAGATGCTGGTAGGATTTCACCTTCTTCTACTGTTTTCTCTTTGTTTTCCGCTATACAAAGTCTAATCTGGGACCGAAAAGATCCATTCTTTATAGGACATATCAGGGCACACACAGGATTGCCTGGAGCCCTTAGTATGGGCAATGAACTACAGATAAATCTACACATGACATACATATTTTCTCCACAATAGAAGAAGCTATAAATTTTCATAAAAGGTTCCATGTCAATGCTAATACTTTACAAAAGCGTTTTAAAATAACTAAAGAACAAGCCAGACATATAATAAAACAATGTCAAAATTGTGTGACATTTTTACCTCAAGTTAATCTTGGAGTCAATCCTAGAGGACTGATACCTAACCATATTTGGCAGATGGACGTCACACACTTGCCAGAATTTGGAAAATTAAAATATTTACATGTTACAGTTGATACTTCTTCCGGATTTTTGATGGGCTCCCTTCATGCCGGAGAAAAAACTAAAGATGTTATAGCTCATTGCTTACAAAATTTTGCCGCTGTGGGCATTCTAAAACAGTTAAAAACGAACAATGGTCCTGGTTATACTTCCACCTCTTTTAAACAATTTTGCTCATCATTTGGCATTACTCACATAACAGGAATTCCATACAATCCACAAGGACAAGGCATAGTTGAAAGAGCTCATCAAACTATTAAAATGTACTTATTAAAACAAAAGGAGGGAATTGGAAAGGGGTATATATCCCCCAAAGATAAACTTAAAATAACCCTTTTTACTCTAAACTTTTTAAATTTGGATTCATCGGGACTTAGTGCTGCGGAAAGACATTTGTATCCAAAAAATGTACATAAGCCTAAGGTACTTTGGAAAGATATTCTAACAGGACAATGGAAAGGCCCAGATCCAGAGATAGTCTGGAATCGGGGCTCTGTCTGTGTTTTTCCACAGGAGGAACAGCAACCAATTTGGATTCCAGAGAGATTAACTAAAACAATTTCTACAGAAAAAGAAGATGATTTGACTCAAATCCATAACAGCTGATATCCAGAGCTCCAGCTTGGCTATTCTTACATCTGTGACAGTGATTAACCAAGGTGTTTTTTTCAATATCTATTTTATTATTGCATTTTTCCCACATCATAAAGTTCTATTTTATTTTTGAGCTCATACAAACCTAGGTTAATGTTTTTCTGATCAGTTTTATTTTTTGACTGTGTTTTATTTTTTGACTGTGGAGTTTTTAAACATTGCAATGGAGATTTCACCTAGGTATAGCTACAAGGCCTTTATTTACTATTGTCTTATGTGTTGTATGTTGTGTGCACACTTCTGTTTTGTGTTGTATGTCTGTATGTGTGTATGTCCATATTTCTTATATGAGGAGCGCTCATGAAAAAATGGATCCGAATTTTTTCTTTATTCACGTGATTTATATGGTTTAATTTAAATTAGGTGAACAACTGTTAATGATTGTTTTTAAAGATGGTTAACAGATCTGTTTGTTTACTAATTTAAATTAGGTAAACAGCTGTTAAGGATTGTTTTTAAAGGAGTTTAACAGATCTGTTTGTTTACTTTCACCTTTCCTTTTCATTATATTTAATAATTCTGTTCAGGATAATGTCTCTTTAGCATCATTGCCAGAATTTCCATCTCCATCCCAATTCCGGTGAAGACTAAGATAAAACCAAACTACAGCTTCTATGATAGCTATCACAGTAAACTGTATAAACTGATGCATCAATGAATATAACTCAACAAGTAATGTTCAATCAAGGACTTGATTTACTTTGGGAGGAAATGGACATATTGATAGACTCCTCCGATTTGAACTGCCTGGACTATATATCAGTTACATGCATTATGAAATATCGTCTGGTGCAGCGAATTGTGGTACTGCTGGCATATCTTTGCTGATGGTGTCACCAGTGATGCAATTTCCTTGCCAGCTCACCCCATGTTAATTGTGGTAATGCTGGCATATCTTTGCTGATGGTGTCACCAGTGACGCAATTTTTCCAAAGGAGCCATCAATTGGCTTGGTGTCGTGGCATTTCTGTATCCTCCTCCCTTCTACTAGTGATGGTCTAAATTTGGGGGTCCCCAATTCTGCCATTTAATAGCTGTGTGACTGTGGGTATGTTTCTTATCTAGCTTGTGCCTATTTCTTTATCTATAAGGAAGTTTAATATTACTTGGAGGATTATTCTGAGGGTTGAGTAGCTAGCCCCTGGCACATGTATGGTAAGTGTCTAGAAAACATTAGCTGTTAAGAGCACCAGGCACTCTTTGGGGCAACATAAGCCTAAGATATTTCTCCCCTGCCTTTACCCCCAGATGAGAAATTGTCACAGCTCTAGGGCCCCTTGCACCTTACATCTCTTCATGTAAGGACTTGGTCCTCAGGCGTCCCTCCTGAAATCCTGGGTCCTAGAAGTATAGCTGAGAAGGGTCCTGCCATTTAGAGAGAGTACTGGATGGAAAGCAGGAGGTGAAGACCTGCCCACAGAGCTAGCACCAGGGACTCACTGCCTAATCCTAATGAGTCACTGCTCTCTCTGGGCCTTGTTTTTTCCATATAAAAATGGGGATAATATATTAAAAAATATATTAAAACATAGTACTGCATCCCTATAAGGGCTTCTTTTTTTTAAAATAACTTTTATTTGTAGGTGTTTTTTGTTTTTTGTTTTTTTTTAATGTGGTGCTGAGGATCAAACCCAGTGCCTCACACATGTTAAACAAGCGCTCTACCACTGAGCCATACCCATAGCCCTGGCTTATTCTTTTTAAATAGCAAGTAGCAAGGGCCCCCACTCAGGAGAGAGGTCTTTAGCTCATACTGAATGGTGATTTTTTGTTTTGTTTTTTAACCAAGGATTGAACCCAGGGGCATTTAATCACTGAATCACATCCCCTGCTCTTCTAAAATAGTTTATTTAGGGCTGGGGACATAGCTCAGTTTGTAGAATGCTTGCCTTGCATGCACAAGGCCCTGAGTTCAATCCCCAGCACCACCAAAAACAAAACAAAAAAATTATTTAGAGACAGGGTCTCACTGAGTGCTCTAGGGCCACACTTAAGTTGCTGAAGCTGGTCTGGAACTTGCAATCCTCCTGCCTCAGCCTCTCAAGCCATATTGTACCTGGCCAGTATGACTTTTTAAAAATATTTTTTTAGTTGTTGACAAACCTTTATTGTATTTATTTATTTACATGTCGTACTGAGAATTGAACCCAGTACCTCACATGCTAGGTAAGTGCTCTACCACTGAGCCATAGCCCCAGCCCCAGCATGACTTTTGATATGCAACTGATATTAATTTGAATTCTGGCTCTGCAACAAGGTTATGTTCCAGTCACTTAGCCCCTCTGGGCCCCAATTTGACCACCTGTAATCTGAGGCAAAAAACACTGCCAAATATAGGGGGCTGGGGAGTGCTGGGACAATTGCATCAGATGCAGTATGTTCAGTGCTCCATCCTGGTGCCTGGCATACATTAATAGGTGCTCAATGGCCTTAGGAACCCAGCAGAAGTCATGACTGGACAGAAGGTGCCAAAAAAGACAAATGCAGGGTCTTGATGAGTTCCAAGGGCCTGCTACCAGCATACTGTCCCCAAGTGGGAGCCACCTTCTGATGCTTCAAGGGCACAGAGCAAAGCCCACAGCAGACTCCTCAACCAATGAGATGAGAGGCTGCCTCCATCCCCTGAAGCAGTCCGTCCTTACACTCTGCCCCGCCAACACTGGCCTCTCCAGGCTTCCCTCTGCCCACACAAACTGGATTACAGTTCCCCTCACACACCTTTGCTCTAGTTGCCTGAACTTGGAACCTTCTTCCTCTGGTTTGGTCCACATGCCCCAAACAAGTTGGAAGGGCACCCCCCCCCATCCTCACCTGCAGACACCTGCCCCACCTCTGCAGTACTGCAGTGCACCTGCAGAGTCCAGTGGTGTCTCCCAGCAGGTAAGCTCTCAGCCAGGCAGGTAGGATCACATAAGGACTCACCTGAGTGCCCAGCGCCTGACACAGAGGGAGCACGGTGAGAGTGTGCTTAAGAGTGCAGCAAGTGTTTGAATGGCTGAAAGAAGGAACTAATAATGCATCCCGTTCCCAAGCCCCAGCCTGCACACAAGCACCAGCTGTTATAGCATTCCCAGGCACACGCCCAACATGGCCACCTGACACCTCCAGGAAGGCTCCTGACCTCCCCTGGCCCCTGCTTTCCCTTTTGCTTACCAGGATAGTGGACTCGGGGAATGACGGGAGGACTCGAGGTGGTACACAGGAAGCAGGGGGCCTCTGTCCATCCTGGGACTTCTTTCTGCAGAAGGCCCTGCAACCACTGTCTCCATAGAGGGAAGGACTACTACTTAGCTAAGCCCAGTTCACCCCTGCTCTAGGGAAGGAAGAATGAATGAGTGGCAGGCACAGCCTCAGGTCTCAGCCATGCTGGTGGCAGTAATGGTGGTAACAGGAGCACTGGGAATCAGGGGAGGCCAGGCTGAACCAGGCAAAATGCTCCCCTTCCTATGGGAAGCAGGACAGAAGTGTGTAGAGGGGACAGGGGCATGACCTGATGGTTCCTATGGGAAACGTGGACCTGACCATCATCCGGTGACCCTGGCCACTGGGACAATAACTGAGACTTCAGCAGAGCTCCCATGCTTCCAGCCCCTCCCTGCCCCTTTTATGAGATAGGGAAATGGAGGCCCATGAAGGGGAAGGCTGAGGGCAAGACACACGCTCCATCCATACACTCTGCCCCGCCAACCTGTCTTGAGGGCAAAGCCTCTTCCATCCCCATCCCAGTGACCCTCCCTCTCAGAAGGACCAGAGTGTGGCTCTTCCCAGAGTCAGAAGTCAGTAATGGAGGCAGTGACATCAAACTTATGTTTAGTTACCTCTGTGGATTTGGAGTGGCAGCTGGAGAATTGAGTAGGGGGACAAAGCTCTCCAAAACACACTGCTGTCAAGAACACAGGGGTGGCCAGGAAAGAACAATAGTCCTGGCCTCTGTTGACTGAATTCCTACATCGTGCTAATGCTGTAACTAGATTCTCTTATTTAATCCTAATAGCACCCTCTTGGATCTGTGACCCCAGTTTTGTAAACATGGAGATGAAGGCACACAGTTGCAGCACTAGTCAGTATCAAAGCCAGCATCTGAACCCACACACCTCACCCAGGGCCCACCATCCCCCTGTCCTCTGTTCATTTCTTTTCTTTACAAATACTTACCTTGCACTTACACAGACAAAGCATCAAGGTCAAAGGGCATCAGGCAGCTCTGCATTCAGTGCCCACTGTTCAGTGGACGTGATGATTCACCCCTGGACTGGGAAATGCTCCAGTGAAGAGACACAGTTACAACAAGCAGGCCTGTCCTTATGCCTACTCAGAGCCCTCCCAGGCTCCCCTTCTCTCATCAGCACTCTCAGCGTGACATTCAAGGCCCTTCAGGATCTGGGCCCTTGCCCCTGCTGCAGCTTCCTCCTTCCTCTTTGACCCCCTGAGCCCAGACATCCTGGACACAGTTCATCTCTGCAGCAGGAGGGTGCGGTGGCTAAGGGGCTCACTTCTGGAGTGAGGCCATCTGCATTCCAGTTCCAGCCCCATGCTCACCCCTGTAGGTCTTGGGCACTTTGCTTAGGCTCTGTGGCTCTTTCCTCATCTGCAATATAAGCAAGATAATAGCATCTACCTCATGCAGGTGCTGAGGTTGAAATAATCTCTGTGAAGCATATAGAACACAGCCATGTTCTCAGCTTTGGGCCTTTGCACCTTGTTCCCTCGGCCTGGCCCACTCTGCCTCCCACTTGCTTCCCTCTCTTCACCTCCAACTGTTCCTGCCATCATTGCTTAATGCCCATCCTTCAATCAAGTCCTCTGTCTCTTCCAGGAATCCCTTCCTGGTTCCTCACCCAGGTGTCCCCATGAAACTGCACCATCACTACTCTTACCACACCGAATCCTGTTAACTTGATGGTTCCCCGTACCTCTCTGTAAACTGAATCAAGGTCCCTGAACCTCTTTACTGCCAGGGTCTAGCACAGCACCTGCACGGCACCTAGTAGGTGCACAAGTGATTATTGGCTGATGGCCCAGGGAAATGATTAATTCTGAACAGATCATAGGTAGAAGTGATCACACATGATGGACCTGGGCCATGAAGCTGAAGAAGGAATCAGGGGTGCGGCAAGGGGAAAGGCCCTCAAGCAAAGGAGCCTTGAAAGGGCATAGGCTGGCCTGGCTTAGAAACAACAGCTGTTGCCTACTGAGTATCTAGACTAAGCCAGGCAGCATCCCAGGTGTTTGTGTGGACTGGCTCACTTAAATCCTCCCCACACCTCTAGGAAGCAGGGATTTTCATGCCCTTCCTGCCTTTTACTGATAGGAAGTGCCACAGAGAGGTTAAGATACCTGTCCAAAGTAAGCAAGCTAATGACAAACAGAGCAGGCCATGAATTCAGAACCCTCCTAAGCTCTTCAGGAGCTATCAGTATTACTAGGCCTTACTCTCCCTCTAGGAATTCGCAATTGATCCAGGTGCCTTTGCCTTGCTCACTCCAAGCTATGATAAAGTTTTGGCACTCACTGTGTCATGAATGCAATGTCTCCAACCTGCCTACCTGCATAGAATAATCCACTGTCCGCAGAAATCACTGCTAGAGCCTACGGTCAAAATCCCCATAGCACCTGTCACTCCATCAATAAGATTCTTATCACCCATGAACTTTCTAGGTGAACTTCAGCAGTTCTGCGCTTGCAAATGAAGCATCCTCAGTTACTGTCACTCAGTAAGTGCTTCTCTCTCTCTCTCCAGGACCTACACAGTTTCCATTAGCCAAGGGCAATTAAGCTCTAACCATGGGAGCTCATTAGCAGCCTGGAGAGTCTGGCTTGACGGGAATGGACACCATTCCTGCACCACAAAGGAGCCTAAAGTACCACCCCTTTCTGCTGGCCCACAGTGCACCACCCATCCACCTACTATTGCCAAAGTGTCACCATCACTTAAAGGCAGCTGCTGCTTACCAAGTACCAGCTATGAGCAGGACACCATTTCCCCACTTTATGGATGAGGAAGTTACAGTGCAGAGACTTAAGGAAGCATCTTGCAGTAACATGGTCCAGCTGATCCGATTCCAGTCTGTAATCTTACTTGATGATTCAAGTCATTGTTTTAAATTAAGTGATGTACCTTGAATTTTTAAATAAAATGTTTGTAATAACATCATGATAATTTCCTTAACTCCAAACAAAGCCTATGTGCCCCTGGATACAAACAGTCCATTCTAAAAACCATCCTGGCATTTTAATATAGAAATGGATCATGGGAACTCTGAAGAAGCATGGCACTGAAGAAGTTAAGCAAATGGCAATTTCAGCATATTTCTGTAAATACCTTTATTGATAGTTCAGCAGGAGTTTCTTCCATGAAAACACAGAATATTAATGGAAACCTTGATTTACATTCTAAGTTTAACCCATTTAATAATGATGGGTTTGTTATGAACCAGCCTTTGTCCCAAAGTATTAATTCTGCTATTTCCCAGCCAGTTGCCTCTAGATCTCCCCAAGGAATGAGCAATGATAATATAGCCTGTCCCTGTTATTTTTCCAGCATCTTCATTTGATCTATTTATAGCAAGAAGTAAAATCAGCAAGTTCAGAAATGGGAGAAAATAAGGTACATTGTTTGACTATTTCTGTTTTTGCTCTGAGATGAACCCACTCAGTAGGTGTTGCCTAGTCCTTATCCACAGCACTCCCTAGGAAGGCAGTAAAGCATCCTATCAAAAAAACCAAGATCCTGTTCTTGAGCTAAGAGTTAACAGCAGAGCCTGAACTCCTGGTGTGTGGGGGTGTGTGTGTGGAGGGGTCCCTATGTGGTCCAGTATAAGGGAAAGTTTCTTGAAGGTACACTAAGGGTTAAGTATTTCACCACAAATGAGCTCAGTCAGTCCCAGACCACCACACAAGGCAGGTGCCATTAGCTGAAGCCTTTTACCAATGAAGAATCAGAGCTGCGAAAAGGATGAGTAATTTTCTCAAGTCACGTTCCCAGCAAGTGGTGAATCTAGATCATGTCTCCTCAAGGCTCTGATCCTTCCACCAAATCTCACCGCCCCTGGCCCAACTGAAGAAACACTGGCCTAGTGGTCAGGACGCTGACCTTGGGCATATCACTGTCCTCCTCATTATGTGTCTCTCTGCTGTAAAATAAAGAGGACAAGTACCAGCTTCAGCAGACTAAGGCTTTGGTAACTCAAAGGCTGACCCAGGCCTCTTTTCTTCCAAAAGGCCTGACCCAAGGGGCTATTGTGCCTGCCCTCATATTTGCCAGTCAGATGGCATGTGGCAGTGCATTCCTGCTTCAGGCTATTTCCTCTCTGTGAACCCACAGCTGGAACAGCCAGCTTAATGTTCTCCTGTTCTCAAGTTCCAGGACTCTACCTTATCCTCAAATTATCCTAGGACTTGCACATTTATGAAAAGTTGAAAATTAATTGGCTGTCTATTCCTGGAGTCTTGGTTTTTGAAGTGCCATTAGGCTAACCTTCCATAAATAAGCACAAAGTTAAAAAGGACTATTTGAAGCATTCATTTGCATGGATTCTAATTTCTCAAATATTTGAGGCTAACCTGACTAGATAGACATAAATTCAATTTTACTTATTAAAATCTTTTTATCTAAGCAGAAGCCAAGCAATATTTGGAAGGGCATAGTTTTTGGCCACTGCCCAGATTCTAGCTCTAATCCTTAATAGCAGGGCATGTTTGAGTCATTTGCTTTAATGGAGCCTCAGGTTTCTGCACTTGTAAAATGAGACTCATGTCTACTTTGCAGACATGGAAACAGTATGTAAAAATGCCTCACAGCACAGGGACATATGGCAAGCTCTCAACAAAAAACCAGACCGATAAAAGCAGACGGCTTACATCAGTCTGATAATACCTTACTCAGAGAAATGCCCAACTACCAAGAGGGCCCCCAAGGAGGCGGCTCTTACAGCAGGAGCTCTCAATCCACTGACTGTGCATGAGAATCATCTGAGAGCTTTAAACGTTTTATACCCAGGCCACAGCCCAACCAAAACCTCTGCAGGGAATTCTGGCGATTCCAACATGCAGTAAAGCTAAGACCATTGCCTTGTGACCTGACCTTTCTAAGTTTGGTCCAAAGGGATCCAGGACTCCAAAGGGAGGCCTGGGAGCCATCAGGGCTGGGCAGATACATTCACTGGGAACACAATGTTGCCTGTGCTTGGAGTGGCATTACTCTTGCAGTAACCCCAGTGGTAGTAAGCTTTGCCCAGCAGTTTAACAGGGCCGGGGGTGAGGACTCACCAAGACAAGAGCTACAGTGCACTAGGAAGCAGCTCCGGCTGGCCTCCTGCAGCTCACCATCAGCGATGAGACCACCTGGACACTGTAGAGTGACTGGGTGTGTGCACACAAGAAAGAATGTGACCAGTGCTGTGTGAGGCAGAGGGAAGAACCATTTCTAGAAGCTGTCAGGCAGGTTTTTTGGAGCTGGTGGCTTTGAGATTGGCTTTGACAGATTCTTGTTAGACCTGGACGTGGGAGGGGGGACTCCAGGGGTCAAGGATGGAAACTCTGGTTATGTTCCTAATCTAGTGTGCAGGAGCAAGAAAAGCAGGCAGTGTTGCTGTGTGGCTCAAGTCCATTCCCAGTTTCCCATGGATTTTAGGCAGAGAAAAGCTCTTTATAGTCATTCCATTGTGGCTCTGGGATCCAACTCTGCCCTCAAGACAAGGTCACCATGGGGCTTGAAGTCTGCTGCTCACAGATGGTTAAAACATAATTTCCCAACCATGCTTTTTTCTTTTTTTTTGAGTGTGAAAACAGAAGAAAAAGAATGAAAAGGAACAGTAAGGTATTCTAAGCAGTTAAAATAGGAAATGTTATTACCATTCAAATTAACATGAAAGGCTCAGTCTAATAGTTAGATTTTATTCAATCAAGAAAATCTTATCTCAGCTACTCAGGAGGCTGAGGCAAGAGGATCACAAGTTTGAGGCCAGCCTCAGCAACTTAACAAGATAATAGTGATAGGGATGTGGCATGGGGGTAAAGCACACCTGGGTTCAAGCCTCAGTACTCAAGAACAAACAAAAAGTCAATAAAGAAAACATGATCTCAGTGCTTAGGCCATCTCAGTAGGGTTAAGTCTCTGGAGGTGGTTCTTGGGTTATCAGGCAATTCAAATTTGTAGGAAACTCAGACCATGGAGGATCAGAAGAACCAGATCCGCCTATTGTGAGCCTCTTGTGGAACCACTCAGTGACAGCTTTAAGGATTTCATAGAGTTCCAATTTCTCATGTAACAGATGGGAAAACTGCAGCCCAAGTTGGGAAGCAGACGTGTCAAGCCACCAGTGAGTTGGTGACAATCAGACTCTTTCACTTACACTCTCAGCTTCTCAGGAGAGGGCTGGTGGGCCTGCTCTCTGGACTGAGTGAAGCTGAGGCCCCTGGCCTTCTGCCATTCCCATCCTACACAGGAAACTCAGCAGAGAAGGAAGTGACTTGCCCAAGGGCCAAGACTAGAACTTGGGTCTCTTTCTTGCCTCTCAGCCTTCTAATAGCAGCTTTCAAAATGGTATGTAAAAGGAATGGCACATGGTCAGATGGCCAGCCCAAAGAAGGGAATCAAGTTAACAATTTCAAATACAAATAATCTGAACAAATGACTGGGTAAACACTGGTTTCTCTAACACGTTCTCACTTTCCATGAGTGGTCCTGTTCCTGTGGAGACCACCAGGAGAGGAGCATGGGCCAAGAACTGAAGTGTTAGAGTTAATACTAGGCTATGAGATGGGCACTTAGACAACTTGCACTTGGGTCAAGAATTCCATGACTCCTTCTTTGGTGAGGAAGAGCACCTCACCAGTGTTTTGACACCAAACCTCAAAATGTGCAGGGTCCTCCAGGGCCCTCTTGCCAGCAATTATCACGAAGGGGTAGCCGAGCTTGTTGGCATCTTTCAGTCTATTTCCAATGGTAAGATGGGTCCTGTCGTCCAGAAGGACCTCCCCATGGAGCTGAGGCAGAGCCTCTGTGATGTGGTCATACAGGTGCCCCATGAGCTCTGCAGCAGCCTCCTCCTTACTGGCTGCCTTAGGGGGGATGAGGCAGACTTGGTAAGGGGCCAGAAGGTGGGGCCAGCGGATACAATCTTCTGTAGAGAGAACTTCAATAGCAGCAGCCAAGATCCGTGTCACACCCAAGCCATAGCACCCCATTTCAGCCAGGGATGGTTTACCATGAGCATTGGTAAACTGGGCATTGAAAATGGAAGAATACTTGGTACCCAGGTAGAATGTATGTCCTACCTCAATGCCTTTCGTTTCAGTCAGTGGGCCCTGGCAGGCAGGGCAATTCATCTGTGACAAGCCTAGTGTCTCCACGTTGGCTGAGAAGCTGCAGCTTGGACAGACTGCAAGCCGGTCCTCTCCAATATCCACTGGTAGCTGGAACTCATGAGACATTGTGCCCCCAATACTACCCACATCTGCCTGGGCCTTGATAAATCGCAGCCCCAGCCTGTCAAATAGGCTGCAGTAGGCATCACACACCAGGCCATAGGTCTGCTGGGCAGCCTCTGGGGAAGAGTCGAAGGTGTACATATCTTTCATGTAAAACTCTCGGCTACGGAGAAGACCAAAGCGGGGTCTAGGCTCATCCCGAAACTTCCTCGTCACTTGATACAGTAGAAATGGAAGCTGCTTGTAGGACAGTTTCTTCTGGGAGGCAATAAGGGCAGTAATGGCCTCCTCGTGAGTTGGACCTAAGCAGTATTCCTTACCATGCCTGTCTCTAAGTCTTAGCAGCTCCTTGCCCATCAGGTCCCAGCGGTTGGTGGCCTGCCAGAGTTCTGCTGGGCTGAGGCTGGGCATGCTGATTTTCTGCCCCCCAATCCCCTGCATCTCCTGGTCTATCACTCGCACAAGCTTCTCCATAGCACGAACGGTGTAGGGCAGGAGATGGTAACAGCCAGGGCTTGCTGGGAGGATCAGACCCACCTGCAGCATCAGTCGCTGGCTCTTACAAGTCAGGTCGTTAGATTTTCCCTCCACAGAAAGCACCTGGTCTTCCCGGAGGTTCTGTGGCTGAAACATGCGGGACAATATCAAGCGCTGCCCTCTCCCTGGGGCAGAGTGGTGACATCTGTGGGATATGTATCTGGAGAGCTGGTGGCTGCAGGTGGCCCAGGTGGACAATGCTCTGCATCTTGTCAGCAGCCCTTCCATGACAACCTGGCACAGGGAAGCAGGTACCTGGAGACAAATGAGTCGTGGGGAATGAGCTGTGACTGGGTTCCGAGTCACTAAGAAGTCACTCAGTCTGGTCTCCAGCAAACTTCCAAGTCAGCCACTGACTCTGTATGTGTGAATCCTTCTATTTCTGATATCCTAGCAGATCAAAGCACTACTTCTCTTACCTTTTATTTCTTTAAAAAAAGTCAGTATTTTTCCTGGCTATGAGAGCATACCAACATGCTGTGGAGACGCTACCAGCAGTGACTGCACGGCCCTGAGACCAGGCAGCCTGGATTCCAGACAGTTTCTTCATCTGGGAGATAATAATAATAATGGGACCTATCTTGAAGGTTTACTGTGGGAATTTAGAAGTTCTTAGAATAGTATGTGGCAAAATACTATGAGCCTACTGATGTTTGCTATTATTGTAGGAAACTGAGAGGGAAAAAAACTAGAAGAAAATCCACTATAATCCCTCAGGCAATTGCTGTGGACACTGTGGCAATCCCTTGTCTCTTTTGCAAACCCTGCCCTTCCCATCTCTCACCCTGTTTAAAAATCAATTTCAGGTGCCTCAGCCCTCCTCATTGCACGTGCCCTGGGCAGTCCGAATCTCCACTCCCCCCGTGTGTGGCTCATCTCAAGTTTCAAACCTCCATATTGATGAAGCCAGATTTAAAGTTAGGTAGTCAGTGTAGTTAGGTAAATCCGGGTCTAATATCGAGTGAAATCTAAAATGGAGGCCATGCTGAGAATGATTCCAGAAACGCAGGACAACTCATGGAATGTTAATAAAGTCCCAGAAAAGCCCCTAGGCCCAAAGTCCATCCCAAAAGAATGTTAATGAAACCCAGGAAACAGCCCCCAACAGATTGGGAGATAGCCCATCCCAAAAAAGTGATAATGAAGTCCTTCCTGCCCAGATTACTTGTTTGGCCCACCTGTGTCCCAACCCTTCCCCCTTACATTCCATCACCAAAACTATAAAAAGGGGAGACAACCGCACTTCCACGGATTCCACCTCTTGGGTCCCCTTCTTCCTCCGGGAGAAGTCTTTTCTGCTGTCCTTTTATAAACTTCTAATTTCTCCTCTGACCTTGCCTCCGCGTGCTTCTCTGGTGTTATTCTTCAACATTGGGGGAGCAAGGACTCCTCAACCGTCAACAGTGGTAACATTGACCCCTGCCTGGAGAGCACACTGCACAGCTTACTTCCAACTCTGCACCACAGAATAAACTCAACATTTTCCCCAGACCTGCCTATCATACTGAATGGCACTGCAAGCTGTCCTTACCAAACAAAACAGAATCAGAAACCTGGGTATATCCACTCTGCCCCTTGCTGTGGCCACATTCACCAGCCCTCTGGATCCTGTCATTCTTGTCCCCATCTCTATCTTCTCAGCCTGTACCTCAGTCTAGGCCACTGTTATTTCATCTCCTGACTTGCATTCCTGCCCTCCTTCAATCTGTTCCCCCACTGTAGCCTTCAAGGAGGCTTCCAATACAATGCAGTCCCAGTGTTTGTTGCTCAAAATGGCTTCCTGGTGACCCAAGAATAAGGTCCAAGCCTCTGACCTTCAGAGTGTATACAGCATGCCCCTCCTGGCCATGTCACACCAGTGCACGCTCCCTGTTCCAGTTTCCCCATGTGCCTCTTTTTTACTTAATATTTTTTTTTTTTTTTTTTAGTTTTAGGTGAACACAATGTCTTCATTTTATTTTTATGTGATGCTGAGAAACGAATCCAGTGCCCCACACATGCTAGGCAAGCACGCTACCACTTGAGCCACATCCCCAGCCCTCCCCATGTTCCTCTTAAACACACTGATTTCTCTGTGGAACGTAGCCCCTGCCCTGTGCATCCCAACACCTACTCGAGCTCCAGGCCTGAGGATCACTGCCTTGTTCTCTGGGAAGCCTCTTTTGTCCCTTTCTCCAGACACCAAACAACTGGCTTCTCCTACATACCCACTGGTTCCCACCAAACATGAATTCCTGTGTGGAGGCTGCTCATTTGGCTGCCTGATTCCTCCAGAAACTCTGTGTGGGCAAGGACCCATCTGTCCTGCTCACCACTGTATCCTTGGCACATGGCAAGACTTACTATATGCTGTCCAGTGAATAGTGATAAGATATTCACATATTTCTAAGAGCAGGACCACCTTCCACTGATGGACTACATCAAAAACGATTCTCCAGTCACCAGAGTTGTTGGTTTTCTCTGTTACATATAATCTATAATGCACAGATCGCTTTCTTCTTTTTTGGTATATATTTGGGAAACATTTCAGGAAAGGAATTAATGAGTCAAAGGGCATAAACTCCTTTGAGGCTCTTGATTTACAGTGCCAAATTCAGCTGAGTACCTCAACTTTTCAGCACAGTCCCTGCAGCAAAGCTCTGGCAGTATGCCAATATGTTACTGATGTTTCCCATCTTTGGAGTATTAGAATCCCAAGATTCAGGTCCACTTGTCGGTCCCCTTCAACAAGTAGCCTCATCAATTTCTCCTGTGCACTGTACAAATACTAAAAGGTTGTGAGGCACTACCACAGAGCCCTAGTGTAGCTTCACAGAAATGTGGCCTAGAAGAAGGCACATACGGATTCACCCCTGACTTCATCACTTACTTGAGGTCCAACCTTAGCTCAGTGGCCCAAGTAAGAAACTCCTTCACCTTTGACTCCTCCTAAAGCAAGAAAATCTCCATAATTTCTCCCAGGTCCACCCCCTTTTTTCTACATTACAATAGTCTAGTGATCCTGAAATTCAATGGAGCATCAGAATCACTGTGGCCTTGTTAAAAACACTGATTATCAGCGCCTGAAATCCCACTGGCTCAGGAAGCTGAGGCAGGAGGATCATGAGTGCAAAGCCAGACTCAGCAATTAAGTGTGGCCCAAGGAAACTCAGCAAGATTGTCTCTAAATGAAATATAAAAAAGGGCTGTGGCTGAAACAGTGCCACAGGTGCCCCTGGGTTCAATCCCCATACCAAGCAAAACAAAACCAAAAAAAGCCACTGATTGCCAGGTCTCAACCTCATTGAGTATCTGATTCAGTAGGCGTAGGCAGAGAACTCAAATTCCTAACAAGCATCCAGGAGGTGTTGATGTGCTGGTTCAGGGACCACACTGGGAAAAACACTGTAGGGACAGAGCTGTGCACGTGTGCTGACTGGGACTATAAACTTCAAGAAGACAATAATCTTGTCTATTTTATTCCAGGTAGTATCTGCAGCATCCAGCACAGTGCCTGCACACAGTGCTGAAAGAGTCTTTTTACCTGTCAGTTCAGTCTCCCCATTACTGACAAAAAGGTAGATGGTCTGAACACTCCACTGCTTATATTATATTATATTAACAACTCCCCATCATGTTTTCTCAGAATGGCATCAAAGCTTTTCATATTTTGATCTCAACACATCTTTTCCAGCTTTTTATCCTACCAATTCCTTAACATGCCCCAAATTACTAATCATTCCTGGAACAGGCCAACCTCCAACTCCCAGCAACTTCAACACACCATGCAACCTTTACTTATCTCCAGAAGCTTCCTTCAGGACAGAAAGCCACTTCCTTCTCCGAACTCCTTTGGCACATGCTTCCTTGCAGTGTATTGTACTGCAGCCACTTCCAAAAAATATTTCTAAGTGTCTTAGTATTGGGAGTGAATGTTTCATGTCCTAATCCTCCATTAAGCTATGAGTTCATAAAATTTATACACTCTTAGACTTAGGGTCTAGCACAATGCCTAATATTTGGGCAATTATTAATAACATTTCTTGATCAAATATTAAAAATGAAGAGTACAGGGACGCAATGATATAATTATTTGTGTAATTTAAATAAGAGCTTTAAGCCCTCCCCCACCAAATGTGTGCCTGTTCTCTGCTTATACAAACAGAATAATTAGTATTTTATCTTACTTTTCAAAATACTGGCCACAGACAATAAAGTAATAGGGTAACAAATATGGTAACCTTATAGTAATGAATGGGACCAAAACTTCAAATCTAGCAAAGAGCCTCTGAGTCATTCAAATTCAGCAATCTTTTACAGAGTACACACTCTGTGTGGAGCTGCTGGTGCTTCCTCATCAGGTCTTTTAAAAGATTCTCAAGACTCCCAACTACCCTGCAATCCAATCAGGTAAGTTGTACTCAAAAGTGTTTACAATAGTGCTGGGTGCCCAGTTAAGTGCCATAATGTTTACTGCAAGAGAAATCCCCCGTCAAGCAGAAGCAAATCGGCACGTGGTCAACCTTGGAAGACAATGAACACTCCCCGCTCCCAATCCAATAAAACTGCAATGGAACCCCACACTGGGTTCTAAGAACTGGCTAGGCCTTCACTTAGGAGTGACCCTGAATCAGTCACTTCACTGCCGAGACCTGCTTTCCCATTCCTAGAACGGGAAGCTTGGCTCGACCGCCAGGTGATTCCCGAGGCCCTTCCAGGGCCGGCACTTCTAGGAACGCCGATTCTCAAGACCACCCGACGCAGTCAAGGGCGGAAGTGCTGTCCTCACTTTTCCACCTAGAAAACTGAGACAAGGTGACCAGCAGGATCCATCCAAGAGTTCATGTGATTGTACCCCGCCCCAGTTCAAGGACGGGACACACGTAAGAAAACGAACACCAGGTCCAGGGTCCCCACGCCCAGAACCCTCGCCCACTGCTCTCCTCCCGCTGTCATCCACGCTCACCACCAGCAGTCCCGGCCAGTGCCACCCGCTCGTCCACCCTGCCGAGCCAGCGCGCCTGCGCCAGCTCGCGCTAAGACCTTCTCGCCAATCGCAAGGCCACACTCACGGGGATGGGGCGGTGCTCCCTGGACCATTCATTGGTCGCGAGTGTGCAGTTTTCCGGAAGTTTAGTCGAAGAGAGAGATTGGCTCTCCCCGAGATCATAGATTGGCCTGGATCAATAGATCACCATTCCGGAAGTGCCCTCTAGGAAACATGGAGGCTTAACTCTATGGTCAAACCCGACTCCAGAAGATTTTGCCTTAGTGTTCTCTCCCACTACCCCTCCCCATTCTCCAATAGAAGTGCTTCTGGCTGCAGTGTAACTATGACAACCTGCAGGCCATTCACCCGATGATTATTTAAGATTTCAATTTAAAATTTTAAAATTGTGAAATGGTTGGAGAGAGGCACTTCTATTAGTGCCCAAGATGGTCCTTAAGACACGAATTCAAACTTTCATTTACAAAATTTTTTTGGAGCATCGACCTTGTATGATCCACTGTTGCAGTCACAGGGAAGAGTGAAGTGAACAAAAGAGACAAAATTACCTACGTTCAGTGTAGCTTACATCCTAGAGAAAGAAACAGTTAACAAACTCGTCTGGTGAAATTTAAGCAGTGCGGGAAGGGAGTCTACAAGGACCACAGTAAATAGCATTTTAATACAATTATTTTAAAAAATAAAAATTAAGGGGCTGGGGATGTGGCTCAAGTGGTAGCGCGCTGGCCTGGCATGCCTGTGGCCCCTTCTCTATCCTCAGCACCATATACAAACAAAGATGTTGTGTCCATCGAAAACTAAAAAATAAGTATTAAAAATTCTCTCTCTAAAAAAAAAAATTAACGCGAAAAATTATCAAGATTTTAAATAATGACACAGTCTGTCAGCAGGTGTTAGTTGCTTTGGAGAAAAGCTAACTAGGGAAGGAGAATGGAGTGGGGATTTGAGAGGTGGCAATTGAAAAGGATGCTCAAAGGAAACATCAAGAAGGTGCCATTTTAGCAAAGAACCCAAAGAGGTGAAAGACAGCCTTGCAGATAGATATCTGGAGGAAGAATATTCCAGACCCAGGGAGCAATATGATGTGCTTCTGAAGTGGCACCCCCTTTCTCCACTGAAAAGTCTTAACCGGGCCTCTCCAGAAATCTTCACCATGGCTGATTTTAGGACTGTCAGCAAGAGTCTCTGCAAAAGAGTTCAATGTACATAAACTTCCTATTTTTGTGTTGCCCTGTTTTACTTGGCCACTGGCTGAGAAGATACCAGCACTCCAGGTGCTGGACACCCCCTTACTAGTTTTTCACAAACATATCCAGTATAGTACTTTGAAGAAATGTGCAAACAAGGCCTCTGGTCTTGAGCTGGGCTTCACAGAGATGTCTACATTTTTAAGGTAAGTTACAAATGGGCTCCATGGTAACAGCTGGCAGGGGGAGGAAAGAAAGGGGGGAAGAAGCTCTCCCCTTCTCAGGTGTTGTCCTTGAAGAGTTAACTTGCCCAAAACAGTGAGAGAAAAAGCTGCTTTTATGTGAACTTCTGCAGACTGTGAACTTCTGAGCCCCTCCCCTTACATGCTGGGTACAAAACTCCGAAACTCCCTGAACTCGGGGTTCAGGGGATTAATTGATTACAGCAAAAGCTGTGCCCTCTGAACCTGGCTGCAGCCAAATAAAACTATTTCCTGCTATCTTCAGTGCCTTGCCTCGTTTGTCCCTAAACACTTCAACAAGAGCTGCATGTTTTATAATTCTGCCTAACAACAATTACGGTATATAGGATGCCTAAAATGTGCCTGAGCAGATGTAAGACACTGGTGACTCTGATGCTGACCCAAGCAGCTCGTTGCTCTCAGGGAGCTTCCAGGAACCATGTCATGATATCAGTGGTGGGGGGAGGGGGCACTAAGCAAAATCCTGAGGAGCCTGGAGAAGGAGGGCTTCACTGAGGAGGTGAAGATTAGCAGGACAAGAATGGCAGTGGGAGTGGAATGGAACATCCACGCAGAGGGCCTAGGACACTCCAAGGCACAGACTGGGAAATGATGAGCCAGGGTGAGGAAGTGTGGGATGTGGTGGGAATTACATCTTTATTTCTTTTAAATTTTTTTTTTTAGTTGGAGTCGGATATAATACCTTTATTTTATTTATTTATTTTTATGTGATGCTGAGGATCGACCCTACTGCTGAGCTACAACCCCACCCCTCATCTTTATTTCTTACAGCTTTTAACACCATCTTGAATCTCAGGTCAGAGCAGTGGTTCTCAGCCTTGACTATACTGGAATCACCATGTGCACCCCCACACACCCCACCCCACCCAAGGTGCTAGTAAGAAACTGATGTGACTCCATTTTGGAAAAAAAGCTTCTACCTCAAAGCCTTTCTAAGGAGAGGGGAGTGACCCTTGTCCTTGGAAAAACCCAGAGAGAGCTCCTAGGCACATACCCACCCTGCTGAGTTGTTTGTCTGCAAATAATAGGAGAGATCTGTGGTGCCAGGTGTCCCTGACTCAGTTAGGCTAGGTGAGGACCCATGGCAACCCCCTAGCAACCACCAATCAGCATGAGACAGGGAAAATACCTGGGATGCCAGATGATCCCCTAGTTATGGTGGTTGATAACATGTTGAGAAACCATGTAGTTTGCAGACCCCTCGTGGCTTAAACCAATCAGTTCAGAGGAATCCCCCTCTTGTACAAGAGCTGCATGTTTTATAACTCTACCAAATAACAACTATGGTGTATAGGATGCCTAAAATGTGCCAGAGCAATTTGGGTAGCAATCACCCCTACCCAACTTGTTCCCGCCAGTGATGTGCTAATCAATGTTAAGAATTGTTGTTTGACTTTCCCGAAATGTGATAATGATTTGCTGTGTGATGTTGTGACACAAAGAGTATCCCCCAAAACCTATAAAATCTCACTGGACAAAGGACCGGGACTCACTCCCTAGGACCACTGTGTCGGAAATGGTTGTGAGTCCAGGCTTGAGCTTGCAATAAAGACTCTTGTGTGATTGCATCGGATTCGGCTCCTGGAGGTCTATTGGGGTCCCACGAATCTGGCATTACACTAGCTATCAATCTGAGGTGAGCCTGGGCAGCAATATTTTATAGTCTTCCCCAGAATGAGTTCAATGAGCAGGCAGCTGGTCTACAGAAATGTCCCTAGACAGCCTAGTGAGGAGAATTCAGGGGGACAGTGGGTGCACCGTATCATTACAATCACAGATTAGCAAAATGCAGCTGGGCTGGAAAATACCAGGGCACTAGGAGGCCAGGCAGAGCTGGGTGGACCTGAGCTCTGTCTCTGAGAGCCCTGCTTGTCCTCGGTAGCCCAGGACTAGGGGTGGGGCTTTCCCTAGGCTTTGAAGGGATGTACTGGGGCCACATTCCCCACTCTTCCTCAGGGAATGCAAGGCCAAATCAGCTTCAGAATTTCCCATGGTTCACACTTCTAAAGTAGCCTTTTATTTCTCCATGCTCCCTTACATGTTATTACATCCCTTCCAATCCTGGAAAAGCCAGGCAGCCGTCTTCTGTACCCTGAGGTGTTAATTATTTCTCAATTAGCAGTTCCCAGGCTGTAGAGCATAGTGGTGTGGAGAGGCCTAATGACTTGCTGTGTTTATAAACCCCCACATCTTCAGAGCACTTACTAGTGGTAACTAATTAATGCTCATGACCCTCTTGGGAGGCAGGCCAAGAAAGCTGCATTTTACTGAGGGTTTGCAGGAAGCTCTCAGCCTGGAGCCGCAGAACCTGGTCAAGACAGCCATAGTCAAAGTAGATTTCCTCCCTGCTGAGAAAGTCCAGAGTGGTCGAGACCCAGCATCCGGCCCTGTCACTGCTAGCAACTCCCTGCGTGATATTTCATACACACACATATGTAAATATATATTTTTTAGTTGTTGATGGACTTTTATTTTATTTATTTATGTGCAGTGATCAGAATCAAACCCAGTGCCTCACACATGCTTGGCAACTGCTCTACCACTGAGCCCCAGCCCCAGCCCCCTGCCTGAATTTCAAGCCATCAGTTGCTCAGCAATTTATTGGATGTCTTGGTTTACAGAGTTCACTCATGATTAAAGCCCCACAAGTTAAAAAAAAAAAAAAAAGAAAAGAAAAGAAAAAAAGAAAACCGGAAAAAATTCACTCATATATTAGTTATCAAAAAGGAAAATGAGCAAGACACCATGGCACACACCTGCAGGTGAAGGTAACAGGATTGCAAGTTTGAAGCCAGCCTGGGCAACTTAGAGAGATCCTGTCTTAAAATAAAACATAAAAAGGGAGTGAGCTGGGGATGTAGCTCAGTGATAGAGCACCCCAGAGTTCAATTTCCAATACTGAAGAAAGAAAGGAAGGAAGGGAGGAAGGGAGGGACGGAAGGAGGGAGGGTTATTTGCATTGACAGAGTCCTTGCTATGTATTGTCCTTATGTACAGGAGCAATATTGAATATTTTCCACCTGTATCCAATTATATCCTTACAACACTTCATTAAGTATGAACATCATTGTGATATCTCTTTTATAGATGAAGCAACCAAAGTTCACAAGGTTGGTTAGCTTGTCCATGGCCAACAAAACTACTAAAAAGGGAAGAAAGGAGGCACGCTCAGGTCTGCCAGACATACAGCCCCATGTCTGCACTCACAGCTTCCAATAGCAGCTTACTTGTATCAAGCACATCTTAACTCATAACCAATGTTGTGTGAGCACAACCCAAACAGACCTTGTCATCTGAGTTGGTCCCTCTGTCTAGAAGCCTGCTCTTCAGGGCCTAGCACAGTGGTACCCTCTTTAGGACCCCTTCTGCAAAGGTGCCAGTATTAAAAACTTGGTCCCTAGCTCTGATAGGGTGAGTCTTAAGGCAGTGGAGACTTTAAGAGGTTATTGGGGGGTATGCCCTTGAAGGGGTTGTGGGACTTCAGTTTTATGCTTTTGCTTTCCTGCTATGAGGTAAGCAGCTTGCTCTACCACATCTTCCCACCATGATGTGCCGTCTTGCCATAGGCCCAAAAGCAATGACTGGAACCTCCAAAACTATGAGTCAAATAAACCTTTCCTCTTTTTAAGCTAACTGTCTCAGGTATTTTGCTACAATAATGGAAAGCTGACTAACACATCTTCCTTGAAGTCCCACTAGCAGGGACTCTCCTTCTCTGGACATCACTCATGATTTTGTTGAGTCCCTCATCTGGCCTGGGGCATATCACAGTTGCATGTGTCCTAAGTGCAAATCCTTGTTTCATAACTCACTTCCTACACACTCATGGGTGAACTACTTGACCTCCCTGAGCCTAAATTCCTCATCCTTAAAACAGTAGTGCCATCTCCCTTGTGGAGCTGTGATGAAGATGAAGTGAGCTAGGCATGTAAAGGGCTTAGCTCAGTGTCTGTCTCGTCCATAGCCTAGTTGCATCAGGGCAGTGGGGTAGGTTGCAGGAAGGTCAAAGAAAGTGTCTAGAGACAGACAGCACAGGAGACATATCCTCAATTCCACACCAGTTCCTGTTCAGAGAGGGGTTTATGTGTAAGGCTGCAAGAGCAGTGACATCATCTGCCTTAGCTTGCTTGTATGACCAGCATCCCAAGGAGTGACTGCGCAGTGTACATGCAAGAAAGCATCTTTCTGCTGATAACACCAACTTGCCCTCGTTCCCAGTGTGCTGGAGAGAGAGCCAGTTTCCTTCAACCCAATATGTATCTGGACTTTCTGACCCTAGCTTGCCCTTATTATTCCCTTAGCTTGGCTTGGTTTTGGGGAATAAAAAAGGGACATACAGGGACATGATATTTAAATGTCCCCCTTTGCTTTAGGGACAATACACTGGCACATAATCTGGGTTAGATACTGTTTCCTATTACTCTTGTTAATGTGTTGATAGTGCCCCTGGCTGGCATGTGCCTGGCATACCGTAGGTCATGTGGCACATAACAAAAATTTTGTCTAAATCTTCAAAGTGCTTATTAAGTAGACAGTTCTTGTATTCTCTCCTTAGCTAGCCAAGTTGTCCTTGAATTTGTTTTTTTTTTTAAATTTTGTTGTTGTTGTTGTTGTTGTTGTAGATGGTCACAATAACTTCATTTTACTTATATGCAGTGCTGAGAATTGAACTCAGTGCCTCACGCATGCTAGGCAAGCGCTCTACCGCTGAGCCACAACTCTAGCCGGAATATGGGTTTTCTATAACCTCAGAGGGTTTTTAAAAATCTTGTGTCATATTTTAAAATATTTTTTGGAATAGGTGCTAATTATATTTTAATAACAAGATTGGGAGGGTGTGGATTCTATCTTTTTGGTACTGGGGATTGAACCAGGGGCTCTTAAACACTGAGCCACATCCCCAGCCCTTTTCTGTTTTTTATCTAGAGACAGGTTCTAGCTGAGTTGGTAGTGCCTCACTGTTGCTGAGGCTGGCTCCCAATCCTCCTGCCTCAGCCTCCTGAGCTGCTGGGATTACAAGCGTGTGGCACTGTGTGGGAGATCATAGCTCCTTTAGCATTTTATCCATCAACCCCACTCACACCTAACCCAAAGGAGTTTACAGACACACAAGGATCCAGCTCCAGCACTTACTGGCTACAGTGACCTGGGGCATGTAACTAGACCTTTCTGGCCTTTGGCTACTCTATAATGGGGACAGCAGCCTCTTGAAATGTTGTGAAGTGCAACAAACATTAGAAAACTTTGTGACCTGAAAATGTTCTATAGATAATAGTGACAGAAACATATGGAGCTCATTTTTTTTTTTTTTTGTAAGAAGACTTGTGTAATGAGATAGTGATTTGTAAGCAATCAAGTGGGATTATTATGTGAAGCAGTTGAAGGGCGTCTTACCTAGTGGTCACTCTAGTCTTAACTATGGACTCTGCTTCAGCATGGCCCTCCCTTTCATCTGTCATTCCTCTACCTGGCAGGTCCCCAACCTCCATCCCCATGGTTCACTCCTTCAGGTCTTTGCTGCAGTATCACCTGTGCAGCCAGAACTTCCCAGACACCGTTTCTCTTCTCCCTCTCTCCTCCCCCTCCCCTCCCCCTCCCTCCCTCTCCTCCTTCTTCCTTTTTTTTTTTTTTTTTTTTTTTTTTTTTGGAATTGGGGATTGAACCCAGGGGCACTTTACCAAAAAATAAAGAAAAGATGAGAGGGCCATGTTTCTATCACTATTATTTATACAGCAATTTCAGGTCACAAAGTTGCTCCAGGGAGGTCAGTCTTTGTTTGTTCAGGGTTTCAACAGGTTGGATGAGGCCTACTCTCATGAGGGATGGCAATCTGCTTTACTCAAAGTCTACAAAGATTTTAAATGTTAATTTTTTTTTTTTTAGTTGTCAATGGACCTTTTTTTTATTTATTTATATGTGGTGCTGAGAATTGAACCCAGTGCCTCACACATGCCAGGCAAGTGTTCTACCACTGAGCCACAACCCCAGCCCCTAAATGTTAATCTTATCCAAAAAACAAAAACAAACAAACAAAAACAAAACACAAACACCCTCGCAGAAATATTCAGAATAACATTTGACCAAATATCTGGGCACTCTGTCTTATCTTGGTCCATTTGAACTACTGTAACAAAATATCAGAGACCTGGCAACTTATAATGAATTGATGTATGAGTTACAGTTCAGGAAGTGGTAATTTTTTTTTTTTTTTTTTTTTTAGACAGAGTCTCACTAAGTTACTCAGGGCCATGCTGAATGCTGAAGCTGGTCTTGAACTTGTGATCCTCCTGCCTTAGCCCCCTGAGTTGCTGGAATTTACAGCAACATTGGTGGCTGTCTGAATTTTACCTGTGCGATATATTTTGTCCACCCCTGGACTAGATCATGGCCTGGCACAGTAAACTGGCATTGTAAACTGTCAATACATTTTTTACTGAATGAATAAATGAGCATAAGATACCTGATACAATGCCTGGTACACAGCTGGTACTCAATGAATACATACGCCTTCCTATTTTGTACTTAATAAATGTAATAAGGTAGATGCTGATGCATCGTAGTAGAGGTACACAGGAAGTGCTCTGGAAATACTGAGGTGGCAGACTCCCCTCTTGGAATGAGGGAGAACCTCCAGGGTATCTCTCTTATTTCTGTTTCCAGAGAAACAGAACCAACAGTGTGTGTGTGTGTGTGTGTGTGTGTGTGTGTGTGTGTGTGTAAAAGAGATATTTTAAGCAGCTGGTGGTGCATGTGATCATGGAGACTGGCAAATCCAAAATCTGCAGAGTGGGCCAGCAGCCTGGAGACACAGAGAAGAACCAATGGTGGAGTTCAAGTCCAAATTTCCTCTTGCTTCAGGGAGGTCAGTCTTGTCTGTTAAGGCCTTCAACTGATTGGATGAGGCCTGGTCTCATTAGGGAAAGCAGTCTGCTTTACTCAAAGTCTACAGATTTAAATGTTAATTTTTTAAATTAAATTATTTATTTATTTAATTAGTTATATCACAGTAGAATGCATTTATGCACTTTGATATAGCATACATAGATGGGATATAATTTCTCATTTTTCTGAGTGTACATGTTGCAGAATCATATTGGTCATGTAGTCACATATATACATAAAGTAATAATGTCTGTTTCATTCTACTATATTTCCTATCCCCATATCCCCTCCCCTTCCCTCCCATCACTTCCCTCCACCTAATCTAAGGTAACACTGTTCTTCTCTAGTGCACCCCACCGACTTATTGTGAATTAGCATCTGCATATTAGAGAAAACATTCAGCCTTTGGTTTTGTGAAATTGGCTTATTTTGCTTAGCATGATATTCTCCAACTTCATCCATGTCGAATTCCCGGCGACATAAACGCTCAGGGTCACTCCAGGGGAACTGGGCTGCACAAAGTAACCACACAAGAGACAGAAATACCTTTTTCTTGGGGGTCCTGTGATGACTCCTCTGACTTTAAAGGTCCGCAGAAAGAGAGAGTGAGCACCTGCTGACCCCTTTTATAGAGGAGAAGCCATTCAAATAAGGCAAGGGGTCAGGTTTCAGGGGGCTGAGTCTAGTTTCATGATATCTGCTGTCAGCAGGTTGACTGACATCTAGGTAGGCCACACCCAAAGGCAGAGCAAGAGAAGGGGACACACAAAGGGTGTTTCCATGGAACATTCTATCCCAAACAGGGCAAAGGGGTAATATCACAAAGGAACAGGTGAGTGTAGCTCGATCCATGGGGCTGCAGGAAGGCACACCTACTCATGAAGACACATTCTGCTACTTTGAGAATCGGGCAGCTTGTGGCCAGATCACTAGGAGTGACTGACAGAGCCTCAACTGATCAGGGAAGGAAAATGCTGGTCACTCAGCGCGACAGCTCCCCACACATCCATTTACTGGCAAATGCCATAATTTCACTTTTTTTTAAAAGCTGAATAATATTCCATTGATTATATCGACCACATTTTCTTTATTCATTCATCTATTGAGGGACACCTAGGTTGGTTCCATAGTTTATCTATTGTGAATCGAGCTGCTATAAACATTGATGTGGCTGCATTTCTGAAGTATGCTGATTTTAAGTCCTTTGGATATAAACTGAGAAGTGGGATAGCTGGGTCAAATGGTGGTTCCATTCTCAGTTTTCTGAGGATTCTCCATACTGCTTTCCATAGTTGTTGCACTAATTTGCAGTACCCCCAGCAATGTACGAGTGTACCTTTTCCCCAACATCCTTGCCAACATTTATTATTTCCTGTATTCTTGAAGATTGCCATTCTGACAAGAGTAAGATGAAATCTTAGAGTAGTTTTGATTTGCATTTCTCTAATTGCTAGAGATGTTGAATACTTTTTCATGTATTTGTTAATCCATTGTATCTCTTCTTCCATGAAGTGTCTGTTCTGTGGACTTTATTTTATTTACTTACATGCAGTGCTGAGAATTGAACCCAGCGCCTCACACATGCTAGGCAAATGCTCTACCACTGAGCTACAACTCCAGCCCCTAAATATTAATCTTATCAAAAACAAAACAAAACAAAAACACCCTCACCAAAACATTCAGAATAACATTTGACCAAATATCTGGGCACTCTGTCTACCTTGGTCCATTTGAACTACTGTAACAAAATATCTGAGGCCTGGTAACTTACGACAAATTGATATATGAGTTACAGGTCTGGTGGCTAATATTAAGGTACTAGAATTTGATGTCCCCTGAGGGGTGCTCTCTGCTTCCAAGATGATCTCTTCTTGTTGCATTCTCCCATGGTGGAAGGAAACAAGAAGGGACAGACACTGTCCTCACACAGCAGAAGCGATGGAAGGGCATAAAAGGTCAGGCAGCTCTCTGAAGCCTCTTTTAAAGGGCACTAATTCATTTATGAGGGCAGAGCTCTCCTGATTTAATCACTTCCCAAAAGTCCCCAATTCTTTACCTTTGAGGCTTACATTATGACATATTGATTTTGGAGGGAAACACACAGCAGTGGTCAGGCCACATTGACACAGAAAGTGAACAGCACAGAGTGTAAAGTTGCTCCCCAGAGAAACAGACACAGAATCAAGGCATCCAGGGAAAGCTATTTATTTGGCAGTAGATTCCAGGAAGCATTGGTAGGGTAGTGGGCAAGTGAGATAGGCAGGGGGGGAAATGAAGGCAGGGTGTGCTGATGAATGGGTTGCTGTGTGGGGAACTCCATCTTACTAGGGACCTCTGGAGACAGTGCAGAACCTGCCCCAGAATTAGCCTGCTCCCAGGGCTTAGGAGGCGAGGTATTTATCCTCAGTTTCCACTCATCATTGGTTGAGAGCTGCTCTGGGGGGGGACTCTCCAGTGTGTCCACTCTGCCACACACTTGGGCTGAGAGTGGCAGTTGCTTGTGCATGTGCCTGGTGGATGAGGGCAGGGGGGCTATGTGCAGGACAGGGAGGTGATACTTGAGCCCACCTTGCAGGATAAAGAAACTGCCATCTTGCTAAAGATACTGCTTTTCGGGTCTCTGAGGCCCAAGATAAACCTAATCCTAATGGGGACATATCCTAATACCTATGCCAGCAGAGAGGTAAAGGGCATTTTTCTTTCCCTCCTGTTCCTGTTGGGAATTAAAAAAAAAAAAATCTTATGGAAAGAACACTGATTGGCCAAAATTGAGTCACATGTTTGCTTTTGTGATCAAGGATATTATGATTGACAGTCTTCATCACCACTCACAGTGAGGGAAGGAGCAATTAGAAGCCCACCCAAATAGGGGGGTGCAATGTTCCTAGCAGGGAGGGGTGCTGGGCAGTTGAGACCATAGAGCTCCATCTACCACAGTAGGAGTTCTTGTGCCTGTCTTCTTTCTTTCTTCCTTCCTTTCCTTCCTTTCCTTCCTTTCCTTTCCTTTCCTTTCCTTTCCCTTCCTTTCTTCCTTTCTTCCTTTCTTCCTTTCTTCCTTTCTTCCTTTCTTCCTTTCTTCCTTTCTTTCTTTCTTTCTTTCTTTCTTTCGTAACAAAACCCAAAGAGGAACTGCAGTTTAATGCAACAATTTACATGCCCAAAGAGAACAAGCCTCACCACAGAGCTATTGACTGGCTCGAAAACAGAAACGGAAAAATCCATCTGAATTTTATGTGTTCAGTTTGCAGAGCAACATACGTGCTAGAAGAGAAAGTAATCTAAAGCCCCCAGAGTTAAAAAGCCATTCATTAGTACTCTTTAGCTTGCCTGCCATTCTGTGCAGAGTGAAGGGACCTCAGGAAAGCTAATTAAACCTCTCTGAGTCTCAGTTTCTCATCTGTATGTGTGTGTGTGTGTGTGTGTGTGTGTGTGTGTGTGTATGATGCCGATGGGCATCATGGGCTCGTGAGCATCGCAGGGGCTGAGGCACAGGAGCACATGCTCACTGCCTGGCCATGGCATGTTTTTAGCAAATCGTTTTGATGGTGACGACAGCAATGATTCTCTGACTTCCCCGGGGGACCAACCCTGCCTAGTTCAATTGTCCTTTTGTGACCAGCTGGAATTTCCCCATACTTCTACAGAAGTCTGTTTCCTACTCTATCATCAGGATCACCTCCCTCTTCCTCATCCCTGTCATGGTTTAGATCTAGAATGTTCCCCAAAGGCTCAGGTGTGGAAGACCAGGTCTCCACGGCACCAACGTCCAGAGGTGGGGCTTTGGGGAAATGATTGGATTATGAGGGCTCTGGCCTCACCATGGATGAGCCCACTGAGGGATTCAGAGCCAAATGGACTATTGGGAGAAGACTAGAGGTGGGGCCTAGCTGAAGGGCAGGAGTCCTAGAGGGAATGCCCTCTGACTGTGTCCTGTCGGTGGCCCTTTCTTATCTCTCTCTGCCTCCTTACTACTATGAGGTGAGCAACTTCCCTTCATCATGCCTTTCCACAGTGATGTTCTGCCACATCTCAGGTGTAAAGCACTGCAGTTGACCAACTATGAATTGAAACCTCTGAAACAGTGAGCCAAAATCAGTCTTTCCTCTGATAAAGTGTTTTTCACAGGGATTCTGTGACAGCAATGAAAAGCTAATGAACACACTTTCTCATCTAACAGAGAGATTGTGTTCCAATCAGACCTGGGATGACAAGTGCTCTAGCTAGGTTGGACAGAGCAAGCAGAGGCAAAGAAGTGTTTACCAGGGGCAGGTGTAGGGCCAGGTGTGAGGCCCGGAGCAGGAGGAATTGGGGCAGGAGGAAGAGGAGCCACTGTGATTCTATGCCTACCAGCAAGCCCGACAGTGACTTTGGCCCATGGAGCAGAGGAGGGTTTCCTGCTGGAAGCATGCCCACCGTGCAGGGGATCTGTTTCCATCTGCTCATTTTACTGCTGAGTTGTAAAGTGCTAAATGTCATTATCCTCCCCTTCCTTAAACAAGAAAAAAGTTAACAGCCTGAGAAAAGGAGATATTTCACTTCATTTGGCATCTAGCCACCATCATCCACACGGGATGCTCCCTGGGGTCTGATTGGAGACAGGGAGAAGCCCTGCTCTGTTCTGCTTTCAGCAGCAAGCACCCGGCTGGGGCTGGAAGCTGGAGGCCAGGCCAGAGCTCAGCTGCAGAGTAGCCAGGCACCCTCTGAACAACTCCAACACCATACCAGGTGCCATGACAGAAAGCGAGAATAGGGGCCAAGGACCAAGTGTTCAGACCAAGTGCTTATTAGGGTGTGCATGGCCTCAGAAGATAAACTTGAATTGAGGAAAGAAATTGCAGAGAAGACGACTTCAACTCAATAGAGGGATGAACTCAGAAGATGTAGATCTGCTGGAAAATGAATTGATTCCTCTATAAAGTCCAGAACTGCTTCTCTTCCAAAGGCGTGCAATTGTGTAGACCCTCTTCCAGAACACTCACTGTGGGGAGGAGTTTCATAGTAGATGGGAGGCTGAGACAGGTGATGTCTAAGGTTCTTTCCAATTCTGAGACCCTGGGAACCTGTAACTGGGGGATCTCAGCTATGTTCACCACCTGTAACATGCCTCGCTCGTGCCAGCTGAACCCCAGTGCTAGGCTGCCTAATGATGGCCGCTGGACCCTGAGGAAGGCTCCATTCTCATTGCTCTGATTGTGTGGCCACTAAAGCTTTCACTTTTCAGTGCTCCCTGAGAAGCCACTTCAGTTGCATGACAGCTGTCCTCCCAGCCCCATAGTGGGCAGATGTGTCCCTTGGGCTTAAAGCTGTAAGCCACCTCCCCAAGCAGCTGAGATCACAATTTGAGAGGACTGTCAGGCCTGGCCTGAGCAGTGGCTTGCTGAAAAGGGGTAGTCAAGAACCAGGTCCTGGGCCCAAGGGACAGCCACGTTCTCCTCCCCAACCCTGCTGGACTTTGGAAAGGCTACTCACCCTAGCTGAGGATGGCTAGAATGGAGTAGGGACAGTGCTTTGCCATCTAAAACCATCGATAGCTTCCCATAGGTCTTCCAAAGTTCCTGCAATGACCCATAAGACCCCGATAACTGTTCCTCATGGTCTAAGCTGTGAACTCCCTGAAGGCAAGGACAAGCTCTGTTTTGTTCCCTACTGTAGCCCCAGAGTTTGGCATTGGCCAGCACTTGGTAAATATTTGTTGAGTAAATGAATGGAAGGGCTGTCATCCTCCTGGGTCTGAAAGAAGCCAACTGGGCAAGGAGGACAGAGAACAGTGGACCACGATTCTGGGGGTGGTTTTGAGCTTGACCTTAGAAAAGTCTCTGCCCACTGGGCCTCAATTTCCCAATCACAGAATTAGGAGATTGGTGTGAGGCTGGATAGGAGGTAGGAAGAAAAGTCATTTTCTGTCTGATCTTCAGACCTTAAGGGACCTTAGGCTGCAGACCTGCCCCTAACCTGAGTCCTGTGAACCTGGCAATAGAGACACCTGTTTGGAATTGAGGTGCCAGCTCATTACTGTGGGTTTGCTCAGTTCAACCTCAAAAACTAAGACTTTCTTATATGTAAAGTTCAGTGCAGGACTTCCTGGACAAGGTGCCTTGGAGCTGAGCACTTGGGATAGAAATGACCAGAAAAAAAAAAAGCCAGTGGAGGAACAAAATGTGGAAAGGCCAAAAGGCAAGGCAGTTTAGGAATGGAGTTGGGGGAAGAGCAACAGTAGGGCTGGTGCTCACAGGACACTGGGAAAGCCAACTCTGGAGGGAAGATGACACATGTCCTGCAGGGCTGTGTTCAGGAGGAGGCACAGAACAGGGTGGTTCACTTCAAGTCCTGGCTCTTCACACACTTACCTGTGGCCTTGTTTGTGTCGCAGTGTCCTCATTTCTGTAAAATGCCTACCCTTCAGGTGAGTGAGAGAATTCAGTGAGGTTACACACATGAAGTGCCTAGCACATAGTAGGCAGTCTGGGGAATGGGATTTCTTACCTCTTTTTGGCTTTCGGTTAATATGCAGATAGCCCTGAGGAAACTAGAATGGGTGTTTGTTAATCATTTAAATGATCAGTGTGAATGAGGTTATCAGAAAGAAATTTTATTCAAAAGGTTACAATAGTCAGGCACTGTGGTGCACACCTGTAACCCCAGCGGCTTAGGAGTCTGAGGCAAGAGGATCTTGAGTTTAAAGCCAGCCTCAGCAATGGCAAGGCACTAAGCAACTCAGTGTGACCCTGTCTCTAAATAAAATACAAAATAGGGCTGGGGATGTGACTCAGTGGTCAAGTGCCCCTGAGTTCAATCTCTGGTTCAAAAAAAAAAGAAAAGGTTATGACAGGAGGCAGGGGCAATGGAGGGAGAAACGCATGAACTTGGGGACAAGAAATGCAAGAAAGGAAACACTGGAGGTGGGGGCACCAACTTCAGCAACTTTTTAAATCTTGCCAGTAGGGAAGTGGAAGGAAATGCATCTCCATTTTAAGGAAGGTCATAGTCATGGTCTTGGTCGAGAAAGGGTGGGAGTGGGCAGGATGAAGGGAGAAAAGGGCCACAAGTACTGCCCACTGATGAGTCACCTCCTGGCCTCTGATGCAATGAAGATGAGAGTAGAAGGAGGTGGGGAGAGAATACCACAGTCCCAAATGGTTAGCCATGGTGAGCCTGAGGTGGAATTCAGCAACCTCAAAGTGGCCTCCTTGTCTGATTTCTAGGTATCTGGAAAGCATCAGTGGCGTTAAAAACATTGACTATCAGAGTGCACCATGGTACAAGTGTCACACAAACCTTTAACACATAATAATGTTTTAGCATTGATCAGTTTACTATTATTTTTCCAAACCTTAAAAATGCTGAAAGTAAGCTTCAGATTCAGGGCAAGGACACAGAAAGTGGGACTTTGGGCAAATGCTTCCCTTCTGTGACTCTCAGTTTCCCATCTGCATAGTGAAGGGGTCAGACAGTGTTGTACTTCAGAATGGTGCCACTCTACCACTCTCACCCTCTAGTTCCTTGGTTTCAAAAAGTAATATAGAGCTGCAGTGCAAGGCTGCCACCCTGTCCCTGGTGGAGCCTGATGTCCATGGCCATGAACAATGCAGGGAGGATAGCTCTTCAAAGAAAGGAAAAGATGCAAAAGAAATCATAAATCTTGCTTTGCTGGTGTCTGGCAAAAATGTAATCTGGGATTTGGGGTTAAAGTAGTTCCTGTGTGTGAGACCACAGAATCTAGCTCAACCCTTGTACAATTTGGTGGCTATCAGGTCTACTAAGTCTTTGACAAAATTCCACATCAAAGATTCCGTGATGATGATTCCAGAACATAAAGGTCCAAGTTCTCCCTCATTCTCTCTTAGAAGATTCAAGATTGAGAGTAGGTGGCATTTCCTAATGGGTGGGGCCCCTAGATTTTCTCCAGAACAGAGAAGTCAAGTAAAGGTTCTATTGACAAGTTCTATTTCAAGGAATTCCAGAGGACTTTGGAACCATGCCGACCAAGAATGACACCTGCTGGAAAACTGGTAGGAGGTGGAGAAAGAACTGAGCACCCAGGTTTAAGTTAAGGCCCTGCCTTAGCCCACTCACTGTGCCACCTTACCCTTGATTCCACTCTGAACTTTTTCCGGCTGCAGGACCCGAGACTGCAGTCAACAGTCAACGTTAGTCTTTCGTTTTTTGAGACAGGGTCTCCCTCAATTTGTCCAGCGCGGGCTTGAAATCGCAGTCCTCCTGCCTCAGCAGTTGGGATCACAGGTGTGCACTCTCTCATCCGGCAACCCCTTATCTTCTTATAGAGAATGGCTCATGAGAGTCCCCAAACTGGCAGTCAGGCCTTAGTGGGCAGCTCGAACTGCCTTAGTCTCAATGTTCACCTCTCAGTTTCGGAAAAGGAATCTGATTGGCTACCGCAAGCAGCCTGCGGGTGGCTGGGGCGCACAACTTCAGTGCTTAGAACAGCCTCAGAACCTGGGGCGGGGCCTCTGCGGGGCGGGGCCTGGACTCCTGCAACTCAGAAGGAGAACGCACGGCGCCTGCGCGCCTCTCCACGCTCACCCTCTACTTCCATGGTTTCGAAAAGCATTCGCACTAGCGCTGGCCGTCCCTGGGCCACCAAGGCCCCGGCCACCCCCAGCATCTCATCCGTGTGGCCGCGCCACACGCGTTGCAGCTCCTGGCGCAGACAGGCCTCCGGGTACTTGCCCCGGGCGCAGCGCAGCCAGGCGTCCACCTCAAGTCCCAGCTCGCGGTCGCTCAGCTGCGCCTGGCTCCACTGCACCAGCAGCGCCTCAAGCAGGCATCCGAAGCCCTCGGTGTGGCTGGAGCCCATGTCGTCCAGCTCCACGGCGCGCTTGAAGCAGGCCGCCGCGTTGGCCTCCTCGCCCTTGATGCGCAGGCACTTGCCTCGTAGCAGCTGCAGCTCGGGCAGCGTGGCGCCCAGCTCGAATTCGCCGGCCTTGGCCAGGAAGAACAGCGCCTGGTTGAGCGCTGCCTCGTCCACCGCCAGTAGCTCCCGCATGGCGTCCACGCCCATGTAGTAGTAGACCTGGGGTGGGGGGGCCGCTGAGCCTTCCTTCCAGTAACACCACCCTCAGGGTCATACCACCCTCAAGCTGGTTCAAAAAAACTTCCTTCATTCGATCCACCCTCCCTACCTCCCCACAGCAGCAATTCTTAAACTCTGTAGCTGCCCCCGCCCCTGGAAAAGGAGAAGCAGTATCGGGATTCCAGTTCCAGCCCTCCCACTCTTGGCCAAATATAACCTTGAGCAAGTCAATCTCTAGACCCAGGTTTTCTCATATGTAAAATTATGATATTATCACCTCTTGGTAACTATCCCCTGAGCATAGTAGTCACTTTGGGGTAAAGAATACTTATTGAGTGCTTAGAGAGCCAGGCCCTCTTCTAAACACGGTACACACATTATCTCATTTCATCTTCCCCATGGCCAGAGGAGGTGGGTAGGAAGATGCCCCTTATTCCTATCCATGTCCTCATACTCAGGCCTAGTCTGGCAGGGAGTCAGTAGGTTATAAATGATCTTTTCGGTAATCAAGCCAAGAGGCTGCCTTACCTGGCCAATGTCCAGGTATGTCCTGAGGCCTGGGCACACCTTGACTACTTCCTCAAGGTCAGCTTTGGCGCAGGCCAGGTGTTTCCTGTCCGGCATGCCCCCAAGCCCCATCTTGGCCCTTGTCAGGTCGTGCAGGTAGGCTCTGATGTGGATCTGCAGGCAGAGGATTAGCTCAGGGAAGGTGCTCAAGTAAGGACCTCCCTTCTTTCTGTCCTACAAGAAGCCCGTCCCTTTATCAATAGCAAACAGGGATGTTCTGTGGGGTAGCAGGAAGCTCCTAAGGCTGGGACCCAGGAATCCTAGGTTCTGGTCCTGTGGCAACTTGGGCTAGCTGCTCCTCTTTCTGGGCCTGTTTCTCTGTCTGTACAATGAGGGGACTGGGTGAAGTAAGTGGCCCTCATTCATTCACTCATTCATTCAACAAACATGTATCGAGTGCCCCCCCCCCCATATTAACCATGTAACCTGGAGGATGTCACACCACCTCTGTGAACCCCATTTTCTATCTCTGAAAAGTTAGTACACTGATACCTCCCTTGGGAGTTACCCTGATGACTGAGAGATCATATTTTAGTCAGGCCCTAGCACATGCCCAGTTCCCTTGTTCACGTCTTCAACAGATATTCATCATGAGCCAGGCACTGTTCCAGGCCCAAGGATACAGTGCAGAGCAAAATGTCAAAAGTCCTGCCTTCATGGAACTCATGTGTTATTACTGAGGGAGGAAGACAATAAACATAATAAATGGTTAAATAGAGTGTTAGGGAGTAATTGGCATTAAGAAAAAAGCAACCCTGGGGCTGGGATTATGGCTCAGAGGTAGAGCGCTCCCCTAGCATGGGTGGGACCCGGGTTCGATCCTCAGCACCATGTAAAAATAAAAGCATTGTGTTGTGTCCATCTACACCTAAAAAATAAATATTAAAAAAAAGCAAACCTGAAAAGGATAGAAAGTATTGGCAGGGGGTTGACCTTTTCAATAAGGTCACTAGAAACTGCCTTTTATCAGGCCTGCAAGAAGTGAGGGAAGAAGTCAATCACATATCTGGGAGAAGAGCATTCTAGATGGAGGCTCAGGCCAGTGGGGCTGGAAAAGAATGAGAGACATGAGTAGAGGGAGGGGTGAGGCCATCATGACCAGGTTTGAGTTTATGGGCCACAGTGTGGTCCAAGGGTTCTACATAGATCATGTGAGTCCCTCCCTCCTGCTCCTTCCTCCTCTGGACATCTAAATAATAAGTGACCTTTGGAACTACAGGGAAGCAGTAAGCTTAAGACACAAGGCGAGAGAGTGAGGAAAGTAAGGCTGGGGTTCTGGCTGTTTTTTTAATATGTATATTTTAGTTGTTGATGGACCTTTATTTTATTCACTTATTTATATGTGGTGCTGAAAATCGAACCCAGTGCCTCACGTATGTGAGACAAGAGCTGTACCACTGAGTCACAGCCATAGCCCAAGGGTTCTGGCTATTTGAGTGCAGATCGCTGGGAATGTTCACTGCGCCTTGGTGGCCTCATTTGTAGACTGACATAGGTCTGGTCTTTCTCAGATTCTTATAAGGATTAAATCAGACCACAATCATGAAAGTGCTTGGTGAAATGCAGAAATGCAGAGTTTTATAGAAATGTTTTATGGTGTATTATGATTAATATTCTTATTATTCATAATATTAACCCTATCAACTACAGTGAAGGAATGTGCTGACCCTAGTCCCTGATGGCACTAGGAGCAGGAAATTAAGCCATTGAGACCAAGACCAGGAGCAGATTTGCCATTAGGTCATGTGAAAGGTAGTGGAAAAAATAGGGGGAAGGGGGTTGCTTATTCGCTTGGCACATAGTAAACTTGGAGCTCCTGGGCTGTCCCCAGGCAAATGGCCTCTGTTAGGCTCCAGAGGGCAGATGTGGGCCCTGTGGGGAAAGGTGGGAGGGGGCAGCTCTCACCTGAATGTGTAACTTGCAGCCCTAAAAAACTACGCCGGGGACTGTCACAAGAGACAGCTGATCAGCTAAAAATATACCTAATAATAGCCATCAGTCACCTCTGAGCTCTTACCGCATGCTTGGTGCTGAGTTTTACATAGAATCTAATTCACTTTTCAGAACCACTCTGTGAGGCAGGTACTACCATCTCGGGTCAGATAAAGAAACCAATGTTTAGGAATTGGGTCCCAGTATTTTTCCGAGGTCCCACGGCATGTCAGTGGTGATGTGGGATTTGAATCAAGACTTTCTGTGTCCAGGACCAAAGCTCTGAGCCACCAGACGAATCTACCTTTACTTAAAGTGGTATCTCCCACTTTCCAAAAGAACCTGCCATGCCCAGGTGCTGTGCTTCAGCCTCTGAGAGCTTTTTAAGATGGGTGTTATTAGCTTATCTTACAGATTTGGGAACTGAGGTTTGAAGGGGTAGGTGGCTTGCCACAGGTTCCACAATCATAGCTGGAGAGACCAGATTTCAATGGTCTGATTCCACTGGAGTCTGGAGGCTCCTGACCAGGTGCTGCAGAAGGGATCCCTGCCGTAGGAAGAGGCTCCTCTATTCTTGACTTCAGCAACCTTACTGACCACAACGGCGTGCCCTGATGACCCCTAAGTGGCCCTCCACCATGAAGGCTCCAGGTCCTTTGGGCTTTTGCAATAGGGTCATGGCGCCTGGTCCTTGGTCCCTGGTTCCCAATGGGAGGCGCTGTGGGTGACCCACCTTGGCCCTTGTGCAGTATGCTTGCCAGTTGAGCTCTGGATCTCGTAGGACATCCAGGGCCATGTTACAGGTTCCAATGGCCATATCCTGCTTTCCTAGGAAGTGGAAGATTTTGGCCAGGTGATTCAGGATAGGAGGTTGGTCCTTGGCAATCTCGATGGCCTAGGTAAGAGAGGAGGGTAGAGACAAACCATGTAGTGTCTGCTTGTCTGCCAGCCTGGATAAATGGCGCCTAAACCATAGGGACCCCACCTCTGCACAGAGTCCTGTCACCACGTGTGCTAACTCCACACCTACCTGCTGTATGTCAGTCATATCATGGAACCCAACACCTTTGGGGTACATCCACTGATACTCAGCTCCCAGAGCCCAGCTCATTGCCCTGTTCCCTGGTCATGGCCAGCAAACCCTTCCAGACCCCAGGTAAACCCTCCTTCCCATGTGTGCTCTGCCATATTCCCAGGGTAAGTGAGAGGAGGGGCCAGAGTCAGCCCCTTCCCATATTTATGATGTTTCTAGCTGGGCCTCAGCACTTCCCCCTATGTTGGAATTGATGGCTGCTTGACCTAAGTGGCTTGCCCTAGGGCCACACAGCTTGTGAGCAGAACTGGTAAGAAAACCCCAGCTAGAGATCTTCTTTCCACTGTGCCACTGTGGTTGGGGAGGGAGGGAACCCTGCAGAGGAACAATGTGGACACTGGCCTCAGGGGAGAAGTCTGAGGGTCTATGTCAAGGTGGGAGAAATGAGCTTGGACCAGCTTGAATGTGGGGAAGGACTTAGTCTTAGGCAGAGGAAAAGAGCCACAAAGGAGCCCTTTTTGTTTAGAACTAGGGGAAGGGTGGAAAGGGGTGTGGAGTAAGTGCCTTCTTGTAGGACACATGGTGGAGGAATGACATCTAGAGAAGCCATGGGTCCTCGAGGAGAGCCCCCCCCCCCGCCCAGTTTGCAGAGGGGTTGCGGTTTGGGGACATACCTTGCCGAAGCAGTCCAAGGGGTCAGTCCCGGAGTACCCACAGTCGTGGATGCCCATAGGGGTGGTGGAGAAGGTGTCCTTCCTCTCCAGCAGCATCCCAAGATAGCACCAGGCCAGCGCTAGGTTGGGGGGTGGGAGAGGGACTCGAGGAAGCAGCGATGGGGGAGGAAGGGAAGGGGAGCCAGGGGTGGGGCGGAGACAGCTCCACTCAAGGCACCCATGATGACAAAGGAAGGGACAGTGACAGAGAGAAACAAAGGCGGAACAAGGGGACATGGGAGGGAGTGAGTGAACAGGTTTTGGTGCCCATTCTGAGTCTAATGTGTCACCTAGTGAACCTCATTTCAGGGTCATAGCTCTCTTCTGACTTCTCTGGGTGGGTGCAGCGCCTATTCTGGCTTTTGGCCTTAGAGAAGATGGCTCACACACACACACACACACACACACACACACACACACACACACACTCTCACACACACCCGGTCAAGCAGACTTTCATCTCCCACCATAGAGTGAGGGTGGTGGGCTGGAGCAGGACAAGATCTCCCTCCAGGTCCTGAGACCAACTGGGAACTTTGGGAGCATGTCACTGTAGTGATTTGTAATTGGGTGTTCCCTTGGGCCAGGTGGGAGGGCTCCTGAGGTAAAGAAATGAGCATGTGACACAAACAGGGAGGGAGAAAGAAAAGGGACACAGTGCCAGACGTGGGGACAGTGCCACAGGCCAGCAGTGCCAGTGACAGGTGCAAGGACAGTGGGGCAGAGGCTGCCACTCCGCCCACCCCTGGGTCCCTACCTCGGTGTCTGGGGTCCGAGGACTTGAGGACCTGCCGCAGCAGGGCCAGCGTGCGGTTGAAGGCAGGCAGCCTCTTCTGCTCCTCGCTGCCCTGCTCCAGGAAGATGCCATCCAGCCTGTGGCCGAGAAGGGGCTGTGGCTGGTCGGCGCCCCCTCCCAGCCACCCCCAGGTGAGCAGCCCTCCAGAAGCCCTTGCCTGGAATGGGCTCCACCACCTCTGCCCCCACCCGCTGCCTGGTTCCAGGCCCAGCCAACGGAGCCACACCTCCCCAGTCCTGCACCCCCTTCCACCCCTGGCCTGACCTGATGAGGAGGGTTGCCATGGTGAAGTACCAGCCCCTTTTCTCCTCCATCGGGATCTGGGAAAGCAGAGAATGCCATGCTGCTGTTATGGAGGCCATTGTCCACCTTGAACCCCAAGAGGCAGCAGGCACAATCGAAGGGCCTTAGCCTAACACACCTTTGATGATAATCTTGGCTCTGCCAGTGTCTGGCTGGGTGTCCTTGGACAAGTTGCTTCACCTCCCTGACCACATGGGATTTGACAAGATAAGCTGTGTGACCCCTACTGAGGTGCCTGTCACAGAGTAGGTGTGGAATCCCTTTCCTTCCTGGCCCTGGCTCCTCCACCAGGCTCTGGCTGCCCACTGGGGGCTCACACCCCACGAGTTGCCTTCTCTCTCCTCTGCTCTCATTACTTCTCCCCTGTGGTGCTTTCCCTTAGCCCCCACTTTCCTGAGAAAGCCCCTCAGGCATGTTAAGTGAGTCCGGCTCAGCCCAAGCCCAGGACACCCCTGGACTGTTTCCCATTATTATTCTTGCCAACCTTGCTGTGCATTTAGACCAACTTGGGCACCAGATAAAATATTTATGCCGTTATTTATGGGAGTAGCTGCTCCTGCCTCGAGAAGGAATTTTAATGAAAACCAATAAAACCCCCAGTGCATATCGGCAGCTCTGCCTCAGGGTCCAGCCCCTCCTTCCACATTCATCGCCCATGGTTGATCTTCTGCACTCCCTGCCCCCACTGTGGCCTCCTCAGCTCAAGACCCCCATCATCCATGCACTCCGCCCCAGCAGCATTCCAAACACCTCCAGCATGGAGTGCTGGGCGGGTGCTCTGGGGACGTGACAGTGAACAGCAGCTGCACCCTGACTTGAACAGGCTCCCAAGCTGGCTAGGGAAACAGACGCAGGTATCAATAACAGGCACAGGATTCGACTTTGTGTTGGCTGTGGGCCAGGATCTTGATACCATCACCTCAATCCCACAATCCAGGAGGGAGGTGTTAGCCCCATTTTATGGGTGAACATATTGAGGCCTGGAGAGGTAAAGTGACTTGCCCCAGGTCACAGAATTTGAGAGCATCAGAGCTGGGCATCCAATGCCTTTTGGCTCCAAAGCCCATGCTCCCTTTGCCACATGAATTGCCAAAAACTGTAGTAGGAAGTAAAGTCGGATCAAGGTTATGAGAGCAATATGGACCGGGATGCAGCAGGATGGACAAAGACTCCCAGTTAGAGGCTGTGGATTTTTTTTTTTTAAAGAGAGAGAGAGAGATTTTTTTTTAATATTTATTTTTTAGTTTTTGGCGAACACAATATCTTTGTTTGTATGTGGTGCTGAAGATCGAACCTGGGCCGCACACATGCCAGGCGAGCGCGCTACTGTTTGAGCCACATCCCCAGCCCAAGGCTGTGGATTTAAGGTGGGCAGTAGCACTTCAGAGGGATCCTCATGTGGGATGGAGACCAGGGCACCCCCAAACCGAGGGCCTGGCATGAACAGACACACGGGGATGTGTGGAAACAGACACCCTGGAGCTGTATGTGTGATTGGGTGACGGGGGTCAACATTGGCAAGGAGACCTTGGATGAATTAGGAGCGGGGAGGGATGCAGAGAGGAGACCTCATGCGTGAGACTCACTTGAGTGGCGCCTGCCCATCAGGTTGAGAGCCCTGGCCCCAGCCAGAGCACGCAGAGGAGGATCCACCGACAGCATGTCTTAGCCTACACTTCCCTGCTCTCTGTTCTGTGTGTTCCTAGGCTGAGCAATGAGGACAGGAGAGGAAAGATGAGGCTCATCCTGAGGGGCCCTTGGTCTATCAGTCCGAAAGATACAGTTAGATTAGAAGGGACATAGGTGCCCTGGGAGCCCAGAGGAGGTATCTGCCCAATCCAGGAGTTCCCTGGGGCTTCCCAGAGGAAGCAACCTCGAGCAGGTCCTCAAGGATGAGAGGAATCACCCAGGTGATACCACGAGGAAAGGCATTCCCAGAGGCCACCCTATGCCCAAACTCAGAGGAAAACGAGTGTGAATGGCGGGATCCGCAGGCAGCCCTGAGGATAGACCCCGGTGGTAAGGCGCAGGGGAAAAGTCAGCAGGAGCATATTAGGAGGGATTCCCATGCCAGGAGCTCATCTGCAGGGCAGTGGGGAGTCACAGAAGGAGTGTGAGCTGGGGAGTGCCAAGATCCAGTGTGATTTGATATTCACAGCACCTTGAAGGGTCATCCTGTCACATAGATGGGAATAAGTGCACTGGGGCTTTAGCTGAGAATAGTGCTCTCTGGAGGGGAGAGGTGCAGGCCCTGAGGGTCAAGGCCTCCTTCAGAAGTGGGGAACATTTCCCAGGGCAAAAAGAAGGGGTAGGATGCTGGATCACCTTGTCAGCTTTCCTTACAGGGGGATGTGGGAAGGAAGAAGGGGCTTGGATTTATGGAGCACCCTCTGTGGGCCACACTGACCAAAGACCTGGACGTAAAGTCAAGGCCTGACCACGGTTAGCGCTAAAGGTAGTGGGGCCTTGGTTACCTGGCCACTTGTTGGTGTGATCTCAGGACTCTGGCCACAGCCTGCTTTGTGGCTGGCTGAATAGTCATAGCAGGAAAGAGGCCCTGACCTGTCTTCAGTGCTCCTGGCAAGGGGTGAGGCCAAGTTGGAGTAGGTGGAGTGGACTTTGGCTTCTGATATTCAGAGCAGAGGCCTGGGTGTCCCACAGGCCTGGCCTGAGGTATGACCCTGGGGATGAGTTGCCTCTGAAGGCTATGCCCTCATCTTCAAAGTAGGGTGACACTATGGGCTTCCAGGAAGTTCCCTGGGCAGTGCCAGGCCCAGAAGAAATGTTTATTCCCTTTCTCCTGTTTTGGGTTGGAGCCAAACAGAGTTAGTTTCTCTAGTTTCTAAGTTAGTTGCTTTGTCCACTGAGACCTGTTTTGGTGCCCTATGGGGCAATGAGGTCCCAGGATCCAGAGTCTAGAGACACCCTGCCTCATCCCATTCTCCGTACCTCATGTCTCCCAGGACTGCAGGACCCCGTGGGGTCCCAGGTAACTTTCCCAGTGTTTAAGTTGAGTGCTCTGTTGTCCCCGGGGCTCTTCCTGGTTCATAGTCACTCTCATTTGGTATTCAAGCCAAAATAAATTAAATTTTGTGCCCAAGCCAGACATTTTTGCATGATAGAACGAGGACCTAACCTGTGCCTCCCATAGTTCTAGCCCCAAGCGTAGTCCACAACACTCAGTTGTCTTATCAATCTCATTATGTATTTGAGAACACTGAGACTAGAGTGGTGAAGTGACTTACCCAAGGTTCTACACTTGTTAGCATCAGAACTTAGAACCCAGTGGCTGCCCCTCCCTCCTGCAGAAGGGAGGAGCTGTTCACCTCTCCTGGAGAATAAAGTTGCCTGCAAGGAATGCTGCTACAGGGTTTATGACTCCCAGAGGCCAGGGACTGGAGGCAGAATGAGAGGAGGCTCAGAGGCCGGCTTCTGGGAAAAAGGTATTTCCCCAGGATTTGCCTGGTGTGGGCTCTTGGAGGACACCTTACTGGTTACTGTTGAAAATCTTCCAACAGTTCAGCTTCCTTATGGTTTTCACTAAGCAAGCAATATCACCACCTGGTGGCTGTGTGCTTGAATTGCAGGGGTACAGCCCAGAAGTGAACGCCTTCCGAACTTCCAAGAATCTTTTGGAAAATTTGATTTTCAAAAAAGGATCTAGCTGAGTGACATCTGTGTGACAAATCCCAAATTCCCTCAACAGATCCCACTTGAGAGTGCTGTTTGCAGGAGGGCTTGTGGAGTTACAGATGAGGTCAGTGGAACTGGAATGGAGTTAATGGAGTAAACAGATCTAGTTGGAGTCCTTGATGTGCTGGGGCTTTCGTCTTCTACCCCTGCGATGAAGCAGTGGTGGAGGCTGTTCGCTCTGCCGTGCAACTCTGGCCTGCTTGTAAATGGGCTGTCTCTTTAAAAATTCTTCTGGTTGTTGCACAAGCAGCAGCTGCAGCGGTTACCGGGGCAACCTGGCAAGCCACAGTGCGTTAAATTAAATTAAACAGGCCTCTGGCTGCCCCTCCCTCCCGCAGAAGGGAGAAGCTGTTCACCTCTCCTGGAGAATAAAGTTGCCTGCAAGGAATGCTGCTACAGGGTTTATGACTCCCAGAGGCCAGGGGTTGGAGGCTGAATGAGAGGAGGCTCACAGGCTGGCTTCTGGGAAAGAGGTATTTATTTACCCAGGATTTGCCTGATGTGGGCTCTTGGAGGACACCTCATGATCTCCTTAGTCCCTGAGCTGGGGATTCTGTGTGAGGCCAGCATGGAAGTCCAGGCTTCAGCTGGAGGGGTCTCCAAGAAGGCGGCTGTCCTGTGGCAAATTTGTGGGAGGGAACTGGTGAGGCTCATGATGTCTCTGGAGTGAAATCTGCAACCCTGATACTGACTGAAGGTGAGAGTGAAGGGCAGACCCCAGTGAGGGGTTCTCAGGTCATTTCCCAGGTCCTCGTCATTATTTTCTTTATTTCAGAGATGGGAAAACCAAGATCAAAAGAAGCAGAGATCTGACTACTTGTCCTGATATTTTAGGCTAGTTCTCTCTGACTTCAAGTTCATGTTCTTCCCATAACATCTAGCTTGCAGAGAGCTAGTGTTTGTACAGTGTTTACTATTTACAAAGTGCTTTTGCATGATTCCATGGGATTCTCAGAATGTCCTGTGTGCAGTGTTTAGTACAGATGGGAAAACTGAGGCAAGATGGTAAAAAGCCCCATGGCCCCGGTAACCATGGACTGAAAGCTGGGGAGGATCCCCTTTCTGCTATACAAATACGAGGAAATTTTATGGAGCACGTATTATACACTAGACACACCATTATGTATATTAACCCATTTGACTCTCTCAAGTGTTACCTATGAGGCAGGGACTATTATTATCCTAATTTTACAGATGAAGCAGCTGAGGCACACAGTAGTCAGGTCATGTGCCCAGAGTGAGAGTGACACAGCTGGAAGCTAGGAGAACTTGAACCCAGCGACTTTAACTCCATGGTCCCTACATGTAACTACTGCAGAATAATGGTGCTGAAAGCATCGGCCCCAGACCAGCGCATGGATGTTGCCTGGGAATTTGACAGACATGCAAATTCTTGACCCATCACTCTGAAATTTGCTGGGGCGGTGGCCCAGCCAGCTGCTCACAGGCCCTCTACTGCATGGTGAAGAAAACCATTGTGCTAGGCTCTCTCTTTGGACAGTGGAATAAATGCAGCTAGCAGGTGCCTCATTTTTCTTGTATTTTGTATTTTTTTTTTTTTTTTTTTTAGAGACAGTCTCACTGAGTTGTTTAGTGCCTCACAGTTGCTGAGGCTGGTTTCAAACTCTGGATGCTCTTGCCTCAGCCTCCTGAGCCGCTGGGATTTCAGGTGTGCGCCACAATACCCGGCAGGTGCCTCATTTTTAAAATGAATCAAAGGAATACAGTCCACAGGGAAGCCTGAAGACACCAGCTCCTATAACTGGGTGGGTAAGTAACAATGGCTGGTGACCTGACAGAAATGGTGGGATTGGGATAAGCCATTACAGGAGCAGGTTTGTGTTAACTCTGGTTCTAGGATGAATCTTAAACATTCCATTTTCTTCAAAAGATGGCCCCAAGCAGGGTGTGGTGGCGCACGCCTGTAATCCCAGTGGCTTGGGAGGCTGAGGCAGGAGGATCATGAGTTCAAAGCCAGCCTCAGCAACTTAGTGAGGCCCTAAGCAACTCAGCAAGACTCTGTCTCTAAATAAAATATAAAAAAGGGCTGGGGATGTGGCTCCATGGTTAAGCATCCCTGGGTTTAATCCCTGGTACTAAAAAATTTTTAAAAGGTTGGACTCAAAAGAAGGGAACATTTTGGGGCTTGGCTATTTTAAAGTTTTTCAATAAAAAATCTTTCCCATACCAAGGGCTTATACATCTCCATGCATCAGACAGGCAGTACAGACATCCTGTTTGTTCCTGGGGCAAGTATTTGCCTAGCAGTTTGAGCTTTGCCCTTAATGGTTACACTCCACATTCCAGAGTTGGTTCCTGGGAGCTGACTAATTCTCTCAAGGAGAGGAAATGACAAGAATGAACACTTCTCTAGGGTCACTGGGCACTTTAGTGGCACTGGATCCTCACAGCAGCCTTAGAAGGTATATAGCATCTTCTTCCCAGTACAGATGAGGAAATAGACTAAGAAAAAAACCACTGGCCCAGCCCCCAGCCCAGGGCGTAAGTGTCTAGAGTCAAGTTCAGATCTGCCTCCCTCCACCCTCCACCGCGGCTGTTCTTCCCACCTCATCAGGCCAACCCTGAGAAGGCTGACACTGCACAAGTCAGAGTCACAAGGGCAGGCCTGGAATTCCGTCCTTCCTGCATGACTGGATCATCCTCTGAGATGCACACACAGCACATGGAGCCGCCTGCCTGGTGCGCCTGCCACCTGAGGGACACACAGAGCAGCCAGTTGGGAGCTCCTCCCACCCCCCACTGCCATGCTCCTGCACTCCTGCTCCTGCCTGGGCAGGAGCACTGCCGATCCCCTCGCCCCTCAGGGATCTGGGAAAGGCCACTGGTTCAGCTTCTGCCCCTACAACTGTTGCTGGGGTCGGTAGGTGTGACCAGGCAGAGGGACTTCGGGGGTTGGGTGCTACTGGGTGCTAAGTAAAGTTCGGCCCTGTCTTGGGTTCCCTGTATGGTTCCTCGTGAACTTACGCTGGGCGTAGGTGGACGGCAGCCCCCGGTTGCCACTTCTTCCTGGTCTCAGGTCTGTCTAGGACGCAGGTCCTGTGGTTCATCTTTGCTTTGGCTCCCAGGCTGGCTGAGCTGCACTGAGTCACTTCTCTACCCCATTGTCCTCCTCATCAGACATCTCCTGTCTAGTTCTGGTCCAAGTCCAACTCTAGTGCTGGCCGCTGCTGGGTGGGTCTGAAGAAGTCCCCTGCCTTCTGGAGTAACAACAGTGTAACCCTACTCTGCAGTGCCACCAGGGGTCCATGCTATGCTGTGCTCAGGTAATGACCATTTTCCCCTCTCAGAGGTACTTGGGCCAAACGATGCTAAAAGCAGCTTTGGCTCTGGGATCTTGTATCCATTAGAAGGGGGAGACCCAGCATTCAGGGCTCTCAAATTTATGAGGTAAATGGGGAGAGAAGCCAGACGCAAACTCACAGCAGAAGCACTGATATGCAAAAGTGAATGGCCTTGAGGCCAAGAGAAGTCTGGAGCCAGAGCCTCAGGAATGTTGTTTCCCAGCCAGGCCTTAGATGTTCAACAGACCTGAGTTTAGTTCCTGCCAGCCATTCATGGCTGTGTGCCCTTGGGCATGTCACTATACCTCTCTGAGCCTTTCTTTGCTCGTCTGTAATATGGACCAATGATGGATCCAATTTCCCAGCATTTCTGTGAAGATCAAGCGAGATAGCCTGGTGGCACTTTCACCATTCAATTAATCTACTTCCTTTGCTAGCTGAACTAAGTCAAACCACTTTGCACTGTAGTAGTGTGTGTGCATGTGTGTGCACTTGTGGTGACAAATATACACAAACCAGGGACCCTGAGGTCGCTGACCCAGGATACTCTCAAGTCTTGCCAATCCCCACAGTGCTGAGTGCGCTCACCTTGCAAGGCCCACACCCTTGTGTGTGAGGCTGGCCTACCAAGGCCACCTCCCTCCCCTCCTGCCTGGCTGCTGAGTGAAATCTGGACAGTGTGGGGGTGGGGCTGGGTCAACCTGAGCAAGTCACTGCACCTCTGTGGGTAGGGGATCCCCAGGCCCAGATGGCAGGGAGTCTGCGAGGTCTGAATACAAATCAAAGGGGCCACGATGTTCAGCACACAGGCATGGCCCTGGGCCCATCCTTGTCATTACTGAGGACCTGCCCTGGGATAGAAGCAGGGGCGAGAGACCTGCATGCGGGCGTGTGTGCATGCACACATGTGGTTAAGTCCCCAATATTCTAGGAAAAGGGGGATGGAAAATCCAATAACTAAACTGGCTTGGGACATGTGTTTTTGTTGTTGTTGTTGAGGGGAAGTAGTTCAAACTATCTTTTATTTAAAAATCGTAGAGGTCTTTAAGACTTAGAATTGAGTTATTCAACTAAATTACATTAACAATGGTCCAAACTGCTCCTGGGTGTGGGGGCGCGGCAACGGAGAAAGGCCCAAGACTGAGGGCTCACCTTCCAGGGGACAAGACAAAACTCACCTGAAGATAAGCCAGAGGTTGGCAATGACCCTGCTAAAGAGCAATGGCAAAGTGAAGCATAGGGCCCAGGGGGTGGGTGGAACTAGGTGTGCTCCTACCCCCACCTGCCTGGTACCTTCACATTCCCTCGATCCTTCCAGCAGCCTTGGGAGGATCCACATTACAACCCCATTTTGCAGATGAGAAAAAAATCCTCAAGAAGTGAGGTGACCTGCCTGTAGCCACCTGGTGACAGAGGCAGAATTTTAACCTGGTCTGTCCAAGTGCAGAACTCTTGCTCTAACAGCCCCGACGCTGACTCCACCTTCTGCCTCATCCTCCCTGGCCTCCCTCACCCATGGCAACCTACCCACCTCTTCTCTCTGACACTGATCTGCCTTGGGTTTCCTGGAGGCCACGTGCGAGAGGTGTCCCCTGATCTCTTCATCCCATCCCCATTTCTTTGACCTCTTTCAAAAGAGCAAATCTTTGAAGGCAGGTCGGGGGGAGCCGACTAATGTGCCTCAGTTCCTATGTCTGTAAGGGGGACCCCAGGGTTCATGTAGGGACTCAACTCAAGTCTTGAAGGGGCCCAGAGGACTCAGAAGGTGTTCAGGAGGAGGCGGTGACATGTGAACTGAGTTTTCTTTCTAGGCAGAGGGAGATGACAGCCAGCACCGTATGTTTAGGGAACCTCAAGTAGATTATAATTGCTATGAAGCAGGGTCCAATTCCTTGGACTTCCGTAAGAGGAAATGGGGGCTGAGGAAGGCGGGATCCTGCTTCACTTAGGGTGACCCATCAGCTGTTCTGCAGAGCTGCTGTGTGCTCTTCCTGTGCAGGCCTGCACTGCCTTCTTCCAGGCCTCCTCCCCTGCTCCCGATCAAGCCCTCCTGCCTCTGCACACACCAGGGCTTGCTGGGAGCCAGTGCACTTGTCTCTTCCAGAAGCTTCCCTTCATTCTCTTTTGCTCCAGAAGAGGATTCATTGTCTGCAGTCCCTCACTGCCACTCCATCCACAGGGACTGCTGATGCCAACACTTTTGTCCCCATGTCCCTGAAGTGCATTTTCATCGTCAGCCTCTGGGGCCCCACTTTTGGTTCAGAAAGTACCATCTCGGGTTGTATAGTACTTAAGAGATGACTGTCACATGACACAGGCATGTGACCTCAGCCAGTTGCGGACACATCTCTGATTTGCCTCTTTGGTTTCTGTTTCCCAAGGAAGGGCTCAGGTAAGACAAGCTAATAAAGGAATGCATGCTTCCTTCACCTTTTGTCCAGAAGCTTCTTCACAGCAAGAACTTCTTAAAAGACAGGGCCTGGCACATACTAGGTGCTCATCAAATGTAAAGAAGTTCAAGAAATGCCTCTTGGATGTCCCCAGAATTACTTATGGGCACTTTCACTTCATCATTTGGCTGAGATCACTACTGACAAATGCTTGAGAAGTAGACCCTGAGACTAGAGATGACAAGTGACTTGTCCAAAGCCACACAAGAAAATAATAACAGAGCTGGATGCTCCTGAGCCTCTTGACTGCCAAAATCACCCTCCTTGTCCTGACTGTGATGATTTTTATAGGTGTGATCTTGTGTACTCCTCAGAGGACAAATGGGGGCTCTGCATCCCCAACTCTCTCCTGGTCACAGCTGCTTGCTGCAGAACTGAGGAGCAGCCGCTGGGCCAGGCCCAGGAATGCAGCCCAGAGCCTGGCAGCCTAGAAGCAACGGCTCCCTCCCTGGGGCGCTGGGTGCCCTGCTTCCCACTCCCTCTGGGTGTTCACTCACAGGGCGGTTCCTACTGTGGCTGTGCTGACTATGCAGGGGTGGGGGGGCAGCTGGCCTTTGCTCACTATTCCTAAATCTTTGCCTTGCCACTCACCTCCTCCAGGAAACCTCCCCACACTGAATACCTCCAGAGAGCAGAAATGAAGCTCAGGGTCCATATGGTCCCCCACTTTCTGCACCCATTTTGCAGATGGGGAAAACACAGTGCAGAGAGGTCTTCTCTGTGGGTAGTGCGGTGGCTAAGAGGGGAGCCTGTTGGCTCCGAGACCAGAGCTCTTCAGACCCTGCTCCACTGCTGTGACCTGCAGCAACAACCACACTCAGCACCTACAGTGTGAAACTGGAGACATGGTTCCTCACTGGCCCTAGGTGATGGTCATATCAATATCCAGCTCAGGCCAGGGGAGGCTTCCTAGCTGGGGAGATGGATGGGTCGCCTGTGACCCTGCCCATTTCTGCACAGGCTCCCTCTTGGAGCTTTACAAATAGAAACTCTTAATTATGACATCAACCAAATGAGAAGTACCTCCATATTACTGATGAGAAAGCTTTGGCAGACATACCATCGTTATCCCCATCTCAGAGAGGGAAAGGACCTTAGAGATGTTAAGCACAGGTTAGAGGTGTCAGCATGGGGGAGCTGGGATTTGAACCTGGACTGTCTGACCTGTAGTCTCCTCTCTGAGGCTCCTTCCTGCACTGCTGTCCTTAAATCAAGTCCCTGTCCTCCAACCTGTACTCTCTGCAAATGTTAACAGCCACATTTCCTCTTAGAGAAGCTGTGAACTTTGGAGAAAAAGGCACTTGTGGGGGGATGTTCAGAGGTTTTGTGAATTGAGCTGTGCTACCCATGTGTGAAAATTTGTCATTACTTAAATTGCTGAAGTTGGCTTTGAACTCAAGATCCTCCTGCCTCAGCTTCCTGAGCTGCTGGAATTACAGGCATGCACCACCATGCCTGGCCTAATTATTTAAATATCACAAACTTAAAACTATACTGGCCTTCATGGAAAAGTCATGGTACCCCTCTGAACTAGCATGGCCTCTCTCCTAAAAGAGGATAATGCCCTCCATACCATTTATCCATCATCTGATGCTTCATGTGGCAGGCAGCTTCTGAGATAGCCCCCAGAGATCCCCACCTCCTGGGGTTCATGACCTTCTGTAATCCCCTCCTGTGAATGTGGGATAGACCTACTGACTAGCTTCTAAAGAACAGAATATGACAAAGGCCATGGATGTCAGCCAGTAACCAATGAAGAACTAAATCCTACTCACAATCATGTGAGGTAGCTTGGTAGCAAAAGGTCCCCCAGTCTGGCAAGACTTCGGATGAGATCACAGCCTAAGGGTCCTGAGCTAAGCCAGTCCTAGATAGCTGACAACCCCACCCAAACTGTGTGAGAATAAAATCTTATTGCTTTAAGCTGCTAAATTTGGTAGGTATTTTTTTTTTTTTCAGCACTAGATGACTAGTATTCCTAGTATGTATTCAGTAGCAGGCCGTATGCTGTATATCCATCCACTGAAGATATGCTTATCAAATGCTACCATGTTCCAGTTACTGGGTTTACAGTAGTAAACCAGATGGATGTTGTTCCCTCTTTCAAAGCCCTCAAGATTGAGTCAGAGAGGCAGACTTGTAAACAGACAGTAGGGGGAGTGCTATGGGAGCCCAGGGGAGATTCTGACCCTGCCTGGGGAGCCAGCAGAGGCTTTCTAGAGACAAACCCAAGACTGGAGAGGTGGAGCAGAAGAGCACCCAGGGAAGGGGCTGAGAAAACAAGGTGAGTCTTCCCTAGAGGGGAGTGAAGGGAAGTAAAATGTGGCAAAAGCCTGACTTGCAGAGGAAGGACAGAGGGGAATCCCCAGAGGGGAGGGTGAGCATCAAAGCCCACTCAAGAGCCTAGGATTCTTTTGCCCGCCAGCGGGGAGTGGGCTGAAGGACTTGGCCAGCAAGGTGGAGCAACACTACCGTGGCAGCATAGAGGAGAAGGGTCAAGCTGGAGGGCAGAACCCCGCAGAGGAGGAAGGCAGCTACACAGGTCCAGGTGGGCAATTATGGAGGCTGGACTGGCTGAGGGCAGCTGGGGAGGAGTGGGTGGACCTTAGAGGTACAGGAGGTGGAGTGGACAAGCTTTGGGGTCTGAATGGATGGATGTGCAGGTGGCAGAGAAGAGGCAGGAATGCCTGAGTTTCTGGCAGGCTGTCTGGCTGTGCCTTTAATTAGGTGGGTGTGCACAGGCACAGGGACAGGTACTTGCTGGAAGGAGCAAGGGAGAGGGTTGGATTGGCCAGGTAGGGTTTGTGGTGTTTAGGAGGGACTTAGACCAGGAGCCTTGCTAAGGTCTTCTCCCTAGCCCAAAAAGCAAAGCTTTGGATTTAGTCTGGGACGGAAATGGGGGATGCACATTGGAAAGGTATTCCACAGGCCAAAGGCCAGGGTCGAGGTTGACTTTGGGGTAGGGGGCAACCCTACAGACCAAAGGACCATGACCACAGCCCTTCCAGCCGAAGGAGGGGGTGTCACCCACCTGCTGCCCGTAGCCCAGAGCCTTGTCATAGAGCGCGATGCCAGCTGCCAGTACCCGTGCGCGTTCTTTCAGGCTGGCGCAGCCCACGTCGAAGCCGTGCGCGTAGCCCTGCTCCGCCAGGCAGCGTGCAGCGCGGAGCTGGGGGTCCGCGGGTGCCTCCTGGTCCGCCGCCAGGCCCATGAGACCAGCCAGTCGCGCGGCACAAGCCTCCTCCTCTTCCTCCTGGCCCAGGTGCCCGTACACATGTGCCAGATTGGCCCAGGCATTGAGGTTGCCCGGGTCCTCGCGGACCACCTGGAGAAAGCGCTCCCGGGCCTCGTCCAGCTCCTCCAGGTAGAAGGCGAACACACCCAGCAGGTGACACACGGCCGACCGCTGCGGGACGGCCGCCAGCTCGAGCTCCTGCTGCACGGCCTCCCGCTGCAGTTTCAGATCCCGGGCGCGCAGCGAGGCCGGCGAACGCGGCTCGAAGTTCAGCTGCATCTCCAGGTGGAAGTGGCCCGGGAGGTAGTCCAGGTCGTCGATGAAGGCGTCCAGGTCGTCGGCTGCGACCTCGGGCTCAGACATGGCTGTCTCGCTGCTCCTCTAGCCTCGCTCTGGCCCCCGAGGCCGAAGAGGGCAATGGACGGGGTCTCCCCCGAAGAGAGTGAGTCACGGTTCCCCAGCGCACGCCCGTCTCCAGGTCCCCAGCGCCTCCCGCCGGTGGGTGGGTCCTAGCGCTGGCTGGGGAACTCCCTGTAGTTGTTTCCGCTTTCGCTGCTCAGCTAGACGTCGGCATTGCACAACCAGGTGTGCCAGAAAAACAGGTGCATCGCCAAATGCGGGGCGCGCAAACCCTGGTGGGAGGCAAAAGGCAGATTCTCACTTTTTACCCAGCAGAAAAGGAAACAAGCTGAGAGGAGGAGAAGGACTTGCCCAGGTCACAGAAGTGGGACGTGCCCAAAGAGGCCTGGAACCCAGTTTGCCCAAGGCTGGCCTAGCCTTTCTTCCTGGGGCGCTGCTCCGCCCTCCCTGTGTGAGCTGAGCTGTCAGGACGGCCCTTCCAACTGCGGAAGCCACCCTGGATTCTGATGCTGTCCCATCCTTTCTGCAGTTCCTCTGCTCTTCCACTCTATAGAGCCTGCCACCTCCCTCCTCTCTTCCTTTGGCCACTATTCACCCTTGGGCTTTCTCTGCCTGCTCTCTGCTCAGCAGTGGCCCCTGTGGAAAGACTATGGCTTCCATGTGCTGGTTCTAATCCCATTTCTCCAACCCTAATAACACATCATTGGTCATTCTTTCTACTTTCCTTCTCTGTGACATGAGGATGACAGTTTCTACCCCAGGGGCAGGGAGTTACCAGAAGAGGTAAACCTGATACTTGGTCTCTCTGGATAAAACTCTGTTCTATTCTTTCCCCTTGGCCCCAATCCTGTCCTGCACCCCACCTATGGCCCTAATTTTCTTGCTCTGGCCAGTCTTCCTCTCAGGATTGGAGAGATCCCCTGACCTCTAGCCTGCAGGCCGGGCAGTGGTGCTCCCTGCTGCAGGGTGGAGTCTTCTAGAGGCTGAGTCTTATAGACTCAGGTCTGGACTTTGGATCCCTCCTCATTTCACCTGAGACTGGGCTCCCACCACCAGCTGCTGCCTCATCTTCTTGAAAAATACACCAGTCTTCTCAAAAGAGGAAATATAGCCAGTTCAGTGAAGTTAGGGGAAATATTTGGCCTTGGCAATAGAAAGGTAAATCAAATCAACACTTTGGTACAATTTTTTAACCTGTTGATTTTTAGGTATTGTATTTAGTACATTTAATACATTTTAGTAAGGAGTTGTTACTATAAATTTCTGGCAATCATGAGATGAATCTTATTTCAACTGCTTGGGGTATCAGAGATGGATTCCCAGAGGGTTTAGCTTTTTTTTTTTTTTTTTTAATTGTGGCAACATATACTTAACATAAAATTTATCATTTAAGGGTATAGTTCAAGGTCATTAAGTACATTCACATCATTGTGCAGCCATCATCCTTTCATCTCTGGAACTTTTTCATCTCCCCAAGTTGAAACTCCTTATCCATTAAACAATACCCCCTCATTCCCTCCTTCCCCCAGTGCCTGGGTCCCCGCATCCTATGCATTTGACCACCCTAGTACTTCATGTAGGTAGAATTATACAATATTTGTTCTTTTATGTTTGGCTTAGATCACTTAGCGTAATGCACGAGTCAGAATTTCCTTCCTTTTCAAGGCTGAGTAATAGTCCATTGTCTGTATATGACACACTTTGTTGAGCCATTCATCTGTTGGTATACACTTGAGTTGCTTCTACCTTATGGTTATTGTGGTCAATGCTGCTTTGAACAGAGGTGTATTATACAAATAGATATTTGGGTTCCTGCCTTTAATTCTTCTGGGTATATACCTAGAAATGGAATTGCTGGGTCATATGGTAATTCTATGTTTAATTATTTGAGAGTATCCCATGCTGGTTTTCAAAGCAGCTGCATCTTTTATTTTCTCCACCCCAGCAATGCACAAAAGTTCCAATTTCTCAACATCCTTGCCCACATGTGTCTTGTTCTATTTCTTTTTCTAATAACCATCCTGATGGGTGGGCTCAGCTTTTGATCTGACTTTGAGATGATGAGTAGGAGTTGGGAGGAGAAGGAGGTTAGTTGTGTGTGTTTTTAGAAGCAGAAAAGGTTTGAAAATGTCAGAGGTTCCTCTTGTGCCTGGTGTGTCCTAGGGACAGAACAGCCCCAGTGGCTGTACCTCATAGAACCTGGGGAAGAGGTGATAGGAAATGAGGACCAAAGGCAGCAGCCAAAGCCCACTCAGAACCCTCAGTCCTGCCTGGAAGGCTGGGTTACATCCAGTGACAGGACACAGGGCTCCCAGGTCTGGGTGGTTAAGCCTTGCAGCCAGGAAGCTCTCAAATGTCCTAGAGTCCCATGTCCGCTATGTGACCTATATAATTGACCAGATATGACCAGGACAATTTATTCTCTGTTTGAGCTTTAGTTTCCTTTTCTGTACAGTAAGAGTCGGGTGATGTTAGAATAGTGCCTACAGGAGGGAATGAGTGAGTTGTTGGATAGGGAAGTTGCTGTGCTGGGGACGCAGGGGGTTGCCTCCGGCAGGCTGTCTTGCTGAAGAGCTGACTCAACCTGTCTGTTCCGGCTTGCCTGGCAGGGGGACCTTGGCTTTCCTCTTCTGTCACTACTCCATGAGTCCCTGAACCACAGGGATCAGGCCCAAAGAGAAGCTGCAGAGCCTCTGCGGGCAGGTCTGTGCCTCTGTGAGCACATGTGAACAGACCCCAGCTGGTGGAAGGTCCTCAGTGCACAGGGCTTGACAGTGTACACACCTCCTGGACACCTCCAAACAGCTCCTCCACGAAGCACCAGCCCTGTGTACCTGTCCCAGGTGAGGAAATTGAAGCTTGGTGAGGGTATTTTGCCTAAAGCCACCAACTAGGAAGCAGTCAGTTGCTGAGGATTTGTGTGCTTCGGGGAAGTTGGACTAAGTTCATTTATCCATTCACTTGTCACTCAACAGATATTTATTGAGCATTTACTGTGTGATGTGAACTGTGCCAGGAGTGGATGAGATAGTCTGTCTGTTAGATGGAGGCTTCTGCAAGATCTCTTTCCAAGAACTGGGAATGACCTTATTGAGCTCCTGCAGTATACTGGGAGTGTTACCTAAATTAGGTCACTTATTTTTCATAGCAGCCTGTAGAGACAGATTTATCAGCTTCATTTTGCAGATAAGAATGCAGAAATACAGAGAAGGAAGTGTCTTACCTAAAGTTCTACTGCTGGGGAGGAGCAAAGGCTGAGCCCAGGTGACTCAGTTTTGGGTGTATTCCTGAGGCCTGTTGCCTCTAACTATCAGCCTAGCAGTGCAGTTCTACCAGCTGTGGCCATGTGCCCACCAGGCCTGGAGCTCAAATGTCCATCTGTGGGCTGTGCTTGAGGGCCACCTTTATTTAAATACCAGCTTGGGCCTGGAAGGAGACCCACTGTGCCTCTCGTTTATTTTGCCAGGGACTGGATGCAGGACCTGGTGCATGCACATCCTACCTCTCTTGGGCTTTGTTTTTGTCACCCTGGAATGGGGTGTAGATCTCTGCCAAGTCCTTGCCTAAGGCCCTTGGGAGGTTCAAAGGTGATTATGGAGAAGATAATAGACAATCTCTTAGCACAACCACGGACACAGGTGGGAGGTGAGGTAGGAGAAAGGAAGAGAGGGCTAACCTGTGCCTGTTGTGGGTAGACACACCTTCAACTCTTTTTGTGGACTGACAAGTCAAACATGCTTCAATATTGTGAAGTTTGGAATTTTCTCCAAAAGCCTTCCCTGACCTGCCAACCCACAGGTTGGGTCTGAGGCCTTCCTCTCTCTTTGGCCTGACCATACTGGGTGGTCGTTGTTTTCCCCACTAGACTCAGGGCAGGGACCACATTTGCGTCCCGGGCACTCTGCACAGTGTCTGCCCAGAGTGGTTGTCAGGGTGCCCGGAGGTACCTTATCACCTAGCATCCCTGCATCCCTCCGCTTGTCGGTCCAGCCTTACCCCGCCCTCCCTGACTGTCCCCTTTCTCCTCCTTCCCTCCCCCACTTGGGGAAGACGGGGTGCACTTTGCCCTAGTCTGCCCTCTGGCGGGATTCAGGGTCCTGTCGGCAGGAGGTCAACTACAGGCGGCACTCTGAACGTTCGCGCCTCTCTTGGAGGAGCCCTGCAGAAATCAGAAACAGTTCCTCAGCGGGTGACTCTAAAGCCCCACCCAGGGGCGGCCACCCTCTTTCAACACCAGCTGGGTCTCCTATATCTGCAGGGGCCTAGGACGGTGCTGTGGCCAGGGGGTGTCGAAAAACTCAAAATGAAACCTCCAGGAGGCGGCACGGGCTCCTCGGCAGGGCTCCACGCGGGCACCGACGCGGCCGGGGCTCCGCGGATCACAAGGCCGGGTTGCCGTGGCAGCGGTGGCGGCCGCCAGCCCGCCCAGCAGGCGCGGGAGGCGCTGCCAGCAGTGGAAGCCAGGCGCCCGCAGGACTCGCGGCCCGGGCCTCGCCAGCGCCATGTATGCGGCCAAGTGGTTCCAAGGGGCGCCCTTTGGGGTGCAGAGCCACAGGTGGGGCCCACACGCATCCTGCGCTGGCACCTATGTCCAAGGCGGCCTGAGGGGTCCGTCGCAGCCACTCTCCCTGGGAGGGAGGGGCAGAGGCCCCCCGGGTGGTCTAGCGCCCAGGAGAGGCGGGCACTGGGGGCTGGCCTTCCCCACCCCCCTGCACATCTGCAGCACCTCCTGGCCCAGGCTGTTCCCTTCCTAAGCTTCTTTCAAGCTGTCACCATCCTAAGCTTTGCTTCTTTTCCTTTCCTTTGTTCTTTCTTTTCCACTTCCTTAGTAAGTTCTTGAAAAACATGACCACTGCAACTTCTCTGCAAGGTTTAGAAAGGCCACAGGCCTGGCCTACTATGTGCCCTGCACAATCCTAGGATCTGTGGCTACAGCAGTGAGCAAAACAGTAAACTGTACACTTAAGGAGTTTGCATTCTTGTGGGAATTTGTGTGTGTGTGTGTGTTTGTGTGTGGGGGGTGTGGTAAGGGATAGATATGTTGGGGAGTACTAAGGGCTTTGGAGAAACACCAAGCTGGAAGAAGGAGCAAGAGGGTGGGTGTGGGTGGGATGGTTCCGGTCGAGCAGTACCTCTGATGGTCAAAGCCACTACAACTGTTCTTCATGGACTGGTTCCAAAGTCACCTTCTCTAGGAAGCCAATTCTTCCCATCCTGAGGACCACCCAGGTCAGGGCCAGGTGCCAGGCTTTGGGCTCTTACTGGGCCTCTGTCCCTCCTAGATTTGATGTATCTGCTGTTTATCCCAACCAGAAGAAATACAGCACCTTCACAGAGACCCCGTACTCCACGCATCATTCTGTGGAAGTGGTGAGTGGGCACTGCCTCCCTACCGCCTCCCATGTGGTCTGGCCATTGCTCCTCTGAGAGGCCCACCCTGGTGGCAGCTGAGCTGTGTCAGCTGTGTCACATACCCCAGCACCGAGCCTGCCTCTGAGTCAGGCTTCTGATGTGTTTGATAAATGCAGGACGGTAGGTGAAACAGCATGCTGGGGGCCAGAGGTGACCTGGCTTCCTTTCCTAGCTCCTGTTCTGTCCAGCGGCAGGCTCTCAAGGACTCACTGTACCTCCCTCCATGGAAAAAGGCCAGTGACAGAGGAGGTCGTGAGAGCTCCTTGAGGGCCACTTCTGGGTGCCAGGCTTACTGCTGGGGGATAACTTACCTGTGATTGGGCCAGATTGTTACTCTGGCCCAATCACAGGTCCAGGGCAGCTTGGGGAGGACTTGCTCTGGGGTTGGCCTGGGTGGATGTGACTATCCCACTCTGACCACACTCCCTCTCAGTCCCACATAGGACCTGGAACCTATAGCTCCAAGGAGACCTGCTTCAGCAAAAAGAAGCTGAAGAAGGAGGTGGACACAGGCTGGGCTCTGGCCCAGCAAGCCATCCGGCTGACCCAGCTGCCCCACTTCCAGTACCAGACTGTTGTGAGAGAGAGGAAGTTGCAGGTGAGGGCTTTGCACCGTGCCCGCTGGGGCATGTCTCCTGATTTATTATGGCTGCTCCAAGCATAGCTCGAAGCAGGGCCAGGCAGAGCTCATTCTTGAGGGAGCAACACCATCCCTTGGGCTCCTTCCTGTGTGGACATTCCCTAGTTTATAGTTTTCCTCTCATTTCCTTCTTTTGGTGCAGGAGCAAAAGCTGGGGCCTGGCTCTTACAATTTCAAAGACTTCATACAACAGTTGCAGCAGAAGCCAGGCAGCAAGCGGGGGCTGCTTAGCTCTGGGGAGATCCGCTTCCGTGGTCTCATTGGGGTACGTGTTCTGAGCTCCTCTTGGCTGTCTGCAGAGGAGTCCTTCCACCCCACCATGCGGTCTGTGGCAGACCATGCAGCCTGGGTGGTTCTGGAAATGCCCTTCCTTGTACCTGTCTCTTCCCCAGGCTTGGCCAGACTCTCCCCTGGGTCTCCACAGACCCTCTGCTTCCCTGTGCCTCAATCTTCAGCCCACTGGCTGTCACGATTTCAGCAGGGATGGGTCTGGTTCATTTTTAGGTTCCAAGAAAAGAACCCAGCATATATTAGGTGCTCAATGAATTCATCCATTTATGTATCCAGTCAGCCAACCAGGAGATCACCAGTAAGTGCCTACTAAGTGCTGTCTTAGGCCTTGGGGATCTGGAAATAACAAAGATAAGGGGCTGGGGTTGTAGCTCAGCGGTAGAGCGTTCGCCTAGCATGTGTGAGGCCCTGGGTTCAATCCTCAGCACCACATAAAAATAAATAAATAAAGGCATTGTGTCCAACTACACTAATAATAATAATAATAACAACAACAACAAAGACAAGGTTCCTGCCCTCGTAGAGCAAACATCCTAGTGGTAAAAACAATAGTTCAAAGAAGGAAGTACATGTTTAATCGGGGCTAAGAGGACAAATGACACAGGGAAGAGCTAGAGAGTGCCAGCAGGGCAGTTTATAGAACACAGTGAGGAAAGGCCTCTGGGAGGAAGTGCCATTTGAGCATAACTTGCAGGGCATGAGCAATAGAGACTTGATATCTGTGTTAGAACATTCCAGATAGTGGGAACAGCAGAGGCTAAGGCCCCGGGTGCTAGCATGCTTGGCAAATTAGACCAGTGGACAGAGAGCAAATGGATACATTTCCAGGTGCAGAAGCTCCCCACCCCACCCCAGAGAGCAGAGTGCCTGGAGGCCTTTGAAGTGAGTCACTGCCTTCCAATCCAAATAATAATAGCTGATACCCGCCAGCACTTGCCATGTACTAATTAATTTAATCCTCACAACATCCCTATGAAGGAGGCACCACTATTGTGTTCACAGGTGACAAAACTGGAGTAGAGAGGGTGAGTGGTCAAACCACTCAAAGGTCACAGAGCTACTAAGTGACAGTAGCAGAATTGGAATCCAAGGTGTCCATCATATTAACAAAGCCCAGTGGCTTGGTTCCCTCAGTTCTTGGATTTTGTTCCTTTTCTGTCCAGGAGAGAGTCTCTGTGGGGTTCAACCCAGCTGATAGCAGAGAAGTTGGGGGGACAAGTCTCAGAGTGTCTCCAGCACTGAGAATCTGCGTTTGCTCCTTCTGCTTGGGGGAACTTCCCACCTTCTCCCATACCTTTCTTTGGGGATCCTTCTCATTCTTCAAGCTCCAGATTTTATTTATACACACACACACACACACACACACACACACACACACATAAATTTTAAAAATTTTATGTTATGTAAATACATATATAATGTAAATTACATATATTTATATATATTACATATATTTCTTATTAGTGACCATTCATTCCTCAACTCTCTTCTCCAATTAATCCTGCCTGGGTCCTAAAAGCTCTGACAGCATCACATTCTAGTTAAAAATCAGGCTTTCACACCAGCCCAATGTGATATAAAACTTCTAAACTTGAAGATCTTATGGAAGAAATGAGATTATGCTGACAAACCCAACACCGAGCTTAGCTCCATCCATGAACCTCCTGAGGACTTGTAGTGCACTCTGCCCCCTCCATCCCAGTGCCAGGCAAACAGTAGGGCTCAGGAAGGACAGGGTCTTAGAGCCGGAGCCCTCATGCTGCCTGTTTCTGGATGTGGGAGGAATCTGGACATGTGGCTTGCCTCTCTGAGACTCAGGGTCCCTTTCTGTTAACTGTGGATGGTGTCGACATGATCTCATCAGGTTGCCACCAGGACCAAGATACTAAGGCTTTCGATACATCTAGCACACAATTTAGGGGCCCAGCTTCCTTCCTACCCTTAGGGATTTTCTCTAGAACACACCAGGGCACCTGAGCTTTGGAGAGAGGCAAGGTATAGTCTCATTCTTCTGGGGACAAACAATCTGATGCCCACAGTGGCTTGAGCTCCCCAAGTCCCTGATATCTCCGCCCAGCCTGGCTTCCCCAGGGCCAGCTTCCAGGACCCAGAGGTAGACAGGGCTGAACCATCTGTGGAGCAGCAGTGACCCCATGTGGCTAAAAGGTGCAGACTGGCTGCAAAAGTCCTGCCAGGTCTCTACCTAAGGATGCCCACCTATCCCCTACACTGCAGGTAGATTCTTCCCACAAAGGGCCACCCTTTGACCCTGGCAGTCCAGGCCCCAGATGGTCATTCCAGTCACAGTTCTTAACTCCTCCTGCCCCCCAGGACTGTCAGTCACTCTGCCCTGCTTATGTGTGGGTGCTCACTATGTGCCAGGCACTGTTCAGGGAACTTTCAGACCTTATTGAACTTGGTAGTTATTACCCTGGAGGAAGGTATTGCCATCCCCTTGTTATCAATATGCACCGTGAAGCTCAGGAAGCCTGAGCTCATTCAGCTAGGAAGCAGCTGTGCCCGGATCTGAACCAGGACTCCAGTTGTTTCTGTTCTCCGGCACTGTTCACCACACAGTGAGAAAGCCATTCACTCAGGTGTGGGTGCCAAGGACGAAACTGCTGAGACCATGAAGCAGGCAACTCCCTGGGGTGACAGGGGATGGAAGCCTTCATTCTCCGGAGAGATGACGTTCCAGCTGACTTTGCAGGATTAGTAGAATTTCCCAAGGTGAAGAGAGCAGGACAGGCATTTGAGGTGGTGTGAGGCACAAGAGAGCCAGGGCAGGGAGGTTTGGCAGAATGTCATGTGCTCAGGCTGCAGCAGGGAGCATGACATGTAGAAAGCAAATGGTAAGGCAGGCCTTGGACAGGACAGCGGGTCCTCGTGACGAAGACAGACTTAGAGGTGAAGGCGTGAGCTGTGGAGGCTCATGGGTGATGTGGTATGCATTGGGGGTGGGGACACTCGGGCAGCCTGAAAATCCTGTTCCCCATGTGGGGGTGGAGATCTTACAAACCTTTTCCTCAGATGCACCAACAATGAGAGCAGGACTGGTGGCCTGTATGTCCCCACTTTGTGCCCCACAGAACTATTATCCAGGCCCTGGGAATTATGGGGAGAAGGGCAACCCATACACGCGGCTGGAGGAGAATGCCTGGAACCGGTCCCATTCCGAGGGCCTCATGTGCAGGATGTCAAACAAGTCACCACCTGAGGCTCCTCAGGTACCCCCAGCCTGGCCAGGCTCTTTCACGTGGTTCTGGAGGGGGTTCCCAGGGTTGATGGGGAAACTGAGGGCCTGAGAGGGCCTACCCCCATGGCTCCCCACCAGACACTGTCACAATGCTGTGCTCTAGGGGAGTGGTTTAGGACCTGGCACCTACTCCTTCAAAACTGGCATCGAGACCTACCTGGCACGATCTACTGGCACCCGTGGCCCCTATGACATTTTCTCTGGTGACCGAAGCAAGCCCCTGCCTTTTGGACATTACTCTGTGCAGGTGTGTACCTGGGTAGCTCATAGGGTTCCTTCCCCAGCAGATGACAGCCCTTACTTGCCTATCCTAGGACTGCTGCCCAGTGCGTTTCCCACACCCTGTTCCCTTCACCCCCAGAGCCAGGGAGGGACATGGCTCCTGTATTGAATGAGGAGACTAAGGCTGGCCACACAGCAGAGCTGGAGTTGGACTCCGGGTAGTCTGTCTGTTCCTGTGGCCAGTTCTCTTCTCTGCACCAGCAGGTGCTGCACTGGGGCTCAGGTGACCCATGATGTCAGGGTTGTGTGGGTGACTAGCTGTGGGGCCTGCAGGGCTCTTGAAGACACAAGTGTGGGTGTCCCACTATTTCAGAAGCATTTCCCAGGCTTCACAGACCCAGCACAGGGGCTGGGCTAGTGCCAGTGCTCTGCTAATGAGGCAGAGAACTGACAGGCGGGAGGGGAAGCTGGGGTAGGATTCCAGCTTGCCGCTACCTTTCCTGCCCCTATCACGTTCCTGTCACGGGATTCCACAGCTCTCTGGGCTCTGCTTTCCTTGTGCTCACAGCATTTGGGACTGAGTCATTGTCCACCTACCTGTTCACACAGCCTCCACTGCATGTTCACCCCCTGTCTACTATCAGTCTAGGTGCGGGAGGCCAGCCCTGGGGAGTCCATATCCTAATGAAAGAGAAACAATCATCAATGGCTAGGAAAGAAATTTTGGAGTGTTAGCACATGAAGAGGGTGTCAGAGCTAGAGAGTGGTGGTTAATGTGGAAATACGTCTGGGCCACTTGGTTAAGAGCCTCTGCCCTGAGACCTGCCTGCTTCCCTGGAATCCCTCAGACCTTCACTGACCAGTCATGGAAACCACCATCCTGCCACAGGGGCTTCCGGGACCCTCTGCTGATGCGCAGCCAGTCGACTCTGATTGGCAGGTGCCAGGCCACACTGCCTGTGCTTGTTTGTTCTGTCCTCATAGACTTTACTTTATAGAGCAATTTTAGGTTCACAGCAAAATTGAATGGCAAGTAGAGTTCCTATGGATCTTCTGCCTCTCCCACCCCTGTCAAGATCCTGCGCCAGAGTGGTCCATTTGTTATGATCAGTGGACCTACAGTGATACACCTTTGTCAACCAAGCCTAAAGTTTGCAAGATGGCTCTCTCTTGATGGTGTTCTTTTTGTGGGTTTTGACACACATGACTGTATCCACTGTTTTCATATCCTACAGCATAGTTTTGTGGCCCTAAAAATTCTCTGCTCTCTGCCAGTTACACTGGTTTTTATATATTCAAAATATGGTTCCTGCCTAGACCAGTGCCTGCCTCAATATACGGCCAATAAAACAGGGAAAGAAAGAATGGATAAAGGCAAGCTGGGTCTCAGGGTGTAACCCAGAGGTGGAGGGTGCAAAAGACTGACCCCACCCCAACCTGGGGCCATAGTGGGCCTTGGGGCTGGCCTGGCCCTTGCATAGCTTGACCCAGGGATGTCCCAGTGGGGTAGTGAATGACACCTTGGATTACTGGTGAGTGAGGGTCAAGAAGAGGGTGAGCTCTTGACTTTTCTGCAATAACATCTCTCTCTCTCTCTCTCTCTCTCTCTCTCTCTCCCTCTGTCTCAGAAAAAAAGGCCCAGGGAACTGATGAATTTCAAGAGCTTTGTGGATGAACTTAACTCACGTCACAATAAGAAGCATGGAGTTTTTTCAGAAATTCCCCGCGACCCGAAAACCCCTCCAGAGAGGATTTACTGGTCCACCCTTAGCCAGTGCCCCCGAAAACTAGTCAGTGTCCAAAGGCTTATGGGCTGGGGAGGTGGGGGGAGGTGGCTTGTTTGTGGCGGGGAGAAGCTCATTTTTTAAAAAAAATATTTTTATATTTTTTTGTAGTTGTACACAATAACTTTTTTTAAAATTTATTTTTATGTGGTGCTCAGGATCGAACCCAGGGCCTTGCACATGCAAAGCAAGCGCTCTACCGCTGAGCCATAACCCCAGCCCCCCCCCCCCCCCCCAGAAGCTCATTTTTAGGGACAGACCCACTGATTTCCAATCCTGGCCTTACACTTTTCTTCTGCCAGCCTCATTATATACCTGCCCTCTGAGGACAGAGAGGCGGCTGTGAGCATTAGATTTTTCTAGAAGCTTAGAGCCTGCAGTGCCTGGTTCCCTGGTCATGCTCAGCCAGTGTTGATATCCACCCTGCCCTCCCCCACTGGCCCTCCAGAGCTGGAGAGAGAGCAAGGGGAGACTGGACCTGGCAGATTGTAAGGGGTCCACCTTCAGAGGTCTGCCCACCTGCTCCATCCAGGGACTAGCAGTTTTAGCCTAGTTCAAGGCAGTGTTCTCTGGGGTAGGGGACTTGAAGCGGGGGACAGTCAGTGTTCTGCATAGGCCTTGGGCTTTCTTCAGGCCCCCAGGCTGGGTCTGTCTAGAAGGGCATGGACCTGGAGTGGAATGGGCAGAGGAAAACAAGGCACAGGCAGCTTCTGAAGGCCTGCTGGCCATTTTCCACCACACCCCCAGGGGTCAGCATTTGTGTTTCATAAAAGGAAACCGAGGCCCAGACCTGGGAAGGGATTTGCTGGAAGGGATTTGCCGGATTCCCTCAGTAGGGTGGGAATGAGCTGGACTGGCACTCCGCTCCAGGGCCTGTGTGCTGTCTCTCCCCAGGCTGCTGTCTGGAGTATCTCTCTGGACCCTGCCCAACCATGAGGTCTCTCAGGAACCTGAGAAGAGATGTCAGGCTGGGGGTGGTTAAAGTGGGATGCATGGGTCCCCTCGTGTCCCCTCGTGTCCCCTGTCCTTGACTCAAGGCTCAGCATTGCTGAGCAGGTAAGACTGCTGCCAGGAACCCCCACCTGCCCTGGCTGGGTACTGCCAGGACCTCTTCAATGCTTGGCTTCATTTCTTCCCCCTAGAACACATCTGGCCCTGGTTCATGGCTTCCTCAAGAGACGGAGATCAAACACGTCAACCGGCCGCCATTCCTCCTGGCCTCTAAGCGTTCAGGTGTAAAGACCAACCAGATAGTTTTGGGAAGCTGGGTGAGTAGGCCTGGGGTGGCGGATATGTGTGACAGGCAGGGAACCCCCCTGCCTCTATAGGCAGCCTTGAACCCTCCTTGCCCCTGAGCACTGATCCTCAGATGGAGCTGGAAGCCATCTCTCTCTCCCTCCCTCCCACTGTCTTCCTTCTCCCAAGGCTTTGGCTAACTCCAGGTAGCAGCACCATCTCAGGCTTGTTAGGACAGAGGTGGCTGACACCGCAGGCCTGGTAGGGCCCAAGCATTGGCATTTATAACAAGTTTTCAGATGACGGGGATGAAGTTGTTCCAGGGACTACAGTTTGAGAAGCAGCTAGCTAAGCCATCTCAGACCACCCTGGCCCATTCCCAGGGAAACAATTTTTTCATTTTCTCTTTGTATTTGTCTTGTGGCCTCAGGGGCAGCTGCTGGAGTTGGCCCATTTTTCATCCCTGGGTCAGCAAGTCCCCCCATCTTGACCCTGTTCTCTTCCTTGTCCCCAGAGGCAGCCCTCCCCATGTGTGTGATGGAACCTATAAGCTTGCAGTGTTCTTGTAAAAAAGGCCAGTTCTTGGGCTTTGCACATGCCTCCTTCATGTACATGTACACACATGGCCAAAGGCCTGACCTCATTCTGTTCCTCCCTCCCTCCCTTCAGTTTTTAAGTGCACCTTTTATTGGTGACTAATGATTGCACAGAAAGACACAGGAATCCTAAGTGAACAACTCCAAAGAATGCCTTCGCCCTGTGACCAGCCTGTGGTTAGCTGGATTCCTGTCCTGTGACCAACCCCCAGAGCATTCAAGAGCACATTCTGTGCACCCCAGGGTCTCCTGTGCATTCTGTCCCCTTCGGGTAGCCCTGTCCTGACTCCAGTAGCACAGGGGAGTTCTGCCTGACTTTGAACGACTGTTTTTGTTTTTTAATATTTTATTTTTCGGTTGTAGTTGGACACAATACCTTTATTTTATTTATTTTTATGTGGTGCTGAGAATTGGACCCAGGGTCTCGCACATGCTAGGCGAGCGCTCTACCGATAAGCCACATCCCCAGCCCCTGAATGACTGTTCTTTAAGGTCTGTCCTAGTCTCCCTGGGCACATCTTACTTATAATTTACTCACCTTCTTATGGTTCCACCCTTCCCTATCCTGTACTCCCCAACCTGAGCTTTTGGGGTCCCCCAATTTAAATGTTTAGACTAGAGCCAAATGACCACACTGCCACCTCAAGGTCAACATCTGAAGTAGGAAGGGCTGACATGTGATGGGTTTCAGTGATGGGGCAGGACCCCCAGCAGGGAGCCTGTGTTCCTGAGTAGACCTCTCCTGTGGTCCTGTGGGAGGCAGTCCACCGGACACTGGTCTAGACGCTGGGTCTGCGTGTCTCCCCTCAGCACTGCTGCCTGTGGATGGCTGGATTCCTGTTCTGCCTTTATTCTGCTTTGCTGTGTCACCCTGGCAAATTTCGTCTCCTGCCTGAACCTCTGTAGGCAGATATCTGGGTGGGATGGTGGATGAGCTTCCTAGGACTACAGGACAGAGCACTGCAGATATGCTTCACAACCAGAAATGAGCTCTCAGAAAGAGCAGCTGTGGAGGCTAGATGACCTAGATCAAGTGTCAGCAGGAACACGCTCCCTCTGAAACCTGTAGGGGAGGGTCCTTCTTTGCCTCTTTGTAGCTCCTGGCAGCGATCCTTGGGATCCTCAGTGTTCCCCACCTTGTGAATGCAACTCTCTAATCTCTGCCTCTGAGGGTGGCCGACACCTTGGATCAGGTGCCAATGATCTTAGCCCATTATATCTGAAACCACTCTATACCCATAAAGGTCACATTCCAAGTACTGGGGTTAGGACTTCAGCATATCTTTTCTGGGGGGCGTGATCCAACTCATAACAGCTGGGGTAGGCAGGGTCGGAGGGGAAAGGAGGAGGCCTGAGATCACGTGTCTGAGGCAGGCTTGCTAATGTCCTGCTGTCTTCTCCCTGGCACAGAACCCAGTAGGGGTGGGCCGCTACCTCAATACCACGCGGTTGGAGAACAAGGACACACGGCAGCGATACCGGTCCCTGTACATGGGTGAACCCAAGCGTTACCTCTCAGATCTGAACCGGGACAGGATCATGCAGTGAGTGCAGCTGGAGCTGCAGGAGATAGGGGCAAGGGGAGGGAGGGGAGGGGGACGGTTGACCCTGGGATGGACTGGGGGTCATGCTTGGTTCCCATAGATCATGACTGCTTCCCTCTAAAGCCAGCCAAACAGCAGAGGCAGTGCAGAGACGGTCACCTTCAGATCGTGCCAACTACTGGCTGTGTGAGTTGTTGCTTAACTCCTTTGAGCCTCGTTTCCTTCAACTGTCAAATGAGCAGGTGGCTGAGGAGGCTCAAATGAGATGATGATCTAAAACTTTTGGTAAGGAAAAGATACCCACTCAACACTAAATCCTCTACCCCTGACCCACACAGCCCTGGATAACTCCACTGCACGGAGTCTTAATTCCCTGGTGCTCACAAAGGGGTTGTTAAACTCATTTCAGATGAAACCTAAGAAAGAAAAGGTACATGAAATGGAAAATAGAAAGGAGCTTGTAAATATTAAAAGTGTTGTGTTGGCCTAAGAGGCCATCTGTTGCAATATAATCTCAATTTCAGAAATGTTCAAATGTGAATAAACATGCACTTTAGAATTCAGCGTTTTGTTTTCTAGAAATTGTGAGGCTCAGGGACCAGATTGCTCAGGGGGAAAAAAAAAAAAAAAAAACAGCTGTTGAGTGCAATTTCAAAAAATCTTTTATTTTTATCAAAGTAGTCCTGTGCCTTCCTCTTTCTTGATTCACTCTCTTATTTCAGAGGGTTCCTGAGAAAGAACTTTGGAAGGTAGGATTTTCTTTTGACAGACTGCATGCCTGAAAGTGTTCTTTATTTTTCCCACTCCCAACAGCTGATCTATAATTTGGATGAAAATAAAATCCTAAACTGGGATTTTGAAGGCTTCACTCCCTGATTCCTGATTTTCAGCATGGCCGTGGAGAAGGCTGATGCAGGACATTAGCAAGCCTGCCTCAGACACGTGATCTCAGGCCTCCTCCTTTCCCCTCCGACCCTGCCTACCCCAGCTGTGACTTGCATTTCTCCTCTCTAGAAGTTTCCAGGGCCTTCTCTTGAGTTCTGGAATTCCATGGTGATGTGACTTGGTGTGGTTGGCTTTCACCCACTGTGCTGTGTATTTAGTGGTGTCCTCCATCTGGAAACTCAGCACCTTCCCTTCTGGGGACTTAACCACTGAGCCACATTCCCATCCCTTTTTATTTGGGACTGGGTTTTGCTAAATTGCTGAAGCCGGCTTTGAACTTGTGATCCTTCTGCCTCAGCCTCCCGAGCTGCTGAAATTACAGGTGTGTGCCACCGGGCACGGCATCTCATTTTCCATCTCTGCCTTTTCTGTTCTACTTCTTTCTGGTAAAATTTCCTTGTCTTTGTTTTCCAAACCTACTCTTCTTGCCTTTTAAAATTTTGACTCATATTTTTTTAATTTCCAGGAGATCTTTTGCTCTTGAGGGTTGCTCTTTTTTTTTCTTTCAATAACACCCAGTTCTGTGTCATGTACGCAGTGTGTCCTGCTCCCTGCATTGGGTCCTGTTCCTCTAAGTTCCTTTTCTTCCATCATCAGTTCAGGTTTCAGAGAACAGCACCATAACAATACCAGGAGCCTGGCTGGGGATCTGGTCATTCACTCTAATGTTTTTAGGGCTTTTCTCTGGATCTATTTGGTTCCACTAGAAAAGACTTTTCCATCCTGGGTCGGGGTAGGTGTGGTTGCTGGTGCCTGGGAAGAGTTGGGGGGCCTCCTGCTGTCTGTGCACCTCCCCTCACCCCTCTATTCCTGCTGTGGTGCCCATCTGCCTAGTTCCACTAGGCCACGGGGCACCTCTCCATGGGGGCAAGGGGTTGGTGGGTCGTGTGTAGCTTGCTCTCTCTCCTATTGATCTGGTACCTGTGTTTTGAGACGCTGGTGCCTCCAGTGCCTGGGCCTGCCCTGGGTGTTGTAGCAGGAGTACCAGCTTCTTGTTGTCTTCCCTGTGGCCTTCTCAGGTCTGCTCATCCTCCCCACACTTTCTATTTCCCCAAAGCATGTTTATGTCCTTGTCCCCTGATATCTCCTCTCTCTTCCTCTGTCATCTATTTTATTTAAATCCCTTTGTACATCTTTTAGTGGGTTGCAAGAGGGAACAGAGATCGACGCGTACATTCATCTGCCTTGCTTGATGGTAATTCATAAGAAACACTGTTAGTGTGCAAAAGGATCTTTCCCCCTTCCCAGCCAAGGTGGTTAGCCTTATTTTATGGATGTTGAACCAACACCAGAGAAGGGAACAAGGGGAGCAACTTGCCCTGTCACACTTGGTGACAGAGAGAGCAGGGACTAGAATCCAGTCCTTCCTTTCCAGGGCAGTGTCTGTCCTTCCCACACACCAGTATCTGTGTGAAGATTTGGGGGAGCCAGGAAGAGGCCATGCCCAGCTGTCCACAGCCACCCCTTCCCAGCCACTGTTTCAGCAAAGCTCTAGGTGACATAGCATTTGCTTTGCAAAGGACTCTAAGGAAGGGAAGGATGCTGTGTCCCACTGGGGCCTCTGTCTTCTTCCCCCTTGGGGCTAAAGTTCTCCATCACCACTGTTCTCATACACAGGCATCTGAGAGTCATGGGCTCTCCTTTATAACTTGGCTTAGAATTCTATCTGCCACTTCGCTCTGTGACCTCCCAAACAGACTTTATCTGAAAAAAAAAAAAAAAGATGGTTATAACTACTCTGCAGACTCTGTTATGAGGATTAGATGAGATGATCGTGAGAATGTGCTCTGTCCTGTGGATTCTCTTTGTAGGGATGTTGCAAATGCAGCTAACTCTCCCCTTAGCAGCTGATGCTTTGGCAGAATTTTGTGTTTTATTTATAAGTACATAAGTAAGGGGTAATTTATTTTTTTAAATTTTTTAATTTATATGTGACAGCAGAATGCATTATATTCTTATTACATATATAGAGCACAATTTTTCATATCTCTGGTTGTATACAAAGTATATTCACACCAATTCATGTATTCATACATGTACTTTGGATAATAATGTTCACATTCCTCCACCATTTCTAACCCCATGCACCCTCCCTTCCCCATCCTCCCCTTTGCCCTATCTAGAGTTCGTCTGCTCCTCCCATGCTCTCCCTCCCTACCCCACTATGAACCAGCCTCCTTATATCAGAGAAAACATTTGGCATTTGTTTTTTGGGGATTGGCTAACTTTACTTAGCATTATCTTCTCCAATACCATCCATTTACCTGCAAATGCCATGATTATATTCTCTTTTATTGCTGAGTAATATTCCATTGTGTGTATCTATATACCACTTTAAAAAAAATTTTTTTTTAAAGAGAGAGTGAGAGAGTAGAGGAGAGAGAGAGAGAGAGAGAATTTTTAATATTTATTTTTTAGTTCTCGGCAGACACAACATCTTTGTTGGTATGTGGTGCTGAGGATCGAACCCGGGCCGCACGCATGCCAGGCGAGCACGCTACCGCTTGAGCCACATCCCCAGCCCAATATATACCACTTTTTTTAATCCATGCATCTATTGAAGGGCATCTAGGTTGGTTCCACAGTTTAGCTATTGTGAATTGTGCTGCTATAAGCATTGATGTGGCTGTGTCCCTGTAGTATGCTGTTTTTAAGTCCTTTGGGTATAGATGGAGGAGAGGGATAGCTGGGTTAAATGGTGGTTCCATTCCCAATTTTCCAAGAAATCTCCATACTGCTTTCCATATTGGCTGCACCAATTTGCAGTCCCACCAGCAGTGTATGAGTGTTCCTTTTTCCCTACCGGTAAGTTCTTTATAGAGGCTGGAAATGCACATTATTCAGGGAAAGAAATTGCAGTGGTTTAACTCATTTTTTTTTTTTTTTTGGTACCAGGTATTGAACTCAGGGGCACTCGACTACTGAGCCACATCCCAGCCCTATTTTGAATTTTATTTAGAGACAAGGTCTCACTGAGTTGCTAAGCACCTCGCTTTTGCTGAGGCTGGCTTTGAACTTGCAATCCTCCTGCCTCAGCCTCCCAAGTGGCTAGGATTACAGGCGTGTGCCACCGTGCCTGGCAGTTTAACTTATTCTTGTTGTCAAAGACCCAAGGAAAAGTTAGAGATTTTTTAATAGAGGGAGAAGTGGAGGGGGACATTTAAATCCTGAGGGAGGAGGAAGGGCTTTGAAAGAGAAGGAGGAACCCTGCCGCAGTCTTGGCTGGGCACAGAATCACGAGCCACCACACAGCTTTGTAGATTCAAACAGCAATCTTTATTCCCGAACTCACACCGGCCTCCACACACGTTCTGGGGCAATCCCAGTTCTGCTGCCGCCCAATTCACCTACTACATGAGGCTTTTTTCCCAAAATGCTCTCTGAATCTCACGAGAGCTCAACGGGAGCTCAGGTAGCAGGAACGCCCTATTTCCAGCAGCAATAATCCTCAATATCGAACTTCCCTAAAACCCAAGGTCTTAAACTGGGAACGCCCTAAACCCAAGGACCGGGATACTATACTTCCTCAAACTGCAGGATACACCCTAATCCTGGATCCACCCTCGTCCTTGAGTAGGGTCATCTTTCTCAAACACACATGCAAGGTCACAGCAAATTTAACATGGGGTACGCTGGCAAGGAAATCGATGCGTCATTCCTACTTGGTAATGGCCCTCAGCAGAACCCATTGAATATAATTAGACACTTCTTCCTGAAGTCATAAATAAGAACAGATTCTTGTATCACTATTATTCAGCATTGCTTTGGAGGTTCTAGCAAATGCAGTAAGACAAGAAAAATAAATAAGAAATATAAATATTGGGAGGGAAGAGCAATATCATTGCAGTTTGTAATGATATATGTGTTTGCTAAAAAATTCCAAGACAATTAATTTTAAATCTGTAAATCTTAGAAGGCAAGAGCAGTGAAATGTATGAATGAATAGTTCCCTCCTATGCCACAGGCACAGTGAATAGAAAACTGAATTGAGAGAAAAAGAGAGTTCCATTCTCATTAGCAAAACAAATGATAAAATGCATTGGAATAAGCTTAAAAAGGTCCATTTAAGGCACATATGAAGAAAAATATAAACCTTTACTAAAGGATGTTAAAGAAGCCTGGATAACTAAGGAGAATATCATTTTCATGGAAAGAAAGACTTGATATTGGGAAAATATTATTTCCTTTGGTTTACATATTTAATGCCTTTAAAATCAAATCCCAAAGAGCTTGGCAGAGGGGAACTGGATAAATTGATTATGAACATCATCTGAAAGAGTATATAACTATGAGTAGTTAAAAAAATGATGATAGTATTTAAAAATGCATGAGCAGAGAAATCATAACATGGAAGATAAACTCCAAACTGTTGACCATGATTACCTCTGGACGGGAGGGTTACCAGGTTCTTTCACATTCTACCTTGTTTATTTCTGAATTGTTGGATTTTTTTTTTCAGAATAAATGTTTATTATCTTTAAAATCAAGAAAAAATGCAAACAGAAAGAGGAGGACAAGAGTTCTTGAGATAGACTCATCTCCAGCCAAGAGTCATCCTTTGTTTTTCAGTCCTCAGTTTCCCATCTGTGAAAGGGGAATAAATTGTGCCCAGCAGGGACACAGTAAAGCATAATCGAGGCTTGTGAATGCTCTGAGCAGGAGCCAATCAATAGGTCCTGTGGGTGTCAGATTGTCAGGCTGGTGAATGATGTTCCCTGGGGCTCAAGTTCCTCATTTCCACCAACCCCTGACCCCACTCGGGCTCCTGAGTTAGGACTGAGCCAAGAGGCCCAGAAGATAAGTGGGTGGCACGGTGTGAAGGAGTCCCTTTTACAGTGTTTCAAGGACTGATTCATTTGCCAAAGGTGCTCATTGCTTCATTCTTAGGCACATCTGAGCTGGTGATTGTTTTTAGGTGAGTGGAAATATTCTCTTATTCACTCATTGGAATTTTCAATTCTAGATTCTTAATAGCTAAGGGTTATTACTTTTCCTGAATATTCCAGTAGACCAAGTGTTCCATTTGGTCACTTCTCTGGACCTTCTGGATCTTCCAGCCAGGTCCTCTTAATACTAGCTTGCCTACTCTCTGGCCACATGGACAGGAGAGCCCGCTCCAGCCTGACCATGCTCTGCACCACTCCCTGGCTCTTATATCTCATTGGGCCATTGGCCACACTCTGATCTGTACTTGAAACAACCTTCCTTTGGTGACTGTTTGGAAAACTCTTGTTTATCCACCACAATCTGCTTAAATATGAAGCTTCCCCTGTCTCTTTATTCTAAGCTCACTTTATATATCTTCAGGTTGGAGCACTTTCCCATAATTCTGGAATTATTCTTCACATGCCTTTGGTCCCTACTAAACAAAAAACTTCTCTTTTCTCCAGCTCCAGTGTCTTTCTAGCAGTCATAGAAGGAACTCAATGAATATCTGTTAGATGATGTGTCAGTGCATTCGTTAATACAACGGGTCGGGGTCTGGATAACCCTGAAAGGAGCACATAAGACACTTCCAGTTTGATTTGGCAGAAGGTTGTTTTTCCTTAAAAAAAATCTTTGGTCTGATGTTTTATCATGAAAAATTTCAAACACAAAAGACTTGAGGGGCTGGGGATGTGGCTCAAGCGGTAGCGCGCTCGCCTGGCATGCGTGCGGCCCGGGTTCGATCCTCAGCACCACATACCAACAAAGATGTTGTGTCCGCCGAGAACTAAAAATAAATATTAAAAATATTAAAAATTCTCTCTCTCACTCTCTCCTCTCTCACTCTCCCTTAAAAAAAAAAAAAGACTTGAAAGGATTATATAGTGTATACCTGCATAACCTTTCTTAAATTATATTATTAACATTTTTCTTTCTCCCTTTCTCTCTCTCTTTCTTTCTCTCTTTTCTCCCTTTCTCTCTTTCTTTCTCTTTCTCTTGTACCAGGGATTGAACCCAGGGGCCCTTAACCACTGAGCTACATCTCCAGCCCCCCCTTTTTATATTTTATTTAGAGGACAGGGTCCCGCTGAACTGGTTAGGGCTGGCTTTGAACTCACGATTCTCCTGTCTCAGACTCCAGAGCTGCTGGGATTACAGCATGCACTACCACGCCCAGCACATTTTACTCTTCCTGCTTTATGACATATCTTTCTATCTGTCCTTCTACCGATCTTTTTGTTTGTTTATTTGTTTGCAGTACTGGTGACTGAACCTGTGGCCTTGCTCCTGCTAGACAGGTACATTCCCAGCACTCTATTCATCAATTAAAGATCTTTTATTTTTGAAAAATTTCAAAACAAATGGAAGACATCAGCACATTTCCTAAATACTTCAGCATGCAGACTGGCTTTTTAGTATTTCAACCTAAAATCCATATTCTTTATCCCAAAGTCTGAAAATGAGATCCATGTTCATTCTCTGTAATAATAATATATTCTGATATTCTTGGAGTGTACATGTAGTGATTTTTGAAAAATCACTTTTAGTCTATTTACTTTTGCAGAACCTGGGATTGAACCCAGGGCCTCACACATGCTAGGCAAGCATTCAACCACGGAGCCACATCCCCAACATGTAGTGGTTTTGTATGTATGTATTCTATGCAGTAACTTTAAAGGATAGGTATTAATTTTAATGTTTCTTAGTTGGGACAACTGAAGTTTGGAGAGAGAACATCACTACCCAAGTCACTGTCAGTACGTGGCACTGGTGTGCACATTCCTCAAAATAGAATGAGCCTTTCTTATGTTAGGCACCATGCTGGCTCCTGGGACACTGTAGAGGAGACAGCAGCTCTGCCCCAGAGTGGCTCCCAACTTCATGGGGAAATACACTCCTCCCCTCCCCATAGTTACAGGAAACGCACAAGAGGAGGAATGAGGGCAGGTGGGACACAGAACTAGTCTCCTGGTGGCCACAACACCTACCCCTCTCTTTCCCCTAAGCTTTCTGGAAGATGAGACCAGGGGGAAAGGCTTTTTGAACCCAGGAAGGCTGAGGCAGAGTTGGCCTCCATCCTGACCCATCTTCCTGTCCTCATCCCACCTGCCCTCACCGGGTCACTTTTCTTTGTCCTCCTGGACATTTGTGCATGCTGTTTTGGTGAGAAATTTGGAAGTCTGGGTAGGAAGGGGGACTCTTAGGAAGCTCAACCTGCAGAGTGCCTCTCCTCCTCCCCTCAACTCCCACTACACAATTACTATGCAGCACAGAAGCCAGGTGGTTGCCATAGAGACAACTGGAAGATAGGGCTTTAGCTTCAAGGGAGGGTGGAGTGCAGAGAAGGCCATATTTCTTCCCTCGCTTCTTTCCTCCCTCCCACCCTCCCTCCGCTTCTCCCTCCTTTCCTTTTCTTCCACCTTCCTTTCTGTATTTCTCGTGAGAGTGGGTGGAGGTGGAGATTTGAGCTCATGGGCAAGGGAGTGGGAGATTGCATCTTGAGGTGGAGCAACACACTCCTTGCATGGGTTGGAGGGGTGGTCTCTCAGCACCAGGAGAAATGGTGGTCTTGGATGGGGGCAGGGGGAGACAGAAAGGTTGATGATTCAGTTAAATTTAGTAAACACTGCTAGGGGCAGTGGTCCTTGTCCTTAGAAGGTCACAGGCAAGTGGGGCAAAGGGAAGTGATTGATTTAGCATCAGGTGCATGATGGGAGTGTGGAGTACAGAGAGACAAATGCCCACTCTGCCTGGAAAGGAGGTGTAGAGATGGAAGATGCTGCAGGCTGCCCTTGTGGGCATGGAGGGGTGAGCAAACTTGGCCCATTGAGGGATGGCCGAATAGCTGGGGGTGGGCATGGGAAGGGGTGTGGAAGAATGAAGAAATATGGATTAGTCGGGTGGGATCAGCCGTCTGGATGTAGGAATCTGGATTCTTTGCCAACACATACCTGCAAATCAAACTGCAGTTGACATAGAAGGAGTCTTTGGACAGGGCCACTTGGGATATGCAACATTAGGGTGTGTTAGTCAGCTTCCTGTTACTTTGACAAAAAATAACAGAGAAAATCAATTTGGGCTGGGGATATATCTCAGTTGGTAGAGTGCTTGCCTTGCATGCACAAGGCCCTAGGTTCAATCCCCAGCACCACAAAAAACAAAACAAACAAAAAGCCTTGAGAAAATCAACTTAAAAGGAGGAAAGGTTTATTTTGAGTCATAGTTTCAGTCTACGATCAGTTGGCTCTGTGGCTTTTGGGCCTGTGGTGAGGGGGGTCCATTATGATGGGGAGCATGTGGCAGTGCAGAACTGCTCACCTCACGGTGGCCAGGAAGGAGAGAGAGAGAGAGAGAGAGCAAGGCTGAGCAAGCAGCATCTCAATATCCCCTTCAGGGTCCACTCCCACCGTGACCTAAGGTCCTTCCACTAGGCTCCACCTCCTGAAGATTCCACCCCACACCTCCCCAATAGCCCCACAGACTGGTGATCAAGCATTTAGCACCTGGCCTTTGGGAGACATTTAATATTCAAACCATGACAGAGTATGACTTGCCTTTTGCCTCACTGAGTCTGAATTACAGGTAGGGAACCCTCAGGGGATTATAAAACATAATGATAGACCCTAAAAAAAGAATTTGGGGAGGGCTGGGGATGTGGCTCAAGCCGTAGCGCGCTCGCCTGACATGCGTGCGGCCCGGGTTCGATCCTCAGCACCACATACCAACAAAGATGTTGTGTCCGCCAAGAACTAAAAAAAAAATAAATATTAAAAATTCTCTCTCTCTCTCTCTCCTCTCTCACTCTCTCTCTAAAAAAAAAAAAAGAATTTGGGGAGTTGAATGGGGGTTCTGTTGCCTTCAAGCCATGTAACATTGGACAAGTCACCTGACTTTCCAAGGCACACCTGTTCCTCTGTGGAGCTCAGCATTTATACTAGGGACCCAGTAGGCAGCCTGGACTCTGCTCTATCCAGGGACGCCCACTCAGATCAGCCTGTTCTTCCTACTTAGGCTGGCCTGTTAGAACTCTGACACATTCACGGGCTTCAGGTTCAAAATGCAGGTTCCAGTCCTGGCTTTGCCATCTCCTAGCTGCGTAATAACCCTGGGCTACTAAGTAAGGCTCTCTCTTTTACTAGCTGTAGAATGGGAATAATGAAGCCTGCCCTCAGGCCACTGTCTGTTAAGAAATAAGACTTACCACCAGCCCCTTCCCTCTAGCCAGCACCCCTCAGCAAGGGATGGGGAGGTCACTTCTTCCTAGTTAGCCAAACTCTGCTACCCACGGGCAGGAGGTAGGAGTTCCTGGTGCCTGCATTTTGGTGGCTTCAAGTCTTTGTAACAGTCCCAAAACTCTTACACATTTTCAATGCTCCCTAAGGAGAGCAAACACCACTCTCTTTAGCTGTTTCAATTTGAGATACATTTGTTGAGTGCCAAGGATGTGCAAGGAGGCACTTTGGGTTTGCACTTGAAAGCAGAGATGTTTGTGTGGTAGAAGCAGCCACTGCCCTGGAGACAGGAAAACAGACTTTCTGTCCCACGATTGCAAAAATCATTTAATCTTTCTCTGATTGGAGTCTACGTCTGAACCAGACACCTGTGTTTCAGGCCATGACCATGTTTCCGAAGGACTCAGAGTTGAGGATGGAATGTACTGGAGAGGAATGGAGAAAGTACTAGGGGAGTTCAGAGAAGGGATAGACTATGTGCAGCTGGAGATTCAGGGAGGGTGGCTTAGAAGAAGCAGCATGTGAGCTGGCCCTCAAAAACTGGGTAAGAGCTGGACTTGGAAAAGCAATAATAACCACTGATCAAAGACTGACTGTGCGCCAGGCACTGAACTTGACAATATGTACATCTTCTCTTGTGGGCCTCACAAAGCGCCACGAGGTATGTGTTATTCTGTTATGTAGATGAGGAGACTGAGTGACTTTCCCAGAGCTATAGTGAGTTACTAACTGTATCAATGAGCTATTGCTGCATCATAAACCCGCCCAAAACTCAGTGGCTCAGAACAATAGCTATTTGTTATTGTTCATGGACCTATGAGTCAGTTGGGGGTCTGGGATGGTCTTGGATGGACCACCTAGACTTCCACGTGGACTCCCATCCTCCAGAGGGTAGCCCAGGCTTGTTCTCATGGAGGAGGCCAGGCTTGGTAGGAAGTATGCAAGGCCTTCTGCAGCCTAGGCTCAGAATGCCACGTCATTACTTCTTCCACATTCTGTTGGCCAAAGCAAGTTACAAGGCCAGCCCAGATTCCAGAGAAAGGGAAATAGTCTCTACCTCTCAGTGGCAGCAGCTGCGAAGTCACATTGCCAAGGACACTCTGGTGCAAGGAGAGGCTGCACCATTTTTGATCTCTGTCTAGTACAATAGCAGGACAGGATTGGTCCCTGGTCTAGTTGGCTCCAAGCTTTCTTTCTGAAAGGGTTCACTTCTTCCAGGGAGAAGGAAAACATTTAGAACACAGAGAAGAGCATGAGGAAAGGAAAGGAAGCAAAAAAGCTCAGGATGTGTTGGAACACACTCCCCGGTTCCTTATAAATGCTGTGTGGAAGGTGTAAAGGGCTAGAGTGGAGAGGAAGGCAGGAGAGGTTGGTTAGGTCTGACCCTGAATGTAAGGTAAGCTGCCTGGGCTTCATCCTGCATATTTTGTGGGAAGCCATGGGATTTTTTTAAAAGTCAAATTTACAGTAGTATAACTTACATACAATAAAATTCATCCTTTTAAGGTATACAATTCTATAAATTTTGACAAATGCATAGAGCCATGTCACTACCACATGGAAGAAAGTTCCCTTGTGCTGTCTGTGGTCAACCTACCTACTCCTATCCCAGCCCCTAGCAACTATTAGCATGATTAATATCCAGAGATTTTTGCCTTTTTCAGAGTGTCATGTAAGTGGAATCATCCATATGTAGACATTTGTGTCTTTTCCTTTCATTTTACATGATGCTCTTGAGATTCGCCCAGGTTGTATGTGTCAGTAGCTTATATTTTCCATGCTGAGTTAGAGTCCAATGAATGGATATGCCACGGTTTATTTATATGCTCTCAAGTAGAGGGGAATTTGCAGTGTTTCCAGCTTGGGCAATTTTTAATAAAGTTGATACAATAATAAATAGCTATGTACAGGTCCTTATGTAGACATGTTTTTGTTTCTCTTTGGCAAATATCTCAGAGTAGGATTTCTAGGTCATTTGGTAAGTGTATTTGGTAAGCTTTGTGAGAAACTGCCAAACTATTTTGAAATGGCTGTACTGTCTTGTATTTGTACCAGCAATGTCTGAAGGTTTTAATTTCTCTGCATCTTGTCATCACTTGGTATTGATAGGGTTTTTTTTTTCTAATTTTAACCATTCTAATAATGTGCTTCATTATGGTTTAAATTTGCATTTCTCCAATGCAAATTTAAAATGCATTTCATGTACTTCCCCATCTCTTCTTTGTTCAAGTGTTTTAAAATCTTGTGCACATTTTAAAAATTGGGTTGCTTGATTGTATTAAGCTTTGAGAGTTCTTTATAGATTCAGGACACACATCCTTTCTCAGATATGTGTTTTGCAAATATTTTCTCCCATTCAGAAGGATTTTAATGAGAAGTAATACTGTGCTTTAATAAGTTTACTCTGTGGCATTATTGGGTGGAGAATGGAGTGGGGAGAAATAGAGAGAAGGGGAGATATGGGCCAGGCCAGGGGACGTGGGGATGGCAGGGAGGAGTGAAGAGACAAAGAGATGGAGACCCACTGGATAGCAGAAAAGGCCCCCTTTACCCCAGTGAACCCTCCTTCTCTCCTTCTCACTTCCTTCCTTTGGTAAATATTTGTGGAGCACTTACTAAGCATCAGGTGATGATCTAGGCAAAGGGGAAATACCAAGGAAGAATCCACGTCCTGCCTTCACAGAGTTCGCCTCTAGTTGGGGAAGACAGATAATAAATAGGGACATAGGTGTGTAAGGCTCACTCGGGATACTCTTTGACACCCAGCCAGGGGTTCCTGTGGGAATGCCATCTTCCTATTGGCTCATGGGAAATGGACCAGAGTCCTCAGAGGTTCACTCCCAGGACAGAATCCAAGCAGAAAAAGAAATGTGGGACTGAGGTCAGGAGCCCTGGGCCTGGATTCTGACCTCCCCTCTGATCTGCCGGTGACCTCAGGCAAATTCCCTCTTCTCTCTGGTCGTTACAAACAGACCTGGGTGCTCTGATAAGCCCAATAGGTGCAAAGTGGAGGGACCTCCTGAGGATCAGATCCTTTCACTGGTACAGGTCTCAAGGTCATCGATTTTGGTCCCTCATCCAGTGTGGGATCTTGGGGAAGAACAACAGACAGGGACCTGTTCATTTCTTGGGGTGCCCCTCTAGGGATGGGGGGCCTACTCCCTTCCAAGGGATTACTGCATTATGTCTTTCTCTGTCCTTTTAAAGGGAAAGGATCACACCTTTTACAAAGGGCAGGTGCCCTCCAACTGTGGATTATAATTCAAATCCTACTCCTTAAAGCCACGTGGGAAGAACAGCTATGGTGACTGGAGGGCCCAAAGCCTGAAGACAGATGGTGGGTGGGAGGATGGGAGTGGGATCGGGGGTCTTGGCGAAAGGGTACACGAGAATGCCTGGGAGAAGGGAGAGGTGTGGAGGGATCTCCTTCACTGGAGCCATATCCCAATGTCTTTTGGGACAGCAAGGGCCAGTTATCTTTTGTTACAAGAGATCAATTGTCCTGAAAAATGCCAATCAACCAGTGACAGAAATATGGGAACCACACAGCAGAATGACCCCAGAAGGGGATGTGGGTGAACCCTAAAGCCCTTTCTATTCCAAAGCCAGAGTGCTGGTTCCTGCTCTTTAAAGTCTAAAAGGAGGTGGGAGAGTGTGGCATATATCTTATGGCTGCCCCGGGCTCCCTCCAGAAGCACTCCATCTCCATCCCTGGATGCTTCTGAAAACTCAGCAGGGCTTCATGCCAGGAGGAGATTGCTGACCTTCAGGCAATGTCCATCCACTGGGGACGACCTGCTTCTCTCCCAGAGGTGCCCCCTGTGCGCACCCTGGTTTAGCACAAAGCTGTGTATATGGGGGCTGGTGACAACATTCCGAGCTTCTTCCCTCACTGTTTTTTGTCAGTGAGGGTTGGATGGGATGGGGGCGTAGGTTGTTCCTAGAGGAGAGGAGGCTGGGACCCCAGACTGAGCCACAAAACTCACATAACAATAAAATATATTCCCAATGCTTCCTTCACAGGGTGTCTTACAGAGAGCAGTTGCTTTCTCAACCGTGTCAGACAGCAGTCCTGGAAGAAGTCAGACCATCTTTATTCATGAACAGCAACATCAGCTCCGTAAAGTCCTCCTGAATCTTCCAAAAAGCTATGAGGTCTGAGAAGTCATTTTTGTAAGATTACAACAAATAAGATCAATCTACCCAAACTGTTTTCGTATATAGCAACACACAACAAAAAGTTGGAAATTTAAAATATAACTTATTTTTTTTTTAATTTTTTTATTGGTTGTTCACAACATTACAAAGCTCTTGACATATCATATTTCATACATTAGATTGAAGTGGGTTATGAACCCCCAATTTTACCCCAAATGCAGATTGCAGAATCACGTCAGTTACACATCCACAATTTTACATAATGCCCTATTAGTAATTGTTGTATTCTGCTACCTTTCCTATCCCCTACTATCCCCCCTCCCCTCCCCTCCCCTCCCATCTTCTCTCTCTACCCCATCTACTGTAATTCATTTCTCTCCTTGTTTATTTTTCCCATTCCCCTCACAACCTCTTATATGTAATTTTGTATAGCAATGAGGGTCTCCCTTCATTTCCATGCAATTTCCCTTTTCTCTCCCTTTCCCTCCCATCTCATGTCTCTGTTTAATGTTAATCTTTTCTTCCTACTCTTCCTACCTGCTCTGTTCATAGTTGCTCTCATTATATCAAAGAAGACATTTGGTATTTGTTTTTTAGGGATTGGCTAGCTTCACTAAGCATAATCTGCTCTAGTGCCATCCATTTCCCTGTAAATTCTATGATTTTGTCATTTTTTATTGCTGCATAGTACTCCATTGTGTATAGATGCCATATTTTTTTTATCCATTAATCTGTTGAAGGGCATCTGGGTTGGTTCCACAGTCTAGCTATTATGAATTGTGCTGTTATGAACATCGATGTGGCAGTATCCCTGTAGCATGCTCTTTTAAGGTCTTCAGGAAATAGTCCGAGAAGGGCAATAGCAGGGTCAAATGGTGGTTCCATTCCCAGCTTTCCCAGGAATCTCCAAACTGCTTTCCAAATTGGCCGCACCAATTTGCAGTCCCACCAGCAATGTACAAGTGTACCCTTTTCTCCACATCCTCGCCAGCACTTGTTGTTGTTTGACTTCATAGTGGCTGCCAATCTTACTGGAGTGAGATGGTATCTTAGGGTGGTTTTGATTTGCATTTCTCTGACTGCTAGAGATGGTGAGCATTTTTTCATGTACTTGTTGATTGATTGTATGTCCTCCTCTGAGAAGTGTCTGTTCAGGTCCTTGGCCCATTTGTTGATTGGGTTATTTGTTATCTTATTGTCTAATTTTTTGAGTTCTTTGTATACTCTGGATATTAGGGCTCTATCTGAAGTGTGAGGAGTAAAAATTTGTTCCCATGATGTAGGCTCCCTATTTACCTCTCTTATTGTTTCTCTTGCTGAGAAAAAACTTTTAAGTTTAATTAAGTCCCATTTGTTGATTCTTGTTATTAACTCTTGTGCTATGGGTGTCCTATTAAGAAATTTGGAGCCCGACCCCACAATATGTAGATCGGAGCCAACTTTTTCTTCTATCAGGCGCAGAGTCTCTGATTTGATATCAAGCTCCTTGATCCATTTTGAGTTAACTTTTGTGCATGGTGAGAGAAAGGGATTCAGTTTCATTTTGTTGCATATGGATTTCAAAATACAACTTATATGGCATGAAAAACTATGAAACACATATTTTGAATTTTGGCAAAAGAGATAACAAAGTCTGTACACGAAAAGCAAAGCAATTATCACTGCGGGGACATTAAAGAAGACAGAAAGGGAGAGATACCACATTCATGGGCCACAATATTTGATATGGGTGTTAAGCTGTTTTCCCCAAATTAATCTATGGATTTAATGCAATGCTAATCAAAACCTCAGTGACCTTTCTGTAAAAGTTGACCAGCTGGAGCCGGGGGTGTTGCCTAGGGAGGCCTTGGTCTGATCTCCAGCACTGCCCAAAACAAATACCTGCAGACTGGCAAGCTGATAGCAAAACTTATACAGAAATACAAAAGACATAAAATATCCAAAATAATTTAGAAAAAGAACAACGCTGTAGGACCAACCTTATCTTATTTCTAGACTCATCATCACAAAGCTATAAGAACAAGACAGTGGAATTAGTGCCAAGATAGATCAAAGGAACAGAGCAGAGAATCCAGGAACAGGAGATATGGACAACTGCACTTCAACAGTGGTGCAAAGTCAACTGGGGGTGGGGTGGGGATCTTCTCACCAAGTGGTGCTAGAACCATTGCATACTAATCTGCAAAAAAGTGAACTGTGATCAGCAAGTCCCCTCATGGACAGAAACTAACTCCATCTGTGATACTCAAAAGTACAGTATATACTTGATTTTCCTCTTATTTCATGACTCACAGCTCCTAAAACCCTGGGAACCTCCAGAGCGATGTCTTTCACATGCTAGTTAGATGACTGGTCACTGAGGACCCTTAGATAGCTTTAGGGTGGAGAATCGTCACCAGAAAGACCCGGGCCTGTTTAAAGAGTTGAAACCTTCAATCCCACACCCCTGAGGAAGGGAAAGAGGCTGAAGGTTGAGTTGATCACTAATGGCCAAGGATGCAGCAATCATGCCTAGTAATGACCCCTCATAAAACCCCAGACAGGCTAGGTGTGGGGAGCTTCTAGATAGCCGGACCCACGGAAGACACCCCCTCTTTCCCACATGCCCTGCCCTCCTCATCTCTTCCATCTGGACTGTTGATCTGCACCCTTCATAATGTTCTTTATAATATATGGGTAAATAAATGAAAAGCATTTCCCGGAGGGCTGTGAGCCATCCTAGCAAGGCAACTAATCCCAGGATCCCACACATCTGGCATCAGAAGTGTTGAGTGGTGTGTGAGAGGAGGAATGAGCTGTCTTCCCCTCAGGACCACAGACCTAAATTTAAGACCTAAGCTGTGAAAATTCTAGAAGAAAACACAGGAGGAAAACCTTTGGACATTATGTGAGGCAAAAAGTTCTGAGATGCAGATTTAACTTTAAAAAAAAATCATACATATTGTTAAATTGGACTTAATTGAAATTTTTTTTGTTCTTTCAAAGGTGCTATTAAAAGAATGATGGGTCACAGCTTTGGAGAAAATATTTGCAAATCATATCTGATAAAGGACTTATATTCAGAATATGAATATATATGTATACATATACATATATATGCATATATATTTAAATATATATATATTTCAAGAATAAGAAACTACAAAATAGGGGCTGGGGTTGTGGCTCAGTGGTAGAGCGCTTGCCTAGCATGTGTGAGGCACTGGGTTCTATCCTCAGCACTGCATATAGATAAATGAATAAAATAAAAGTCTATCAACATCTGAAAAGAATTAAAACAAAAGAAGCAACAAAATAACAATGTACAGAAGATATAATAGACACTCTACCAAGAAGATAGACGATGGCAAATAAGCATATGGAAAGAAACCTGAGCTCTCACTAGTCATTAAGGAAATGCCGGTTAGAACCACAATGAGCTACCACTGCCCGCCCATTAGTTTGGCTAAAATGAAAAAGGCTGACTCTCCCGAGGCTGGAGGAGGACGTGGGGTTCTCATGTAGTGCTGGGGGACATGTGCTATAATACACCTCCCTTGGAAGACAGAGTAGCAAGAGAAGGAGTGAACCCTAACCCTACCATCTGACCCCGCTCTTCCTCTGCCAGGTATTTGCTCAAGAGAAATGAAAGCCTATGTCCATGCAGACTGTTCACAGATGTCCCTGGCTGCTTGATTTCTAATAGCCCCAAACTAGAAACAAGCCAACCATCCATCAACCAGTGAATTAAGAGAAATAAGTGGTGGTTTTTACCCATACACATGTCAAGACTCAGCCAGTTGTATACCTTCAGCATGTGCAATTTATCATATGCTAGTTGCACCTTGGTAAACAACTGCAAATTTGAGACAAAAAAGAAAAAAGAAAGAATGGGCAGGAGCGATGTAGGATACTGGATAGGATTCTGGAAAAGAAACGATGGGGTTAAAGTTGGTGAAATTTAGATACGGTCAGTGGTTTAGTTGACAATGTTATGCAATGTGAATTTGTTTTGATCATTTTGCTGTGATCATGTAGCCAGTGTGAACATTAGGAGAGAGTCTGGGAGAGGGGATGTTGGAACTCTGTACTATCATTGCAGCTTTTATGTTAAGCTTAAACTAATTCAAAATAAAAAATATATTCAATAAAACTTTTGTTAAAAGACAGTTTACCTTATAGTATGAGTACATTTCTTGGAATGTATCTGTCAACTATCATATTACTGATAGTCACTGTCCCCATGGAGGTCAGCAGATTTAGAATACTCACTTTTGTATAAGAGAAGACTGTGTAACAACTTGCACTTAGTTCTTTTAAGTATTTTGCTGGAGATAACCAATGAACTTGCATGTTGTTCTGAAAGTTATGTGTGCTGAGGAGGAATGCCCACCTATGAGTGCAAAGATTGGCTGGCTTCCAGGTCAGGTTTATCAGTGTGGAGGCTAGAGGCACCACATCCCCAGGGGCTGCCCTCACTGGTGGAAGTTAGTGTATCTGACACCCAGCTCCCTCAGCCCCTGAGGGGTACAATTTGAAGTGCATGTTTTACATTGCCTTCTGAAGATTTCCCCAGGGCAATTAAACTCTAGTTTAATAAGCAACTTGCCCTTGAATTCTTTTCTCAGGGTCAACTTCTAGGGAAACCTAAACCAGGACAAATGCTAATATTTATTCTGGCATCATTCTGGTGGATCATCTTGCACACCTCTGGATTTGGTACCTCATTTTGAAGACCATTGTTCTTCTCCCTGACAATCATTCCATCTTCCAGTCTCCTCTCTCATTCCCCAGACAGCCTCTCCCATCACAGAGAAGTGATGAGTGTAAGTGTCCTTTGATGTTGACTTGAAATCTTGCTCCTGTGACCTTTGCCCTTTTGCTTGGGCAAGGCCAGAAGAGGACATGAGATGTGAGGTTTATTAACAGGGCCCTGCTGAGGCCTCTAGCACCCCTTGGGGAAGGAGGGCACAGGGGCTGGACTTCTGGCTCTACCCTGCTGGAATCAAAAGAAGTTCCATGTTGGTTATACAGTGGACTTTTCCTAAAAGCATTTGTTTGGAAAAAAAAGAGTTCCATGGCCAATAAATAATAGATGCTAATAGCCACCTATTCTAGTTTGATCTTTTAACACAGTTTTGAAGAAGACTGGGTTGAATACTTGGGCACATAAATCTAATAAAGTTAACATAGGTTCTGGCACCTCCCCAGCTGGTCAGGAAGGTAGCACTTTATTCCACTCCAGTGTGAGATCCTGCCAGGTTGTGAGAAGCTCTGAGCAGGACCAAAATTGCCTTTCCCAAGCCACCAGACCTAACATCCAGGTTCCTCACTAGGCTTCCCGCATCTTGCCACACAGACCACAGGTACTAAAACAAGGAGCGGGCATCACACTCAGACAGTACTGCTGCAAGCAGGTCCTGGTGAGCAGGTAGTGGGTGTGGCAGATGGGCATTGGCCATGCTGTGGCAGCACCAAGAATGAATGGCATAGCTGCTCACTTGACAAGGAGAAACCGAAGCCCAGAGAAGGATCCCATTTACCTAGTTGACACAGGGTTAGTGCTTTAGTAAACACACAGAACAAGGTCTTCCTTGGCTATGTGAGGGTCTTATCAGTTTCTGAGGGCAATGGTTCTGACACCAGTGTCTTATTTGGCTTTATATTCACAATCCACAATATTCCAGCAACCAGGGTAGATGAGAGGAGTACTGTTCTAGGACCCAGGGTCACAGGCATGCTAGGCAAGTGTTCTACCTCTGAATTACATTCACAACCCTTCTTATTTTGTATTTTGAGTCAGGGTCTTGCTAAGTTATCCAGATTGGGCTCAAATTTGGGATCCTCCTACCTTAGCCTCCTGGGTGGCTGGGATCTTCAAAGTTGTTGGCTGCTGGGTATGTGTCCTGGTCTCGAGTCAGTGCAGCCTCACTGCTGGCCCTGCCTGCTGTGGTCCTTCGGCCCTGCAGGCAGCCTCACTCATTTAGCTTGACCCTACAAGTCCTCCTTAGGGCCATCTGTGTACATTCTGGGTTCCATTATCCGCTCTCTTTTCCTAGATCTGCTACAGTATTGGCCAGGGAATGGGGATTCAACAAGAATGGGAATGAGTGGCTGGGGTGTGGGGAGGATCTCAGAGATGCGGAGATTCCAAAGCCTGAGAGATGAGTGTGCTGAGGCCAGGGAGAGCTGAGGGATGAGGCCCTTTCCTGCTGAACTTGCAGTTGGGAGGGTGTCAGGAACAGAGCTATCTAAGTGGTGTCTGACAGTTGGTTCTCCAAACGGAGCACCTGTGATAGTTAAGGTTATATGTCAGTTCACACCATAGAGTGCCCAGACCCTGGAGCAAGCATTCTTTTGGTTGTTCTATGAGGGCATTTATTGCTCCTCCCTAGTGTGGGTGGGCTTTATCCAGTCAACTGAAGACCTGAATACAAAGACTGAGTGAGGAGAACCCCTCCTGCCTGACTCCTGCAGCCCAGGCTTCAGTCTTTTCCTGCCTTTGGACTTGAATGGAAACATTGGTTCTTCCTGGGTCTTGAGCCTGCTGGCCTTGGATTAGAGCTACAGTATGGGCTCCTCTGGGTCTCTACCCTGATGACTGTAGACCTTGGAATGGTTTAGCCTCTGTCATCATGGGAGCCGATATCTAATAACTCTCTGTTGTGCTGGTTCTCTGGAGAACCCTGACTCTCATAACACCAGAGCAAAACAGGCCCTGATCTGTAGTGATTGCTAATTTCTGTGGTATAGACAAATGATTTCATGCTGCGGGCATCACTGAGCACAGAGGTGGGAGAAGGTATGTACAGTGGCTCTTGAAGACAGTTTAAAGCAGCCCAGTACACCGCCGTCCCCTCCTCCACACACCTTCCACATTGTTCCCGCTGAGGAGTCAGACTTGGGGTTTGTGGGTGAGGCTTCTGGGAGTTTCAAGGTCATGCATGGGAGGGCTCTTCTGCCTGCAGCTCCACAAGGTTGGGGAGTGGACACGCTGCTGGCCTGACCACCTGGCTCTTCCACCCTCCTGCATGGCTGAGTTGACAGCAAGACAGGGCAGTCCCCCTTGCTCCTCTCACAGGTCTCAGTGCCAGGTCCCAGGCTTCAGGTCAGGAGCCCACTGCTTCTAAGATTCAGGATTGGAACTGGAGGAGGACACAGCAGTGTGCAGACTGAAGTGCAGACCCAACCCATCAAGGCCTCTGGTCTGAGCTCTTGGGCATCAGCCCAGTTAGCAAGTGGTTCAATTTAAAACAAAAAACATTCCTTGGATCTGCTCCGTAGGAGGCCCGTGGGGAGGTGGGGTGATGGGCAGAGCCAAGTTCAGCTCTTTCTGAGTCACTTGGCCCAACAAAATTAACATCACCAAAAGGTCACCTCCTGGAGCTCAGCAGGCCTGCAATCCTCCTCCACACAGCAGTTAGCTGCCATCATCAGTGGCCATAGGATGCTACCTGTGGGCCATATCAACACTGGGACACAGCCGAGAAGCATGTTGTTGAAATGCATTCCATGTAGCTTGCATAGTGGTGTGTGATTTTTTTTTTTGGTACCAGGGATTGAACCCACAAAGTCTTAATAACTGAGTCACATCCACAGCCCTTTTTGTTTTGTGCCAGGGTCTCCCTAAGCTGCTTAGGGCTGGCTTTGAACTTGCAAACATCCTGCCTTAGCCTCCTAAACTGCTGGGATTATAGGCATGTGCCACCACCCCTGGTTTGTGATTCTTTCTCTTTGGAAAGCCAGCTATTACAACTCTGGCATGAAGGTAATTATCTGGACACTGCCCTGGGGACTGAGGGTCTGGCTCCCAACAGAAGGAATTGCTCCAGATCAAAGCAGAACACTCCTTGTTGACCACTAGTGGCTTCCCTTCTAAGCCAAGCCCAGTGCTGTGAACTCTGACTACCTGCCACCCACAGGCTCAGACACAAGCCTCTCCCCACCTTGGATGGAGCCTCACCTCCGATGGCTTGGGCTCTAAAGTGCTTTTATGAAAGGCTAGACGATGAGTCTGCATCCTTGCCTAACCCATGAGCAGTCTCAATGTGGCTTTTTAGGCAACTCAAGCTTTCTTGAGCTTCACTTTTCTTCATTTGTAAAATGGGGATAGAAGCTGACCCTTCTAAAATTGTGAAGATTAAATAAATAAGATATTGTGCTATTAAAATGTAAGGTGCAGGGGGAAGTGCTAGGGAGTGATACTGGTCAAATTATGATGTGACATTGTGTGCATGGACAAATACCCAACAACCCATCCCACCAATATGTACAGCTATTAAAAAAAAAAGAGAGATAAAATGTATTCAAAAATCATGGAAGCTGCAGGCTGTTCTAAGGAATGCTATGGCTTGGATCTGGAATGCCCCAAGGACCAGGTGTCAAAGGCTTGGCTCTATTGGTAGGTGGTAGAACCTTTGAGAGGTAGGAAGTCTTTAGGCCTCTGGGGGACTTGTGTCCTCAGGAGGAATGTGGACCTCAGTCCCCTCCTGGCTCTTCTTTTTATTCCCTGGCTGGTGAAGTGAGGGTCTAGGTCCACCACACACTCCACCACGAGGAGCTGCCTCACCACAGGCCCAATTGACCATGGACTGAATCTTTTCAAAACTGTGAGCCAAAATAAACCCTTTTCTGATAGTCTCAAGTGTTTTGTTATAGTGCTGGAAAGCCGAGAACACAAAGAACCTTAAAGATTTCTCCTTTAAAGAGAATATGCAGAACCCAGTTTGTGAAACTGAACCACTGGAAAAGGAATTTCCTAAATGCATCTCTGGAGAGAACTTTAGAGTAAGATTCACACATCGCATATATTTTAGGAAAATGACCACTGTGTATATCCTTGTGTTTGCATAAAACTTTTTTGCATTAAATTCAACTTTTATATCTATTCACTTAGCCTATGGTATTTGAGGTGAACTACTATACAATCTTGTTGAAGTGGCTCAACTGCCATAGAAGTTTTTCTTGCTCCCATAACTCAGGATAGGGTTTGGGTTGGTGGCCAGTTCTCCATACAGTCACTCAGGGATCCAGTCTCTCTCCAACTGAGGACTTTCCTGCCTCCTATGCTTGGAAGACTGCCTCCTTCAGGCAAGATGTCATTTTCACCCAGCTTACATGCCACTGGAGAACACTCTTTTCAAGGACACACCTGACTACAAGGGAGGCTGAGAAACACCATTCAGCTGTGTATGTACAAAGGGAGGGATGTGCTCTGGTGGACAGCTAATGGTTCCTGAACTAACAGATGAGGAAAACACTCAATGGATTAACTAGCTTGTCAAAACCAGTCGGTCACAACCAAGTGATAAAGCCAGGACGGTAGCTAAACTTCCTGATGGCTCTGTCTGGTGCCTTAAAAAGGACTGCCCCACCCTGACCTGAGCAGCGCTCCTCTCACTTGGACTCCGGCCTTTTCTCTGGTCTCCTCACTTCAGCCTGTTCTCTACCTGGCAGGGGACTGACTCCAGGAGAGCCCAGTCCAGACCTCAGTGGGATGACAGAAATGCAGCTCATCCCCCCATGTTCTTGTCGTCCTGTCCCTGGGCACGCAGGTTTGGAGAAGGCATCTGAGGGGCAGAGCAGCATGGCCTGCACCTAAGCCCAGGTGTGACTGTGCATCGTGGTCCCGAGCAAGAAATGACGAAGGCTAGCTTCCAGGCCATACTTTTATTTTGACAGAAGCAGCAGCCCCACAGCCACAGGACGTGTGTTCAAGTAGGCACAGTGTCTGCAGCTGAAAGAGCCTTATAGGGGAGACTCATGCCTTTCTCTTTGGTCCCCATGACCAAAGAAAAAAAAAGTAAAAATCACACACCACACAACGCCACACCCATCCCCACCCCTCTCTTCTCGGTCAGTTAACAGTCAACAATTCATCCTTCAAAAGAAACGGGATTTTACATTAAACCTCAAGCAACCAAGAAACCAGGGCCCTGGAGGGGAGAGGCTCACTGTTCCTTTCTATACTCACTGCCCCGTAGCACCAAGTTTAACTCTGCCCAAAGCCACCACATGGATGGACAATGACAGGGCTGGCTACAAGAAAAGCTAGAATGCAGCTCAGCATGCTTGGGAGACGGACTCTTTCAGGCAAGATGTCACAGGGGCCAAACGTCAACCTGGTGGGACTCCAAAAACCTCCCCTTTGAAGCCCTGGGTTCTGCCTAAGGTCTGTGAAGGGCTAGACTGGGGTTATAGGACTCAGGGTGACACAGGATGCTGGCATCTCTGGCCACCAGTGGCTTTGCGATGGGGCCTCCACTGGTGAAATGATGGCACTTCAGCTGCTGGATTAGCCTCTCAGGTCAACCATTCATCCACAGAAGTGGAGTCATCAGTTGACACCGAGTGAGGAAGCCTGGGGCCCACTCAGAGCTCAGGCCACAACGTGCGGCTTTGCAGACTAGAGAATGAAGGCTACTTTCTTCTGCCTCGCCCAGAGGCCAATGGGTAAGGGTGGCTCCTTTGCCTCCTGAGTGCCACAGCCAGACCTCACAGGACCACAAGAAGACACGGCAGTGTGCCAAGGCCTGGTGGGAAGGTCCTTCAGTAAAAGTGTGACAAGATCTCAAGAGGATACTGGCCCTGGAAGGGACAAGACAGAAGCCAGCTGAAGATGAGCTGTTCTGAAAATGAGATGGGAACTGGCCCTGGGGCTGAAGGAAGGACCTTAAATGACGGACAATCCCTAAGGGTCACCTGCCTCATTTATTCTTCCTCTGACTTTCAACACAAATAAGGGTTGATCCTCATGGGTTTTGCAACCATGGTATCGAAGACAGAAAGGCTCTAGGGAGGTCTTATCTGTTCCAATGTGACCGATGAGGAAACTGCAGCTCGGAGGGACAAATGATTTGCCCACGGTTGCACAGCTCGTTGACGGTAGAGCAGGGACTGAAAGCCAGGCCCCCTGACTCCATCATCATGGCCGTGACTGGCTCAGCTCACAGAGTCTGGCTTCCCTTTAATAGGTCCTTCCCACATTCTGGGTTTCCAGCTGGGCCAGCAGTTCTCAAAGTGGAGCTGCGTAAACAAACAGGCTTTGATAACAAGGCAGAAGGACCTAGGAAGGTCCCTTCCCTCTGAACGGAAACTGAGCTAACTTTCTCTGAGCTTAGGATTTGTAAGGCACTGAAATTAACTACAGCTGGGGCAGGAGAAAGAAAAAGGGGATTAATGATTGGAGAAATCCAGTTGATGGTCTTTTCTTTCAGCCCCACAGGGAGACTCCTCACAGAAACACAATGATGGCGGACTCCACTTTCTCACCTGTTGCAGTCCACCTGCCCTGATGCCACAGAGCAGTGCGGACCTGCCCCCACCATGCCTAAGTGGGGTCTGCATACAAGAGGAGGCCTAGGGGGTTGGTGAGCCATGAAGAATGAGCCTGTGGTGCTCTGGATCCAATCAGAACCAAGGCCCTTCTCCCCACCTGGGCATACTGGGCCGGGCCGGACAGGATCCCAGATGTCTTCTCCAGGAACACAGTCCTCTGAGTGAACTTGGTGACGGCTGAGGTGGACCCACAGGCTTGAGCATGCAGGAGAAAGGGATAGGACATCACCAAGGATGGCAGAGAGAACTTCGGAATCGAACCTGGCTTTGGCACGGCACATCTCGGGCCTGCCCACCCTATGTGTTGCCCTCCTGAGACCCCAGGGGTGGAGAGTAGTCTTCCTTCTCCCCACGAGGAGCTCTTCTGACTGACTCAGGCAATGGCAGTACAACTCCAGGGCTCCCCCTTCATCATTCCAGCCAAACCTGTGCCCAGGGGACCTAACCCGGGTGGCCTTTTTGGACTCAGCTGCTGAATCCAAAGCACTTCAGTCAGAATGACACTGAATGGGAAGCACTAATAACAGCTCCTGCTCACACAGCCCCTTCCATGTGACAGGTGCATGACTTTGAGGACAACCTGCAGGTAGGTATTACTGCCCCTTCAAAAGATGAAGAGGCTGGGACACAGAGGGATTAAGTGACTCACCCAGAGTTACACAGCTAATGAGTGGCTAATCTTGAGCCTGGATTCAGGTGTGCCTGATTCCAGATCCCATGTCCTGGCCACCTGATTGGGCTGCCCCTAGAAGCCAGTAGGAAGCGGTCAGGGCTCTCTGGATGGGATTTCTGCAGGGGATTCTTTCTGAAAATGTGGATCTGGGAAAGCAGCCAAGCTGGAGTAAAGGGAAGACGCCGGTCCCTGCCACATGTCTGTCTCTCCAGGTGGCCCCCCTCAGTGCCTCGCGGCCTTGCAGATCTTGTCGTACACCTCAGGGAAGGCGTCTTGGCAACCGAGCTGCTTGCGCAACTTGTGGTACAAGGAGCCATCAAACATCTCCCAGAACTCCTCCCGGTTCATGTAGCAGTCAGCATAGAGCATCTGGAATCTGCAGAGGGAGAGAAGCGGGTGAGGGCACAGGTTGGTGGCATCCAGAAGGGTGGGAGATAAGAGGCACGTGGGAGAAGCCACAACTCCCCTGGCACCCTGAGACACCTGCTCACCCATGCACGCTCCGGACGAACTTCTCCAACTGCCTCATGCAGGATCTGGCTTCAAAGTGCTTCACCCGCGGCTCTCCATATGCCCCAATGTCGACGTACAGCTCTGCCTCGTCTCCCTTGGGGTGCACCAGGCCTGGCTGGCTGGGCAGGATGAACGGACACAACCAGATGGGGTAAACCTGAGGAGGCCAGGGAGGAGGGTATTGGTGCTTTTTCTCCAGCAGGTGACAGTTGATGGCTGTAGCCCGCCCCCTCCAGTCCTGCCTAAGACTCCCGACTCCCCCACATGAGGTGACCCACCCAAGCTGTCCACAGAGGTGCTCATCACCAGGCCATCGCTGATAGGCTGAGGCCCCTATAGGCCTGGGGATGAGGCCCCCATAGACCTGGGGACGAGCCCCCCATTTTGTAGTTGGGGAAGGTGAGGCCCAGAGGGCAGGCCTGCCAAAGTGGGGCATGTGGTTTAGACAAGACTGGGGATTCGGTGGGACCCCGCCCGGCCCCTGGCTCACGTGGATGTCGTTGTGGAAGGTGAGCAGGGCCTGCCGCAGGCACTTCATGGGCACCAGCATGTCCTGCACCACGTGGTGCTGCTCGTACAGTTTGCGCAGGGTCTCGCCCTGGGTCAGCTTCAGGAGGGAGATCTTGGGAGGCACCATCCAACCAAAGAGGTAGCGGAAAATGGGGTTGTTGCCAAAGGGAATGATATCCTGCAAGATGGAGGCGGGGGTGGAGAGCAGGGCTGAGGGTCCACGTGCATGGATCACGGCCAGGTCCTCGTTCTGTGCTCCATGTAAGTACTCCATGTACAATCTCCTCACGTGGTGGGGCGTGAGGGCACTTAGGACTTGATCAAGTAGGTGTGGATTTGATTGTCAGCTCTGACATTAACAGCTGTGATGACCTTGGGCTAGTTATTTAACCTCTCTGAGCTTAGTTTCCTTATCTGTGAAAAGGGACTTGTGAGGCTAATAAGACATCAAATGGAAGACACTCTGCCCAGTTTCTGGAGCAAAATGATAAGGTGGCTATCATTCCTGTTCTAATAATTGAGGTCAGGGTGGCTGGCACAGAGCAGACATTCCATAAATGTCTGAAAAATGAATGCTGTTGAATGAGAAGAGCAATACCCAGAGAGCTTAAGTAATTTCCTTCAGGTTACACAGCAGGGAGGGTGAAGCCTGGCTCAGGTTCCATAAGGAGTCCGCTGACTGGCAGCTTCCCTTGCTCACAGCCTGACGCTTGCCTGCCTTTCCAGCTTAGGGCTGCTGGCCACCCTGCTGAGCAGAAGCAGCCCTTCCTCTTCCACAATGCTGACTGTCAGGAGGGATGAGCCACCTCACACAGTGCTGCTGCTTTCCAGTGATGCCCTCTGCTCCCTGCCAGCCCCTCCAGGGCTCTCATAGCTGGTGATCCTGCCGACCCCAGAGAAGACTTTGGCCCCCTGGCTTGCAATGTTCCTCAATGCTGCAAGTCCTGCCGTCTTCCTGAGCGCCTCAGTGCCCCGGGGGAATCCCTTGAAGCCATGGCTGCTCCATTCTTTAGACAGTCATAAGGCACCTGTGAGGTCAGGTACCAGGTTCTATGCTGGGCACTGGTGCTACCTGTGGCAATGGAGACATGGGCCCTGTCTTTATGACACTTGTTCCCTCAGGTATGGAAGGAACAGGCCACTGGACTGTGGTGTGGATGAGCTGAGACAAATGGAGCAGAAGCAGCTCATCAAAGAAGCCACACGTGCCAAGCACTGAAGGCATGTGACTCTTCTGCAACCCCTCAAATTAATCAGACCATTCCATAAGGGCAGGGACCTATCTGCTTCCTTCTCTGTTGAATCCCTGCGGCTCATCAACGCCTGTACACTGCAAAGGCTCAATAAATTATATATATCTTTTATTGTTTCCTGGGAAGCTTTAAAAAAGCAGATATCCCATTGGACAAAGGTTAAAAGGCCTCCTTTCACACCCTGACTCTTTCCAAGAGCAACTGCTAATATGAATTCACTTGTGTGCATTGCTGGGCTGCAGGGGCCACTAGGGACCCAGCCAGGCCAGGACCCCCATTCCTAGAAGCAGAGCCTATGGCAATAGCCCCCCAAGAAGACCAATGACCAAGGGCCCAGCATCTGCTCTTACCTGTGCTAACTGCCTACAGGACTAGCCACCTTCACCAAAAACAAGAGGACTCCTCTCTTGGGATGCCATCTTCTCCTGGTTTTTCTCTCCCAGATGCTGGGTTCCTTGGCGGGTTTGCCCTTCCCTAACCTACAGGCCCCCCTAGGCTCTTGCACCTTTCTTTTATCCACCCTCACTCTTCTACTCCCCTGGCTTTAAATAACATTCATCTGTTACTGACACCCACATTTATTTTTGTAGCCTCAACCTCTGCTGAATCTGAGGTCCTGACCCACATACAGGCTGCCTGCAGGTGTCCCATCCAGGTGTCAGGAGGCATCTCAAACTGACACGCCCCAGACTAAGCTTCTGATTGCCCTTCCAGAGCCCCCCTGCTTCTTCCCGTGGCAGCCAAGGGCACCTCTGTCCACCCAGTTCTTGGGCCCCTAACCTCGGACTCACACCCACTGCCGATCTATCTGGAAAGCCTGTCAAATGGCTTGTCTCTTACAGTACATCTCAGGCCCGACACTTCTTTCCAAAGCTGTCACCTGGTCAGCAGAAATCTTTCCTTTCCTCTTCTACTTATGTCCACCCGCCATGCCATCAAGCTGTTTAAAAGTCATTCTTTAAAACAAAAATCAGGTCATTGTCACTTCCCTCCTCGGATCCCCCACTGATTTCCTGCCACACTTACAACAGCCATGGGGTCCAGCCTCTGGCTGCCATTTGACCTCATTCTGCACCAAGGCTCTAGCCCTGCAGCCTTCGTGCTGTTTTCCAAACATTCTTGCCTGGACTACACAGCTACAAGCAAAACAATGGAGGTTGACTCCTACCTCACACAGCATAGAGAAGTTGACTCAAAATGTGCAGCAACCTAAATAGAAGAGCTAAAACCTTAAATAAAGCATTTATGGAAAAACGGGCAAATTGTGATCTTGCATTTGGCATGGATTCTTAAATAGGACACTAAAAGTATAAACAACAAAGGGGGAAATAGATAAACTGGATTTTGTCTGAATTAAAAACTATTGAGTACCAAAGGGCATGACCAAGGAAGCGAAAGAACAACATACAGAATGGGAGAAAATTCTTGCAAATCACATATGAAGAACATATGACGTACTCTTAGAACTCAACAACAAACAGCCTAGTTAAAAATGGACATAGGATCTAAACAGACATTTTTGCAAAAAAAGATATACAAATGCTCAAGAAGACACAAAATGACGCTCAACACGGTTAGTCAATAAGCAAATGCAAATTAAAACCAAGAGATAAACATTTCACATTGACTAGGATGGCTGTAATTAGACTAATACTTTAAAAATCATGCTGGGTGTGGTAGTGCATGCCTGTAATCCCAGAGGCTTGGGAGGCTGAGGCAGGAGGATCACAAGTTTGAGACCAGTCTTAGCAAGTTATCCAAGACCCTGTCTCAAAATAAAAAATAAAAAGGACTGGGGATGTGGCTCAGTAGTTAAGTGCCTCTGGGTTTAATCCCTGGTACAAAACAAACAAACAAACAACCTCCCCCCCAAAAAAACAACCAATCAGAAATAACAGGGAGGGAGGAAGTGCTGAGGAATGATAGTGGCCAAATTATATTGTGCATGTGAAAATATGTAAAAAGAAATCCCATCATTACATGCAACTATAATGTACCAATAAAAATTGTGGAAAAATAAAACAAAATAAACTGCAATAAGTAAATAATAAACAAACAAATAAATAAATAGCTATCTATCTCAGAAGTAAGTGTTGGTGAGAAGGCAGAAAAATCAGAACACTCGTATGTTGCTAGTGGGAATGGTAAATGGTGTGGCCATTGTGGAAAACGGTAGGCTCCTTAATTAACCAGACAGAATTACCATACAATCCAGCAAATCCACTCCTGGATCTATGTACACATCCCTCCAAACAACCAAAAACTGGCCCTCGAACAAACACTCATGCACGAATGCTTACAACAGCACTGCTGTAAGAGGGCTGAAACCCAGATGTCCACCGACAGGTACATGGAAAAAACCAATGTGGGACATCTATCCAATGGAGCATGATTCAGCCACAAAGAGAAATACTGATACCTGACAGCATTCTGCTAAGTGAAAGAAGCAAGTCCCAAAGGCACATACTGTATGTCTATTTTTATGAAATTTCTAGAATAGATCAATCCACAGGGATAGAGAACAAATTGTGGTTGCCACAGGCTGGGGGAAGGCAGGATAGAGAGGCGCTGCTTAATGGGCACCAGGCTTCCTTGTGGAACGAGGAAAGTGTTTTGGAGCCAGGGGGGTGGAGGTTCCCCTCCTCTGAGTACCTGACACAGTGAATTTTCTGTTGGTCCACCTTAGCTGTTTCAGCTGTTCCCTGCCTGGGCACTCTCCAGGAGGTTCTGCGTGGTCTGCCCTCCTCACATTCAGTTCCTGCTCATCTCCTAAGGGGCCTTTTCTGACCCCATTTAAAATGTCCCTGCTTTCCATCTGCCCACTCCTCCCTACATAAAGCACAAATTCTTGCTCACCTTTCAAGGCCAAGGCCAAGTTTGACTGCCCCCTTCCACTCGAAGGAGAACTAGCCACTTCCTCCTCTTGTTCTCTAGCCCTGTACCAAGCCAGAATCCATCGGTTCGATGAGGCTAACTGCTTCTCTAAGATAGAGCAGGTTTCTATTCCCCAAAACACCAGCCCAGAGACCCACTGCCAGACCCTTGAAGGAAGTTTACTGCTCTCACTGCAGGGATCACAACTATTGCAGCTTAAGGTGTTTGTCCCTCAGGACAAGGTGTCAGTGTAGCTACAGTCCTAACCATCCTGGTTCCTGCTGCTGGCCAGGTGGACCCAGGGCTGTGCAAAGCCAAGCCTCACCTGGAGCTCCCAGAAGATGCTGCGCGTGTGGCGGTGGTAATAGTGTCTCAGGGGAATGTACTCCAGGCCCTCTCGGTTTGTCTTCAGGTAGTTCTCCACATGCTTGAAGAACCACGGCTTGTAGTAATTACCAATGCTATTCAGCTGAAATGACAGAGGCCATTGTGATCAGCATGTAGACAAATGCCAAATGCCACCAGGGAGTGAAAGTGGCCAGGGAGTGGCCTTTTCAAAGCTGTCATGTTGATTGCTGCCTTTGAGACTTGAAAGCCAGGTAAGGTTGGGCATTAACAGTGTCTGCCACCAACAGAGCTCCGTGCAGGTGGGCTCCTTCCTGCTCTCACTAGGCCAGCATGGGGCACCCATCTCATTGCAACCACTGCCCACAGTTCTAATTGACCATGGCACCTCTACGCTGCTCCTGGACCAAGCTCCACCATCCTCTGGGCACAGTACTTCCCCAGGCATCCTCATCCCCTGGAGAAGCTCAGCAGTACGAACCAGCACACTCTGTGGTCTGCAACATGCAATTCTTACAGTGAGCCATCTTCTGCAGTTACAAATGGTTCAGGACTCACTGTGCTGTGCACCCTGAGATGACTCAGCTTCTCCACACCTCAGCTCCCTCATCTATGAAACGCATTCTGGGCAGATGCTCCTGGGGATTGGTGGGGGTGGAGGGGCATCCTGGACAGAGCATAGGCTCTGGGGCTGGGTGGCTGGGGCCAGATAATGTTCAGTTGTCCTCTAGCTATGTGACTCTGAACAGGTCACTCTCTGAGCCTATTTCTTCATATGTAAAAATGACAAAATACATATTTGGGGGGGGGAGTTCTTTGTGCCTTATAGATAATATACACACATACTCTCACACACACACATGCACGCAGTTGTTATAAAAATAGAACCATCCTTTACATACTGCTCCAATTTGCTTTTTCCATTTACAACCTACTTGGCTGCTTCTGTGCAGGCTACTTAGCCTCTCTGAGCCTCACTTTCTGAACAGGCAAGATGGAGACACTGCTGCCCCCTGGGGTGGTTGGGGAGGCTAAAAGAGAGAACACAGGATGTGCCAAGCCTGGTGCCTGGCCTGCAGCAGGGCTCACCCTTAGTTCTGGCCCCATACAGGGTAGAATCCATTTGCTTGGCGAGGCTCACCACTCCTCCAGGACAGAGCAGGTCTTTGTTCCCCAAAGTATGGCCCAGTGGCCCACTCCTGGCAATGCAGCAACTTGGACCACGCCAAGCAGGGTCCAGCCACACTGGCAGTGGCACCTACTTCATACTCAAGTTGAGACTTGGGGTACCTGGCTACAGGGTTCCTGGTGTCTAGATACTTCAGGTACCTTATGTGCCAGAGAAGCTTAGGAGACAATAAAGAAGCTAGATAGTGTGTCTCTCCTGGAGTGCGTGTCAGCTGGGGAGGCCAGGTGGCAGCACCAGCCTCACTTCATTGCTTCATTAATTACAATCATGAAAAAACTGGAAGCAACTTAAATTTCCCACTACAGGACAGTGGCATTAAGTGACAGGCACTCGCTCGGTGCAGTGTTCTGCAGAAATCAACTAAGGTGATGTGACTCACTGTTTCACGGGCAACACTTACCATGCCCAGTGAGATGAATTTGAAGAGGTGATCACAGATGAAGACAAGAATGGAAAACTCTGTAAAGAGATGTCCAACCCCACGAGTAACCCAAGAACTGCCAAATAAAAAGACTTACTAATTTTAGCCTTATCAGATTGGCAAAAATGAAAGAGTAACACTATCATCACTAGTGCTGGCAAAAATGTAGGGGAAAAGAAATTCTGCTACCCCACTGCCGCCAGCAGACATCGAAGTGACTTTTCTGGAAGGCTGTGTGGTCCTATTTATCAGTATTTAATGTGCTCAAAGCCTTAGATTAGGAATTCCACTTATTTGACTCAACTCTACAAAAATGTCTGTATGAAAGGCCAAGGACAGATGTGAGAGAATCTTCAGTGCCATCTTGCTTGTAGGAGCAAAACAACTTACGCAACATAAATGCTCATCAGTAAACGATGAGTCAGGCTATTTCTATACAGCAATGGATGTTAAGGAATGAAATCAGAGCACACTCACGTGTGCACACACATACACACAGAAAATGGGTCTGGAAGAATGCACACCAAACCCCCGAGTGGTTACCCTGGGGGTAAAGAGATACCCTTTAACTTTTCTCTTATATATTTCAATATCATCTATCACTTTTATAATTTAACAAGTTAAACTCTATGCATAGAGAAAGACAGGAAATAAATAAACTCTGACATAGAGTTTCTATGTCTATTGTCTTCTACCTGAAGTGGCAGCTGGCTGTGGGTCACATTTACAGATGAAGTCTTTTTTTTTCCTTTTACTTATTTCCACCTTCCAAGTCTCTTTAGGAAGGACAATTCAATTCCTCTCTTTTCTTTTTTTTTTGGTTTTGGTTTTGGTATCAGGAATTGAACCCAGGGTTGCTTAACCACTGAGCTACAATCCCTTTTTATATTTTATTTAGAGACAGGGTCTTGCTGGGTTGCTTACAGCTTCACCAAGCTGCTGAGGATGGCTTTGAACTCATGATCCTCCAACCTCCACCTCTCAAGCTGCTGGGATTACAGGCATACACCACCTTGCCCAGCTTGGGAGGGACAAAATCCTTTCTAAATGGAGAAAAAATGGCTACTAAAAAATGACATGGTGTAAGTTGAAGGAATGTGAATCTGGACTCTAAGGCATCAGATCTTGGCTTTGTCACCCTGTGGAAATTTACATCATCTCTTGGAGCCTTGGTCTCCCCCATGGTCTATAAAATGGGGCTGCTGTGAGAAGCAAAGATCACACCTACCAAGAGGGGCCCACAACCCTGGCAGGTGGCAGGAGCAGAGAAGACGGAGGCTTTCATCTCTGCCTAAGCCACCTCAGGAGGTCGAGTCCAGGTGGGGTGACCCAGGGAGCAGGCTCAAAGAGGCCCGGCCCAGGCCCCCAGGCCGTCTTCTCCCCGGATCTTGGTCTGGGGCAGAGGATGCCCTGGCCTACCTTGCTGGGTTCTGCTTCATCTGTCATGACCCCTGTCATGATGACAGCCTCATCCAGAGAGTAGAGCAGCCCTTCCACGAAGTGGTTCTCCGGCTGCTGGGACTCGCGGGTGAATTTTTCACAGATGGCCTCCAGGCCCCGCACTGGCTCAAACCGAAGCTTGACATACTTCTTGGCAGGGATGATGCGGATCTCAGCAGCCACCAGGAAGCCCAGGGTCCCACAGGACCAGGGCACAGCGTAGAACAGGTCCGAGTTTTCAGACTAGGAGACGGAATTGACACACGTTGAGAACTTGAACCCTGGACCCTACATTGTGGCCAGCAGCCACTGGGAGGACCTGGGGCTGGGGCTGCATTCCTGACCTGTCACTATCTCATATACATCTGAAGAGGAACTTCAGAAACTGTGCCCAGCTTTCCCTTTCAAATGCCACATGATACTTAACCCACCACTGCTCTCTACAGTAGGGCTGTTCATTGGGACAGCATCGTCCTCTTCCATTGAGAGGGGAAAGCCCCCGAGCCATAGGACACCCAGGAAGAAGGCCATGACAAGAAGTGTTCAGATCCCAAACAGGGACTAAGAGGCAGGGGGCCCACGCCAGGCTAAAAAAGAGCTGAACCTTAACTAAGAGTCAAGGTAGCCGAACAACAGGACACTGCCTCTCTTCTCAGCTGGTATGAAGAGTTACCCTGCATTCCTGTGTCCACTAGATTGGGAGATCCTCCTTCACCCTGATACACACACGCAAAGCCCGTGGGGGGGCATTGCCTCTTCGATAGCAAGGAAAGTGAGCCTCCAAGAGGTGGCCTACCTTGCCCAAGGCTTCCCCAAAAGCCAGCTGCAACACTGCTAGGCTCAGGCCAGGATCCCTAACTCTGGGTCCAACATTTCTTCCTGCAGGATCTCACCTGGTCCCGTCAATCTGTTTCTTACTTCACAAATTTCTTGCTTTGACATTTGTCTCAGAGACAAACTGCTGGCCTTCCCTCTGGCCATTCTAACTCAGACTCTTTGATTCTAAAACAGCTCCTTTTGCAAAAGTCCTGCCCTGGTTGCCATTACCAACAGACTTGCCCTGTGGATGCTCTCCTAGACTGGAACACCCTAGGTGGCGGACATGGGGGAGGCAGATGCTAGGAGCCACAAACAAAATATAAATGGCACCTTTGGTTGTAAAGTGACGCCAACTAGCCACTGAGGTATTATTATGCTAAGATTTACATTCATATGCAAATTGGGCTCCTGCTGTTCACCTTGGCTTGCTACAGGACTCTAGTTACCGGACTGCTGGAGAGTTCCCATTGGTTGGGGAAAGATAGTAGGAGGAAATTCCGGGGAAAGTCCGGGACCCTGGCTCCGGGAGGCGCGCGGTTCCGGCAGACGCCCGCGTGGGAGGACCGGGTTTGGCTTGCCTGCGGCGGCTTTTTCAAAATAAAGTTTTGTTCCTGCTTGACTGGCTCGTGATTCTGTGCCCAGCCAAAACTGCAACATTTGGTGGCCCGTACGGGGAACGCCTAAAACTTAGAGGTGAGTAAAACTGCTCGCCCCTGAGGGAAGGCAACAGAATGGGTGAACATTTAGAAAAACAATGTGTTCTTGTTTTGATTTATTTTGTTTTCATTTCAAGCTCCCTAACCCTAGAATTTTCTCAGGCGAACTGGAAAAAATGGTTGGCTCAAGGTTTGAAGTTATTCGGCCCTAAGAAAGAGAAAATTGATACAACCATTGTCTGTTCCGTTTTTGTTTCATTCTGTTTTGGCTTTGTTTTATCCTATCTTATTGGGTTACGTTACCTTTATAGTAGATTAGAATCCAGTAAAAAACAAACCGAAAAACTGCTAAGTAAATTGTTAGAGGTCCAGACTATGGTAGAAAAAACGCTAAGTCAAGCAAAAGAGAAGGTCTCTCAAGCTAGTCAGACAGAGGAAAATTTAAAGAAACCAAGCTTAGAGGAAAAGCAGCCATCAGGTGGAGAATTACAACAGGAGGTTGCTACTAACTCCGTTCTATCACCAGAGGGCATAACTCAACCAACAGCTCCATCTACCGCTGAGCAGCCCTCAACTCCCGTAGTTGATGGACGGAATTCTGAGGCAGGACCCCAAAGATTAGCATGCCCTGTACTTGAGCAGGCAGGAAGGCAACGAATTCACCGTGCTTTAGATTTCAAAACAATAAAGCAATTAAAGGAGGCTATAACGACCTATGGGCCGCAAGCTCCCTTCACAATAAGCATGGTCGAATCTGTTACCAACTTGGACATGACACCAACAGATTGGGCTAACATGTGTCGATCTGTGCTAAACGGAGGACAATATTTATTATGGAAAGTTGCCAATGAGGAATTTTGCATGGAGACAGCTAGGCAAAATGCAGAAGCTGGTTATCCTCAAAGAAATATAGAAATGCTTTTGGGGAAAGGACCTTATGAGGGTCAAAGACAGCAAATTGAATATGACCCTGGCGTATACGCACAGATTGCTATAGATGCAGTTAGGGCATGGAAAACTTTACAGGGGCATGGAGACTTACAAGGTCAATTATCTAAGGTAATACAAGGAACTAATGAACCTTACGCTGAATTTGTAGATAGACTTATTCAGTCAACCTCTAGGATATTTGGTAATACAGAACAGATAATGCCATTTATAAAACAACTGGCTTATGACCAAGCAAATCGTTGCTGCAGAGAGGTCATTAGACCATGGAGACATGAAGATTTAAACACATATATTAAATTATGTAGAGACATTAATGAACAAGGGCAAGTCTTAGCAGCAGTACAACAGGCTTTAGATGCCAGGCCAAAAACATGCTATAATTGTAATCAAACAGGACATTTTAAAAGGAGTTGCCCCATAAGAGGAGGGTTTAACAAAGCGGGGTATCAAAGGAATAGAATACCGGGTATTTGCCCACGATGCCATAGAGGGAAACATTGGGCTAATGAATGCCGTTCTCAAACCACCATAGAGGGTATTCCGTTATCAAAAAACGGACAAAGACCAAATGTTTACCCACGATATCATGGAGAAAGGTATCAAGCTCCGTTGCCAAAAAACGGACTAGAAGGCCCAATGCCCCGGGGCCCAAAACCACAAATATATGGGGCAATGGAGGAACCCAACAGCACCATCAAGGTAGTGCCCAGGACGCATTATCCATTAAATCCCTCATCAGACAAACTAGAGGGAACGCAAGGCTGGACATCTGCTCCTCTGCCAGAGCAGTACTAACTCCAGAGATGGGAATTCAAATCATTCCCACAGGAGTAAAAGGACCTCTTCCCCAGGGAACAGTAGGCTTATTATTGGGACGCAGTTCTTCTACACTAAAAGGACTTACGATAAGTCCTGGGGTAATTGATCCCGATTATGAGGGTAAAATAAAAATTATAGCTAGTTCTCCAAGAGGTATATCAGTAATTTCACCAGGAGATAGAATAGCACAGTTATTAATAATACCCAGCCTACATGATAAATTTTCCAGTCGTAATGTAGAAAGAGGTTCCAAGGGATTAGGCTCCACAGGTGTAGATTGGGCTATGCTGTCTTTGAATTTAGATTCTCGCCCAATGCTAAAATTAAATATACAAGGACATAACTTTAATGGGCTGCTGGACACAGGAGCTGACCTTAGTGTCATCTCTCGTCAAGAATGGCCAAAACATTGGCCATTACAACAAGCCACTCAAACGCTTCGAAGCCTAAGAGTGGCGACTAATCCCCATAGAAGTGCTATGGTATTAGATTGGAGGGATCCTAAAGGATGTGAAGGAACTATACAGCCCTATGTATTGGATCATCTTCCCGTAAATTTATGGGGACGAAATATCCTAGATCAATTAGGATTGACATTAACAAATAACATCAATCCTAATGCGCCCACTACTAGGGCTAAACAAGGCTTTAGGAAAGAAAAAAGATTAAGAGAACAAGAACAAGGTATAACAGCACCTATTCAAATAGATCAAGAAATAAATAGACACGAATTGGGTTTTCAGAAAGGGCCACTGAGACAATCAAAATTACTTGGAAATCAGAAAGACCAATATGGGTTCCTCAGTGGCCCCTGACTAAAGAAAAGATACAAGTAGCCCATGACTTGGTCAGACAACAATTAGCGGAAGGACATATACAACCTTCCGTATCTCCCCATAATACTCCCATTTTTGTCATTAAAAAGAAATCTGGTAAATGGAGATTATTACAAGATTTAAGAGCCATTAATAATGAGATGGTTATTATGGGACCTGCTCAATCAGGGATTCCTCAATTGTCTGCTTTACCAAAAACCTGGCATGTTTTAGCTATAGATATTAAAGATTGTTTCTTTTCAATTCCAATTCATCCCGAGGATAGTCCACATTTTGCATTTACTATCCCTGCACTGAATCATGAAGGTCCTGATCAGAGATATGAATGGAAAGTACTCCCTCAAGGGATGGCTAACAGCCCAACTATGTGTCAAATTTATGTTAATAAAGCAATCCAGCCACTTAGAAACCAAAATCCTGAACTACAAATATTTCACTATATGGATGATGTGTTATTGGCACATAAAGATAAAAACACATTACTAGAATGTTATGCCACACTTACAAACTTATTGAAAAATTATAATCTAGAGATAGCAATAGATAAAGTACAATTAAATCTTCCAATTAATTATTTAGGAGTTCTATTATCCTCAACCATGGTCCGTCCACCAAAAATTCAAATACGAGTAGATCAACTCAAATCACTTAATGACTTTCAAAAGTTATTGGGAGACATAAATTGGATAAGGCCTTATCTAGGCATACCAACAGGAGAGTTAGGACCTTTATTTGATATTCTAAAAGGTCCATCAGATCCAAATTCACCCCGCATGTTAACGCCTGAAGCAAGAAAAACATTAAAAATCATTGAAACGTATATGGAAAATATGCATTTGGATAGAATTGATATAAGTTTGCCTTTATTATTTATTGTACTACCAACAAAAAATATTCCTACAGGAGTATTTTGGCAGGAAGGTCCATTATTGTGGATACATTTATCTTATTCTCCTAACACTATTCTTACTAGATATCCTGAGGCTGTAGGACAATTAATACTCAAAGGAATAAAAACAGCTAAGGGAGTATTTGGGATTTCTCCCAATAAAATTATCACTCCATATACTATGGATCAAATTGATGAGTTAGCTAATGAGTTAAATACTTGGGCAATAATCATATGTAAAACTAGTGTTTCATTTGATAATCACTTACCATCTAATCCTTTGTTGTCTTTTTGGTCTAAGCATCCTGTAATTTTTCCAAAAATGACAAGAAAAACCCCTATCATAAATGCTCCAAATATATTCACTGATGGGTCAAACAATGGTACAGCAGCAGTAGTTACTCCTGATCAAACTTTTACATTTTTAGTTCCCAAACAATCAGCTCAAAAGGTAGAGCTTAATGCAGTATTACAAGCTTTTATGATGTTTAAAGATTCTGTATTTAATTTATTTTCTGATAGTCAGTATGTAATTAATGCTATAATATCCCTTGAAGATGCTGGTAGGATTTCACCTTCTTCTACTGTTTTCTCTTTGTTTTCTGCTATACAAAGTCTAATCTGGGACCGAAAAGATCCATTCTTTATAGGTCATATCAGGGCACATACAGGATTGCCTGGAGCCCTTAGTATGGGCAATGAACTAGCAGATAAATCTACACATGACATACATATTTTCTCTACAATAGAAGAAGCTATAAATTTTCATAAAAGGTTCCATATCAATGCTAATACTTTACAAAAACGTTTTAAAATAACTAAAGAACAAGCCAAACATATAATAAAACAATGTCAAAATTGTGTGACATTTTTACCACAAGTTAATCTTGGAGTCAATCCTAGAGGACTGATACCTAACCATATTTGGCAGATGGACGTCACACACTTGCCAGAATTTGGAAAATTAAAATATTTACATGTTACAGTTGATACCTCTTCCGGATTTTTGATGGGCTCCCTTCATGCCGGAGAAAAAACTAAAAATATTATAGCTCATTGCTTACAAAATTTTGCCACTGTGGGTGTTCCAAAACAGTTAAAAACGGACAACAGTCCTGGTTATACTTCCACCTCTTTTAAACAATTTTGCTCATCATTTGGTATTACTCACATAACAGGAATTCCATACAATCCACAAGGACAAAACATAGTTGAAAGAGCTCATCAAACTATTAAAATGTACTTATTAAAACAAAAGGAGGAAATTAAAAAGGGGTATATATCCCCCAAAGATAAACTTAAAATAACCCTTTTTACTCTAAACTTTTTAAATTTAGATTCATCGGGACTTAGTGCTGCAGAAAGACACTTGTACCCCAAAAATGTACATAAGCCTAAGGTACTTTGGAAAGATATTCTAACAGGACAATGGAAAGGCCCCGATCCAGTCATAGTATGGAATCGGGGTGCTATCTGTGTTTTCCCACAGGATGAACAGCAACCGATTTGGATTCCAGAGAGATTAACTAAAACAATTTCTACAGAAAAAGAAGATGATTTGACTCAAATTCATAACAGCTGACATCCAAAGCTCCAGCTTGGCTATTCTTACATCTGCGGCAGTGATTAACCAAAATGTTTTTTTTTTTTTTTTCAATATCTATTTTATTATTGCATTTTTCCCACACCATAAAGTTCTATTTTATTTTATTTTATTTATTTATTTATTTTTTGAGCTCATACAAACCTAGGTTAATGTTTTTCTGATCAGTTTTATTTTTTGACTGTGTTTTATTTTTTGACTGTGGAGTTTTTAAACATTGCAATGGAAATTTCACCTAGGTATAGTTACAAGGCCTTTATTTACTATTGTCTTATGTGTTGTATGTTGTGTGCACACTTCTGTTTTGTGTTGTATGTCTGTATGTATGTATGTCCATATTTCTTATATGAGGAGCGCTCATGAAAAAATGGATCCAAATTTTTTCTTTATTCACGTGATTTATATGGTTTAATTTAAATTAGGTGAACAGCTGTTAATGATTGTTTTTAAAGATGGTTAACAGATCTGTTTATTTGCTAATTTAAATTTGGTAAACAGCTGTTAAGGATTGTTTTTAAAGGAGTTTAACAGATCTGTTTGTTTACTTTCACCTTTCCTTTTTATTATATTTAATAATTCTGTTCAGGATAATGTCTCTTTAGCATCATTGCCAGAATTCCCATCTCCATCCCAGTGCCGGTGAAGACTAAGATAAAACCAAACTACAGCTTCTATGATAGCAATCACAGTAAACTGTATAAACTGATGCATCAATGAATATAACTCAACAAGTAATGCTATCAAGGACTTGATTTACTTTGGGAGGAAATAGACACATTGATAGACTCCTCCAATTTGAACTGCTTCCAGAACTTGCCTGGACTATATATCAGTTGCATACATTGTGAAATATCATCTGGTGCACCGAATTGTGGTACTGCTGGCATATCTTTGCTGATGGTGTCACCAGTGATGCAATTTCCTTGCCAGCTCACCCCATGTTTATTGTGGTAATACTGGCATATCTTTGCTGATGGTGTCACCAGTGACGCAATTTTTCCAAGGAGCCATCAATTGGCTTAATGTCGTGGCATTTCTGTATCCTCCTCCCTTCTACTAGTGATGGTCTAAAATTTGGGGGCCAACAGAGGTGAGGCAAAGAACCTCACCCCCCCACTGGCACCAAGGCAAAATTTGGGGGCCAACAAAGGTGAGGCAAGAACCTCACCCCCCCCACTGGTGCATAGGCCTATCCACAAGCATGGCTAAATGCTGGACCGGTAATCAGTGACGGGTTGATCTGATTACAATGGATTCAACCTAAGACAGGAAGCTGACGCCTAAAGGTCAGTTCTCCCATGACGGGTAAGAACCATATGTTAAATTGGACAACCTACCAGGCACGGTCCATAGCCACATTGCTTGTTGCTTAATTAAACAGAAGGGGGCAAAATAATGTTGCAGTTTTGGCTGGGCACAGAATCACGAGCCAGTCAAGCAGGAACAAAACTTTATTTTGAAAAAGCCGCCGCAGGCAAGCCAAACCCGGTCCTCCCACGCGGGCGTCTGCCGGAACCGCGCGCCTCCCGGAGCCAGGGTCCCGGACTTTCCCCGGAATTTCCTCCTACTATCTTTCCCCAACCAATGGGAACTCTCCAGCAGTCCGGTAACTAGAGTCCTGTAGCAAGCCAAGGTGAACAGCAGGAGCCCAATTTGCATATGAATGTAAATCTTAGCATAATAATACTTCAGTGGCTAGTTGGCGTCACTTTACAACCAAAGGTGCCATTTATATTTTGTTTGTGGCTCCTAGCAGGCAGCGGAATAGGGAAGCCAGGGCAGGGACATTTGGTAGTGGGCCAGGAGAAGACTCTGGAACTGCAGAAATGGACCAGCCCCCGATCTGAGTTGCTAGCTGATTGCACCATTCTGATCGTGGCAGCAGAAACTGAACACTCATTGCGTGCCTGTCTCAATGCTAGGAGCTTTGAACACACCACCTACTTATCTTCCTAACTGTGCATCTGAAGCCTAGCCTCAGAAGAGAGGCCAATCCGTAGCATCTGTCTCCTTTCTCTGCTGGTAACAAGTAGGCCAAAAGTGGGGGCCCAGGCAAGTGTTCAGGAAAACATGCTGAAACTGATGGAGGCGCACCTGTCCAAGACCAGAGCTCCAAGCAGGCTTCGAGTGCCTGACTCTGTTCTGTGAAGCCAATAGCTTTGGTGGCTCTCTAAAATATCCCCTTCAAAAGGATCAGAATGTCCTTCTTATCCCAGGGGCCTCTGGCCTATGCCAGGACAGATCTGAGGTTATTTAAAGCTTCAATTCTGTCTCATTCCTTAGATAAAATTCTTCAAATGTTTGTGTCCTACAGCCCCTCTAATTGCTTTTAATTACCTCAAAACATCTGAAATTGAGTTTTAATGCAGAGGCCTGACTTCCTTCAGAGAGGCAATCTGGAATGATCCATGGAAGCCTCATTATCTAGGTTTGAGCCCCAACTGTGTAGGATTTACTGTCTGTGTGATGTAGGGCAAGCTTATTAACCTCTCTGTGCATTACTGTTCTATCCATAAAAATGCAGATAATACTAGAACTCACCTTATAGACTGCTGAAGGATTAAATGCCTATATATATATAAAGCATTCGCAAGAGTGCTTAAGCACATATAAGGGGCTATATAAATTTTTGTTATTATTATTTGAAATGATAAATCAGGGAGCTACTTCCCTGACCCCAGGATCCCTAATGACCAGAGCAGGCTGGTGCAGATGTCCCCAACTCACCAGCGTGCATCGCACAAAGCTGCCATCGGCCAGGACCAGTTCGTAGGCGGTGCAGATGTGTTGGAACAGGCCATACTTGTGGGATGATGACTCGATGCCTGTGCCCATGATCAAGCCCCCTGCAGAGACACAAGCGTTAGCCAGAGAGAACAGCGAGCTGCAGGTCAGGGCAGAGATGGGGACGCTGACCTAGGGGAGACTTCCCATCTCTGCCAATTTAGATGGACTTAGATGGGAGCTTGAGGGCTTCCCCCAGACCAGAGGAGGGATGGGCAGACCCCTCCAGGGTGCTCACGACCTCACCTCCAGCCCCTCTCCATCTGGACACCCGTGTGCATTCATTTTAAGAAGGACTTTATGGAAAGGGCTGTTGCTGGGTGGGCAGGAAGCCATGACTCCTGGGAATGGTTCGAGGAACGGAAGGTGCTTCCCCTGGACAAGAATAGGCTCTAGGGGCCATAAATGCTGTGCAAAGGAAAGAGGGATTAGACTGATTGTGTGTTCCATAGGTCGAACTGGAGCAAGGAGCACAAGTCATAGGGAAGCAGATTCAACCTAGAAATTTAGAAGTGCTGTCTGTTAACCTGAGTTGCTCAGAAATTGGGTGGTGGATAGGGAGGGCCCTGTCATTGGCTCCAGGCAAGTAAAAGACAGGGTGCTTATATGTCACCGACAGAAGAGTGGCCATTCCTGGACCAAATGGAAGGTGGCCAAGGACCCTTGACTCGGATCCTGAGATTGTCAGACTCCTCTTGCCCTTGAACATGGACTACTTACCCACTGTGAGATCATCAAGCTCAGGTAACACAGGCAGGGTCCAGCCAATGGAGGTCAGTAGGGCAGTCACCTGACCCATGGACACCAAGGGCTCTACACGGACAATCTGTAGACACAAGAAAAGCATCCTGGGTCTCAAGAAGGTGGCCAGTCCTGTCGAGGGCTCTTGTGTGTGAAAGTGTCATCCCAAACCTTCTTGAAAACACTCAACGTATGGATTCCTATGCAGTTGTTATAGGTGATCTCTGGCTCTAGACTAACCAGGGTTGGATTGCATCCTTTCAGATATTTTCCAATGAATGCTTTCTTAATTTTTTCAAGATAACAGGAAAAATATTCATTTGGAAGATACAACAAAAGTGAAAAAGAAAACAAAAATAATCTATCCTAGCTCTTCAGAGTTATCAGTGTTAATGATGGAGTGATTTACATGTTTTTTTTTTCATATATGCCTATATATTGCTATTTTGTAAACACACCCTTCTGTCTTGCCTGTTAAAAAGTTAGCACAGTATTGTGACTTATCATTAAATATCCTTGGAAAACATGCTTTTAATGAACATGTTAATATGCTGTCACTTGAACTTCTCTGCTTCTAGCTGAGATGGAGCAACAGAGAACAGATTTACACTGCTATCTGGGGGGAAAAAAAAGCATGAAAAAAATATATGAAACAAGTTTTCGACATGATGGACACAGGGCCTGAGACTTAGTGATCCCTGAGATAGGAAGCAAACATGGCTAGCTCTGCGCACGCCCCAGCTGTCTGGAGTTAGGCAGTGTGGGGAGGGGAACCCAGGTGGAGCCCAGTGCACTGAGCTGTGGAGGTGGAGGTGAGAGACCTGGAAGACCAAGGAGAAAGTGTTCGCAGGACAGAGCACTAGGAGGAACGCATTGCAGAGAGAGCACCTTGAAGAACTGCAAAGGGTGCCGCTGGCTATCAACTGAGTAGGACTGGTGCATTCAGGCAGACAGTACCTGAGGCGGGGGCTGAGGATGAGGCAGGGAACAACCATCAGAAAAGATAACAGGTAAAGACAGCTCACATGGGGCAGGAAATGGTATCTGTTCCCAGAAGCCAGCCTGGGGAACCTCATGATTCCCAGGGACTTGGACAGAGGACTCAGAATGGTCTTGCCTCAGCAATGGGGAACAATGAACCCCAGGTTAAATGCTGCTGTGGTCCCACCCAACAAAATCAAGACCCAGTGGGATCAAACTGTTTCCAAGTAACTCAGCTGCCTCCTAGAACAAAGCTTAAGACTTACAGGACTACAACACCTAGCACCCAACGAGGTAAAATCAGAATGTCTTAATGTCAGAATCCACTTGACATTTACCAGGCATGCAAAGAGGTAGGAAAATTCCAGCCATAGGGAGGAGAAATATCACTCAAGCAAAACAGACCCAGAACTGTAACGTGTGTTAGAATTAGCAATCAGGAATACCAAAACAGTTATTCTATCTGTATTTTCTATATTCAAATACTTTAGTAGGAAACATTCCAAAGATATCAGAAAGACCCCAATCAAACTTCTAGAAATGAAAATCACAATGTTTGGAATGAAATATACACTGAATTGGACTAACAGCAAATTAGATATTACAGAATAAAAGATTAATAAACTTAAATACAGAAACGATCCAAAATGAAACAAAGAGAAAAACATTTAAAAAAACGAACAGTTCATCAATGAGCTGCGCTGTGGAACTTGAAGCAGCCTAATACACATGTGATCGTCTCCAAAGGAGAGGAAAAGGAGAAGACAGAAAAAAAATATTTGAAGAAATAGTGGCCATCAAGTTTCTAGATTTGATGAAAAATAATAGATTCCAAACCTAGGAATTATGAAGAAAACTACACAAAGGAACATCATCGTAAAATTGCTCAAAGCCAGTAATTAAGAAAAAAAAAATCTTAAAAGCAGGCAGATGTAAAAATAAACACAGGAGACACAGTGAATCGAAGATGAGGGTAACAGATTACTTGCCAGAAACAAAGCAACTAAAAAGACAGTGGAGTATCTTCTTTATGGTACTGAAAGAAACACCTGTCAACCAGGGGAAATAAATGGTATGTGTATACACCCCCCCCCCCCCCCCCACAAAACATCTAGGCTGACAAGTATACAATGGAACATAGAGATGGCAAGTACAAGGGCAAATACGAAAGGTTCTTCCTTATTAAATTTCTTGAAGCTGGGTGCAATGGCACATGTCTGTGATCCCCATGACTCAGGAGGCTGAGGTTGGAGGATCAGGAGTTCAAGTGCAGTCCCAGCAACTTAGCAAGGTCCTAAGCAACTCAGCGAGACCATGTCTCTAAAAATATAAAAAAGGGGTAGGGATGTGGCTTGGTGGTTAAGTGCCCCTGGGTTCAATCCCTGAAACCAAAAAAAAAAAAAAAAAAAAAAAAAAAAAAAAAAAAATCTTTAATAGATAAATTGACATTTAAAATAATAATATAGTGTGGGGTTTATAACATGTAAAAATATGACAGCAATAGTACAAAAAGATAGGAGGAAAGAAGTGGAAGTCGATTATTGTAAGATGATTATGTACTACATGTGAAATAAGGTAACTGCACTTGAAGGTGGACCCGAGTAAGTAAAATGTGTATCATATACCTTAAAATAGCGGCTAACATAGCAAAACAAAGAGTGAATAGCTGGGGCTGGGGATGTGGCTCAAGCGGTAGCGTGCTCGCCTGGCATGCGTGTGGCCCGGGTTCGATCCTCAGCACCACATACCAACAAAGATGTTGTGTCCGCCGAGAACTAAAAAATAAATAGTAAAAAAAAAATTCTCTCTCTCTCTCTCTCCTCTCTCACTCTCTCTTTAAAAAAAAAAAAAAAAGAGTGAATAGCTAATGTCAATAAAGGAACTAAAACAGGGTCTTAAAATTTTTTCAATAATCCAAAAGAAGATGGGAGATTAAAAAAAGAAACAGAGAATAAAAAATATATAGGATAGATAGAAAATAAATAACAAGATGTCAGATTTAAACATCATATCAATCACATCAAATGTAAATGGTCTTACCACCCCCAGTTAAAAGGCAGAGGTTGTCAGATTCAATAAAAAAGCAAGACCCAGGGGCTGGGGTTGTGGCTCAGTGGTAGAGCACTTCCTAGTACATGTGAGGCACTGGGTTTGATTCTCAGCACCACATATAAATAAATGAATAAAATAAAGGTCCAGCAACATCTAAAAATATATTTTAAAAAATACATCATTTCTTTTTTAAAAAAAATAAATGACAGCAGACTGCATTACAATTCTTATTACATGTATACAGCATAATTTTTCATATCTCTGGTTGTATATAAAGTATGTTGACACCAATTTGTGTCTTCATACATATACTTTGGATGATGATGTCTATCATATTCCACCATCTTTGCTAATCCCCTGCCCACTCCCTTTCCCTCCCACTCCTCTGCCCCATCTAGAATTCATCTATTCCTCCCATGCTCCTCCTCCCTACCCCACTATGAGTCAGCTTCCTTATATCAGAGAAAACATTTGGCATTTGTTTTTTTGGGATTGGCTAACTTCACTTAGCATTATCTTCTTCAACACCATCCATTTACATGCAAATGCCATGATTATATTCTCTTTTATTGCTAAGTAATATTCCATTGTGTATATATATATATAGGCCACATTTTTTTAATCCATTCATCCACTGAAGGGCATCTACGTTGGCTTCACAGTGTAGCTATTGTGAATTGTGCTGCTATAAACATTGATGTGGCTGTGTTCCTGTAGTATGATGTTTTTAAGTTTTTTGGGTATAAACCGAGGAGAGGGATAGCTGGGTCAAATAGTGATTTCATTCCCAGATTTCCAAGGAATCTCCATTCTGCTTTCCATAATGGCTGCACCAATTTGCAGTCCCACCAGAAATATATGAGTGTACATTTTCCCCCACATCCTCGCCAACACTTATTGTTGTTAAATAAATGAATAAAATAAAGGTGCAGCAACATCTAAAAAAAAAAAAAAAAGATATTTTAAAAATACATCATTTCTTAAAAAAAAAAATCAAATCAAGCCCCAGGGCTGGGGTTGTGGCTCAGTGGTAGAGCTCTTGCATGAGGTGCTCGGTGTGCTCCCCAGCACCACATATAAATGAAGAAATAATGTGACACAGCAATCTGTATACGGGGTAAAAATGGGAGTTCATAACCCACTTGAATCAATCTGTGAAATATGGTATATTAAGAACTATGTAAGGTTTTGAACAACCAACAATAAAAAAAAAAAAAGAAATAAAGGTATTGTGACCACCTACAACTAAAAAATATATATATATTAAAAAAAAAGCAAGACCCAACTACATGTTGCCTACAAGAGAAATACCCTTTAAAGATTAAGAGACATTAGTCAAATGAAAACTGGGTGGTTTGTTTTTTTTAGTATCAAAGTAGATTTCAGAGCAAAGAATATAGAAGGGTTATAAAAGTTGATTTCATAATGAAAAAGGGATTGATTAATCAAAGACCCAAAAAATATTAAATATGCTTATACCTAATAACAGAATGTCCAAATACATGAAGCAGAAATTGATGAAACTATAAGAGAAATAAGTACACAGTTAGAGATTTCAATATCCCCTCTCTTAATAAATGATAGAATAAATAAAATTTGTTAAGTTCATAGAAGACTTGAATAAAACTACTAAACAACATGACCTAATAGACATTCATAGGACATGCCATCCCCAAATATCAGAATATATTTTTAAAAAAAAGTATGAAACATTTACCCAGATAGAGCATATTCTGGGCTATAAAGGTAATCTCAGGGCTGGGGGTGAAGCACGGTGGTAGAACATTTGCCAAGCATGCATGAAGTCCCAGTTTCCATCTCCAGCAATGTAGAAAAAAAAGTTAAGCCTCAATAAATTGAAAGCATTCTAATCTGAAAGTGTTTTTGACAACTGAATTAAATCAGATATCAGAAATATAAAGACCTCTGGAATATTTCCAAGTATTTGGAAACTTAGTAACATACTCGTATAACCCAGGGATCAAAGCACAGCACACATCAAAAGAAAAATCAAAGTATTCTGAACTAAATGAAAAGAAGATATACTGTATTTGTGTGCTGTCTCTAAAACAGTGCTTAGGAAAAAATTTATAGCATCAAACATCTCTATTAGATAAAAGCAAAGGTCTAATGTATGACTTATGCCATAACCTTAAAAAATTACAAAAAGGGTCTGAAGATGTAGTTCAGTGGTAAAACCGAGTGCTTTGCATGTCCTGCTTTAATCCCCAGCACTGCAAAAGGGAGAGTAAAATAAAAAAAAAAAAAAATAAGGAAAGAAAGGGAATAACAAAGATCACAGCAAGATCTCTATTTCTCAACGAATTAGAGAAAAAGAGAAAAATCAATGAAATCAAAGCTAGTTTTTTGAGAAGCTCAATAAAATTGACTAACCTTTAGCCAGAATGATCAGGAAGAAAGGAGAGGACTCAAAAATTACCAATATCAAGAATGAAGGATGTCGCCGGGCATGGTAGCGCATGCCTGGAATCCCAGTGGCTTGGGAGGCTGAGGCAGGAGGATGATGAGTTCAAAGCCAGACTCAACAACTTAGTGAGGCCCTAATAAACTTAGTGAAATCTTGTCTCTAAATAAAATATAAAAAAGGCCTGCAGATGTAGCTCAGTGGTTAAGAGCCCCTGGGTTCAATCCCCGGTTAAAAAGAAAGAATGATGTGACAATAGCTACAGATTCTATAGATTTCAAAAGGACAATCTGGGAATATTACAAACAAGTCTGTCAATAGATCATACAATTTTGTGAAATGAATTAATGCCTTTGAGAACAAATTACCAAAGCTCCCTTAACAAGAAACAAAGAGAAGGGGCTGGGGATGTGGCTCAAGCGGTAGCGCGCTCGCCTGGCATGCATGCGGCCCGGGTTCGATCCTCAGCACCACATACAAACAAAGATGTTGTGTCCGCCGAGAACTAAAAAAATAAATATTAAAAAATTCTCTCTCTCTCTCACTCTCTCTTTAAAAAAAAAAAAAAAGAAACAAAGGAAGAGCCATATCTATTAAAGAAATTTAACTGGTAGTTAAAATGTTGCTCACAACTCCAGGCCCAAACAGCTTCACTTAAATCAGATATCAGAAATATAAAGATTTCTGGAACATTTCCAAGTATTTGGAAACTAAGTAAGTAACATACTCGTGAATAACCTAGGGATCAAAGCACACTTCAAAAGAAAAATCAAAATAATAATAATCATTAAATCTCTGAACTAAATGAAAAGAAGATATACTGCTATTTGTGTGCTGGTTTCTATAAAACATAGGAGAAATCCTTTGTGACATTGGATTAGGCAAAGATTTCTTAAATAAGGCACCAAAAGCATGATCTAGAAAAGAAGAAACTAATGAGCTAGATTTTTAACAAAATTAAAAACTTTTTGAAAGACAAGCCACAGACTGGGAGAAAATATTTGCAAATTGTTGGTTTATAGAATATATAAGAAAAGAAATAACGCGATTTTTAAAAATTGGCGAAAAGTCTGAACAGGCCTCACACCAAAGATATACAAATGGGGCTGGGGATGTGGCTCAAGCAGTAGCTAGCGCGCTCGCCTGGCATGCGTGCGGCCCAGGTTCGATCCTCAGCACCACATACAAAGATGTTGTGTCCGCTGAAAACTAAAAAATAAATATTAAAATTCTCTCTCTCTCTCTCTAAAAAAAAAAGATACATAAATGGCAAACATGAACATGAAAAGACTCCCATCATTAATACAAACTAAAGCCACAATGAGATATTAGTACACATCTATTAGAATGGCTAAGATTAAGACTAACCATACTGTGCTCTGATGGTACACAGCAATGGGAACATTCACGCTGCTGTTGGGAATGCAAAATGCTACAACCCCTTTGGAAAACAATTTGGCAATTTCTTTAAAAATTAAACATACAGAGCCTGGCACAGTGGTGCACACCTGTCATCCCAGCAACTTGAGAGGCTGAGGCAGGAGAATTGCAAGTTTGAGGCCAGCCTAGGCAACTTAACTATGTGAAAAACTAAGTGGGAGTGTAGCTCCATGGTAGAGTGCCTATGAGTCTAGTCCCCAGTACCAAAAAAAAGAAAAACATAAAGATAAAGAAAGTTAAATATCATAAGCTTCAGCCACTCAACTCCTAGTTATTTGTCCAGGAGAAAGTCTTTATGTGCCTATAAAGAGATTGCTCACTCAAGTTCCTAATCATTTTATTTGTAATAGTCCCAACCTGGAAATAGCCCATGTGTTATCAACAGCTGAATGGATGAACAAACTGTAAATTCACAAAATGGAATATTACAACAGTAAAACAGAACGTACTACTGATTTATGCTTTCACCCAAATGAATCTTGAAATAATCATTAAAGCAGTCAAACCTTTCTCCCCCAAAGAGTATATATTATATGTTTCCAATGATATCAAACTCTAAATATGAACCAATTTATAGGGAGAGAAAGCAGACCATGATTTGCCTAAGGATATGGAAGAAGAGGCAGGGAGTTTAAGCCAGGTTTCAAGAAGTAGAATTACTGGTGGGCCAAAGAGTAAGCCTATTCCTAAGACTGTTATAAACGAGTGAGTCTCAAGGAAGCTCGTAACAAGGTCCCCTCCTTCCAACACCTTTGTAGCCCTTTTTTTTTTTTTTTTTTTTTTTTTTTTTTTACCAGCACATACCAGGTAGGGGTAAACGAATGCTCTTTTGTCTCATCTTTACTCATATTTCCCCATCCTTGATTTTCTGTAGAAATGAAGACAATCAAAGGACCCCTCCCCCCTTGAGTTCTGAGTTTGCCTTTCTGTGGAATGGGGCTGACCAGTCCCCAAGCTGGGAGGCTTGGGAGAACAGCAATGGTAGACAGAGACTTTCTTGATGACCATGGGCCTTGGCCCTGTCCACTCTGAGATGCTCTTGGCTAAAACCATCATCCTGAGTCTGTCCCCCCTCCCAGAGCTAGGCACCCACAGTGCATTCTCACCTGCTTCTTGGTGTCCACCTCCAGGATGTCCATCAGATTGATCATGATGTTTTTGTGTGTCTTCTTGTACTTCCCAACGCGCAGCGAGACGGTGAGCCAACCGGGGCGCCCGGTGCACATGAACGTCTTGCTTCCCTGTTCCTTCCATTCTCGCACCTGCAAGGTGGGACAGAAGCTGAGCTAGTCCCACAAGGGATTCCCAGAGAGCCGCAGCCTTGTTTCAGGGAGGGAGCTGACAAAGTTGTTTCCATCCAGGAACTGATTAAGACAGTAAAAGGCCTACTGGCCCCACCTTTTGGCATCTCCCTGGTTGGCAAGGCTGACAGAAAAAGCTGATTTATTGCTACACCACAAGGTAGAATGAAGACAGAGAGAATACATAATCAGGGCATTTTGAAAATAATAACTGGAAAGTTCAGGAAAGGTTTTGCAATGGTAATTAGTGCAATTACAACAATGATCACCATTTACCGTGTACCCCCACCATGCTATGTAACTGTTGTATGCAGTCTTTCACAATTCCGCATGGTTGGGATGACTCCCTTTTGCATATGAGGAAACTCAGAGGCAATAAAACTTTCCCAAGGTCCCACACGAAATAACTGGCAGGGCCTGGATTTGTAGCCAGGACTGTCTGACAACATGTCTAGGAGCACAGCTGGGCTTGTGATGGTAGTCACAGATCAGCTAACACTACTGAGGCCTATTCTGCACATGCCCTGTTCTCAGCATTCACCCAGGTGAACTCATGACCATTCTGACAGGAACAAAAGGGGAGGAAAAGACCAGAAAGCCAATGGAAGGGACAGCTTTGGCAAAGCCTTGACTATAAGTGACCAGCGCACAAAATAGGAAATGAATGACCCTGATGATGACAAGCCTTCAGGAACAGAGAAGGAGGCATCTGCTCCTGCTGAGAAGGAAAGGGCAGGGGAGGTGGACAGCTCTTGTTCTGACTGGCAAACATTGAGCCCTTGGTCAAGCTGGAGGGTAGGCCAGCCTCTACCAAAGGGTAGAAGTAAAAAGCCTGAAACACTGGTTGAATAGGATTCTAATGGGAGGTGACCAACATTTTGGGCAGGGAAGCAATGCTGAGAAAAACACTCTTCAAACTACACAGGACAAAGGTTAGGGGTAGGTCCTTGGAAAAGGGAACTGGTCAGGCAGCTATTTACAACAACCAGATTTACAGAATGGAATGGAAACGATGGAAAAGAAAACAGACCAAGGGCTCAGGCTCTGAATTCAAGATAACCAGGATGAGCTTGTCATGCTGGGCACGTAACTCAGTTTGAACCTCCATTTTTTCCATTAGTAAAACAGGTATAAGATCTATGACGATTTCTGTGGGAATTATAAATAAGGGACATTAATAGCACAGGGGAGTGGGACATGGCAGGTCCAGGGCAAGAGGCTCGTTTAGCGTCCACAGTGCATCCTTCTGTTGAGTTTGAGTTCATAAGCACTCCCCAAGCTGCCTGGAGTCTGGCCCCAGGGGCCAGAGGTGAGTCAGATAACAGTCCTTGCCTTCCAGGAGCTCACCGTCTGATGGGGTTGATCAGCAGGTAAATCAAGAATCCGAACTCTAGGAAAGAGCTGGGAAAAAGAATGCACCTGGAGGGAGGGCAGGCAGAGCTCTTGTGCTGCGACTGCTCAGAAAAAACACTTCCAAAACATTGCATTCTTTGCCACCAGGCCTAAGGTCTCTGCATCGTCACCCTCTTGCCTGCAGCACCCAGTGTGGAACAGACAGAATATAAAGGCTGCTGCACCTGCAACGAGGGTGACAGCAGGAAACAGAAGCTTTCTGCAACCTGATGCCAGTGAGAGAGGAACATAAGAAGGGACCCAGGGGACCAAGAAACTGCCCAGGCCAGAATTCCAAGTCAGCCCTGAATGTGAAGAAGGTGGTTCCACCTGGAGCTGCAGCAAGGTCCCAGCAGGGTGCTGGGAGTATAGGAGTATGTCCAGTTACTGGGAAATGGACTGCCTAGGTCAAAGAGTGAACCCTGGGTCACCAGAGGATGTGAAGCTCTTCACTAGGGGTTGTGGGCTGGACTCTACCTTTATGCTTTAGTCTTCTACTCTAAATGCGTCAAACCACCTTGTTGCTACAAGATAAACTTTAACCTCTAACCTGGCATCAAGGACCCTCTCCAAGGTAGCTCCAAACTGACTGTCCAACCTTATTCTGTCAGCACTTTTCTTTCCCTGCCTTTGCTCACACCAGTTTCTCCACCTAACATAACTTCCCCAATAATTTCTCTTCCTTCCCAGCCCCACCTCCCGGAAGCCTTTCCTCCTCTGAAATGTTTGGGCCTGGTGAGAGTTACCTGACTGTTGCGCACCTTCCCCTCATCTGAGTGTTTTTTATATCCGTCCACATGCCTAGTGGGCACTCCATAAACATCGGGGCAATGTTTTGTTGCCCCCAAACCTTTCCTTATTCTCTTCCCTCTCCAGAAAGCCCCTATCACAGGTTTGCTTCGTCCAATTCATCCCCCCCTCCCCCGCTCCAGCTCCTCCTCCGCCAGATCTAGGGTGCCTCCTGCACCGTTCTAGCCTTCGCTGCCTCGCGGACCGCTATCCCCGAAGCCCGTGGTGCTGGGCCCTGGTCAGGCCGGCGTCGCTCACCTGCTTTTGGATGTCCCGCACGCGCTGCTCGTGCAGGCGCGGCGCGCTGCTGAGCTTGAATACCACCCAGGCGCGCACGGAGTAGTAGATGTCGAAAATGAGCGAGAGCGGTAGGAGGAAGAGGCACACGAACACCCAGCGCTGGTGGATGAGCACGAACTCCAGCCCCTTCACGCGCACCCACAGCAGGAAGAGCAGCGCGCACACGGCCAGCGACACGGCGGGCTCCATGGTGTAGCGGCGCGCCGCGCGGGGAGCGTGCGGGCTCGCGCCGCCTGTCACCGCCACCCGCGCAGCGCCTGGCCGGCTCAGCGCCCGCCGCCGCCGCCGCCCCGGGAGCCGGTAGGTCGCCCGCCGCCTCGTGATTGGCTTAGATATCCAAGGTTCGGTGGGCCGAGACCCAGGAGGCGACCAATGGTGAACCGCGCTGGGGATCGGACCAGGAACCCGCTTTTATGATTGGCTGCGGGAGCCGGACCGCTCCACCCTCTTCCCGCCGACGCGCGAGGAGGGGTTGACCCGGGCGGGGGACGCTGGTGGGGTTGGCTGCGTTTAGTCGCGCAGGGGGCGGTGGGGACTCTGTTTTCCCGGCCTTGGGGTCTGCAGAGCCGTCCCTCCGTTTCCCCTTAGGTGGCGCCTCCTGGAGACGCGCGTCGAACGGTCACGCGTAGGGTTGCCTCCCGAGGGTGGGAGGCGCACCAGGCCACGAGTCAGGCACCCCGCCATCCCACAGCTTCTTGGCAGGTCTTGTCACTCAGGGCGAGCTAGGCCAGCAGGGGCACCTTTTCATTTTTCGAAGTGCTTTCTCCATACATTCATTTGAACTACCCAGCAGTACTAGGCAATGAGTAGTTTGTGAGCCCCGTTTTTTACGCGGGGACCCAGCAGGTAGAGGGTGAAGACCCCGACATGAACTCCAAAGTACTTTTTGAAGTATAGAGGCCTCTGCTGACGCCCTTCCATTTTTCCCACACTTGAGGCTCTTGGGGAGGCCTGCGGAGAAAAAAGGAAGGAAGGAATTCCAGCCAGTGTAAATAAATCCCCCAGGGCCCGGGCCCCTTTGCAGGCTCTGGGGTAAGGTGGTGAACAAAGCAGAAGGCCCCGCCCTCCCAGAGCAACCTGGAGCAGCCCCGGTGCCCAGCTGAAACCTAAGTCTGGTGTGATTTGCATTTCATCTGGAATTATAGGAAGTTTTTGAGGTGTTTTATTTTAGAAGCCAAACGTGACCTACCCGGCCTTCTCTGTCTGGCCCTCCTATCTTTACAGTTGCCTCTCCTTTCACCCTTGCCCTGACACACATTTCTAGGAGGTTCCCTTGGCTGGCTTTCCGGGCCCCTCATTTCAGCCTCTTTGGTTAAGGAGTCACTTCAGGGATAGTTTTCCCATTTCCTTCACAGAGCTAGCATTCCACAGCTCAGACCCACCTTAAGCTACATTTATGGCACTGGTCTACCCTTGCAGGTGCTCATAAAATAATGTGCATTATTCTGCCACATTATTTTATAGTTGTCTCTTTATGTGTCTCTACCCCCATAGACTGAGCTGTAGGGCAAACATTATCTTGTTTGCTTTTGTATTTAAGTTTCTAGCACAGTGCTTGGAGCATAGTAGACATGTCAGGATGTGTTAACCAATGGCTGAGTAAAGAATATAGGCCAAGGCTCAAGTATTCAATAATAATTGAAGTCCAAAGAGTGAGAGGTTGTTTACACTGGACTTGAAAAGGGAATAGTCTAGACTTGTCTTAACATAACCGCTATGTATGGCTACAAGTATGTGGGAAACTCAAATTGAGAAGCCTCAAGAATAAAACACACACTAGGTTTCAAAGACTTAGGAAAAAAAAAAAGATGGTGCAAAATACTTCATTAATATTTCTCATTAATTATATATTGAGATGATACATTTTGATATATTGGATTGAGTAAAGTAGTAAAGTCATTGTCACCTGCTTTATTTACTTAAAAAAAATGTTGTTGTTGTAGATGGACACTATATATATATATATATATATATATATATATATATATATATATATTTATTTATTTATTTTTATGTGGGGCTGAGGATTGAACCCAGTGCCTCATATGTGCTAGGCAAGTGCTCTACCACTGAGCTAAAACCCCAACCCCTTTATTTACATTTCTAAGGTGGCGACTAGAAATTTTTAAATTTAATATTTGTCTTGCATTATATCTCTAGAAGCTGCAGTCCTGAGGAGGCATCTTCAGTATGCAAAGGGTACAAAATAGTTCCATCACCTCCAAACCTCCCTCCTGTTGCCTGTTTGAAATCCCACCCAAGCCCCAGGCATCTGCTGCTCTGTTCTTGGCCACAGTAGTTTTGTTTTTTCCAGAAGGTCAAATAAATGATTATATGATAGCCAACCGGAGGCCATTAATTTTTGCTAGAGTCAAAGCTTCTCTCTTTCATAGGGAATCTACACAAAATTGTACCTTATTTACGGACTTGGTAACTCATGAAAATAGAATGTGTAGGAATAGGATGTTCTGAGCAATAACTCCTCAGGTTAACTGGGAATTAAGCAAAATCCTTTTCTAGTTTTGTCATATTATAATCTTTATGAAATATGAGTCTCTATTTTTTTTCAATATAGACCCTAATGAACACAATTTTTTTAAATTAAGGAGCTCAGTAAATACCAGAGTCCTAGAAACAGCATTTTCTTATATTTGTACAGTACAGTTACTGAGATCATTTGGTCTTTACAACCAGCATGAGGGGTGGCAATGCAGAGAACTATTGATCTGTTATTATTAACAAATGGAGACATTAGGACTAAGACTCAGAGGTTAAATGATGTCTTGTTGTAAATAATGAAGCTGAGATATAGCTCCCATCTTCTGGATATTTGCATCAGATGAATCTATTCCCTTGATTATGGTGTGAAACATGTTTTCTTGAGTTTCCATTCCGTAAATAAAAGTCAAAGTGTTATAATAGAAGTTCTTGTGTAGTTTGCAGACCAGTTACATCAGAATGCTTACTGAAATGCAGATCCTGGACTCCACAGTATCCCACTGAATCTAACCCTCCAGCAGTGGGGCCCAAGTACCTGCTTTTAAAAAATGGTCTCAAGTTATTCTTATGTGTGCTAAATTTAGGAGATGGGACTGATTATATATTGATCCTGGAATGTCTCCAAGGATTTTACTCTTGTTTTAAATAAAGCCCCATTTGGGGGATTTCTTTTCCCTTACAAAGTGAGGTTTCTACCAAAAAGCCAAGTTTATCCAGAAAACTATAATAAGCTAACTTCCAGATAATCAAGGCTTTTACTCTTATTGCCTTGAGTTTCTCAAGTACTCTTAGAAGTTTTTGAAGTCTCCAAGGCAAGACTTGAATGGATCTAGGGGAGTTGGCGTTCTTATGCTAGTGAATGTCCAGTTATCATTGGACATTCATTCACTCATGTTCTGATGATTTTGGCTGCATGTAACAGAAAACCCTGATTCCAGCAGCTCCAAAAGCAGAGGTGCTTGTTAGTCCGCATAACAAATCTGAATGTAGATGGGCCCAGAGTGGTTTAATTTGTTAGTCAGGGGCAGTGTGAAAGACGCAGTTCTTCCTATCTTTTGCCCACTCCTTCTCAGGTTACCTCCCCTGGCAGTAGTGAAGAACAGCCATAGTTCTAGGTGGTGTAGCTGATAGATCAGTATCCAGCAAAAGAAGGGGAATGGATTTGGAGAAGTCAACCATGTTTGCAGCACATTCATTCTGGGATTAATGATGTGTAGGAATTGTGCAAAGTGCTCAGGATACAGTAGTGAATTAGAAATCTTGCCCTAACAGATTGTTGTGGAGGATTCAGAGAGATCAACAAGCAATTATAAACCAATGTGATAAGGAATTATAGGATGCTATAGAAGCACATGAAGGTGTGTGTGTGGGTGTGTATGCAGACTACACAGAGATGCCATGGGGTGAGTAGGAGTTAGGCAGGTGAAACAATGCATTGGGTTTAAAGGGATAAGATCATTCCAGGAGAGTAATGCCACATACAAAAGCTCAGAAGAGGGCTGGGGATATAGCTCAGTTGGTAGAGTGTTTGCCTTGATTTCACAAGGTCCTGGGTTCAATCCCCAGCACCACAGAAGCTCAGAAGAGAACAAGAGGATGTGGTATTTGGATAATCAAAAGGAGAGCAACTGGCAGACTTTTAGAAGAGTCATCCCCATGTTTGAAATGATCATTCTGGCTGCAGGAAGAGGAGTGAATCAGGAAAGGTGGCGAGCAGGTGGGAGGCCAGGTAGGAGGACATGATGAAAATCCAGGTAAGAAGTTATGGGCTTATAAAGCTCAAGTGGTACTGGTAGATATGGAGAGGAGATGGACATTAGAGATACTGAAGGGGAAGACAGGAAAAAGGAGGCGGAGCCCAAGATGCTTTCTGGGTGTCTTGCCTGGATGACAAGGTAGATGGGAATGTTTACCAGCAAGTCAGAGAGTAGGTTTAGGGCCAGACTTGTAGGTAGAGTGGAAGGCTGGATGAGTCAGAGGTCTTCTGGTCTGATGCAAAGAAATGATAACTGGACATCATCAGGGTATGAGGAAAGACAAAGCTGTGGGAGCTCATCTCCTGTATCCCTTCCATTTGGGCACTGTTGTTGTCTTTCCAGAAAGTCAGTGAATCAAACTGAGGAATTAACTACAGCACAGTCATCTCAGAAGGCATCATAGATTTCGAAAGGAGATAATAACAGCTATAACATATTTCACATGAAAATAGTTTTATTGCTTTTTTAATCATGGGATATACTCTTCTAAGCAAAGCAAGTTATACAGGAAAGTACAGAGAAGAAAGTAAAAATCATCTCCAATTTCCTCATGCAGAGCTAACTAAGGTTTCCATTTTCATGACATTGCCTTTAGACCTGTCTCTACATCCATATATATGCGTGCGTGTGTCGTATGTGTATGTAATGCATATGTGTGTATATCTATCTATATATTTATATGACTTTACAAAATGTTAACTCTACATGAGTTTTACAATTTGCTTTTGAAGAACTTGACAATATGTAACAGCTATTTCAAATGCTTTCTTTGTATTCCAATGAGTGTGATTGTGTGTTATATATATATATAGGTGTGTGAATGTTTGTGTGTGTGCTCGTATGTGGCTTATTTTAATCAATCATCCTATTATTAATGGACATTTGTTTCCAAAGTTTTGTTATTATGAGCAGAATTTCATTGCAGTTTCCTTATCATTCATGTTTCCCATCTTATGAAATTATCTTAAAATACACATAGAGAAGAGAGATATTTCCTCTTCCCCCCTTAATTTTTATGTAAGCTTTTTGGCTGGATCTAGGAACCCAATAAATGCAAGAGCTAATAGAAAGAGAAAAACATAACAGTTTTTTTTTTTTAAATTTTAATGTGTATAAGGAGTCTTCATGAGAAAGTAAAGCTGGAAGAAATGACCAAAGTATGATGTTTTTATAATTTTTTAAGACAAGGAACAATAAATTGGTGAAGGAAAGACAGGTATCTGGTCCAGAGTAATAAATTCTAGGGATCTTACTAAGAGTTATATGGGGGGAGGGTTCAGAAGCCAGTAGAAGATAGGGTCACTTCAAAGAGTTTGTTTATTCAGATTCACTGCAGCCTCAGTTGCCAGACTCTGATGATGAAAGCTACCTTCTGGCCTTGGTATGTGAAGTAAATCCCTCCCAAAAGAATTGTGACAGGGCTGGGGATGTGCTTCAAGTGGTAACGCGCTCGCCTGGCATGCGTGCAGCCTGGTTGGATTCCTCAGCACCATATACAAACAAAAATGTTGTGTCCGCCGAAAACTAAAAAATAAATATTAAAAAATTCTCTCTCTCTCTCTCTCTCTCTTAAAAAAAAAAAAAAAAAGAATTGTGACGGCTTGTTCACACAGGACAAGGGAAGTCAAATGGCCCTTTCTGACATTACAGTTCCTCAAGTAATTGCAGCTTAACAGCATATCCTTCCACCTTCATAAAACTTTTTTTTTTTTTAAATTTTAAAACCTTTTGCCAAATTGCTCTCCAAGAGTGCTCCCACAGGATATAAAAATACCAGTTTCTCCTTCACCTTACCACTGTGTGGCATCCCATCATAGTTTAAACAGGAGCCTTTCAGGAAGTAGCTGGTTGCTCCGTTTGGTCTTTCAGTATCTCTCCCATCACACAAGTAAGTAGTTTGCTTAATACCAGCAAAGACCAAAGGAAACTTGGCCACCCACCTCCTTTCCCAGCCTGCCATCATGTCCACATTCTAGATAAGGAAGACCGAAGCAAACATCCCAAGCTGACAGGTCTTCTGCAGTCAGCAGAAGTCCTTGGTGCTGTGGCAGCCCAGACTGTGTCATTTCCAAGCGCAGTTCTTACAGTTGCTTTGTGGCTACAACCTTCTGTGCTTAGGTCAGTGACAAACTTTCTGACTACTGTTCGTGAATGCCACTCAGTCATTTAAGGAATCTTATCAATAAATCATTAAATATTTATTAAACATCTACAGAACAGTCATAAAACCCCTATATATTGGCTCATGTCTCTGTTTTTTAATTCATTTTCATTCTTTTTTTGTGTGTGTAGAACGTTATGATGTCAGGAAGTTTCTTCATACCCTTTAGCTGTCACTATGAGAGGAAATAAATGTACAGAACACAGATGCAGCTAGAATCAGGATGGAGAGTAGTAAAAAGCATGCTTACGACTTTTGTGGCCATGCTGAACTATAGCAGGCACTCTGCCAGACTCTGGGGATTAAACAGAAAATAAAACGTTGCAGTTCCTACCCTCAGGGACTCAGCAGGCTACTCAACCTTGGAATCATTGACACGTTGGGCCAAATAATTCTTGGCTACGATGCTATCTTGTGTATTTCAGGATTTCAGTAGATAGATGCCAGTATCACCCTTTCCCAGGTTGTGTTAACCCAAAGATGTCTTCAGGTGTGCTGAGTGTCCCCTGGGAGGTGAACTCTGCCATGGTTGTGAATTACCAGTGTGAGGAGAAGACAGACTGAATGAGCAATCACGAGTGAAACTCTTCTCAGGTTGCAGAGTGAGATCAGTGGGGAGAAGCAAAGGGCCTGATGATGCTACTCAAAATGATGCCTGGCTACTCAAAATGCAGGCTTTTTGGACAGCAGCATCCACATCACCTGTGTCTTAGTCCATTTGAGCTGCTATGATAGAATACCTAGATTGGGTGGCTTGACGTTCTGGAAGATGAGAAGTCCAATGTCAGAGTGCTGCCAGATTTGATGTCTAGAGAGGGCTTTCTTCCTGAGCTTCTTTCTGGGTCCTTGGTGAGATGAAGGCACTCTCCTGTTGTTGTTTTTTTTTAATAATAATAGTAACATTGATCCCATTCATAAAGTTTCTACCCTTATGACCTCATCACCTCCCAGAGTCCCCACTTCTACAACCATCACATTGGGGGTTAGGATTTCAACATGTGCATTTTGGGGTGGAGACATGTATTCAATCTTCACTTTAACATGATCTTGTCTAGAAGAGGAGGGACAGTTTGGCTGAGAAAATAGAAAAGAGTATTTAATCTAAAACCTGAGAAGCAAATAAGCATTATCCAGCAAGAACTAGGGATAATAATTGGTCAAGACGGAAGAAATAGCCTCCCTGAAGGAAGGCCTTGGACCTGGGAGGAACCGTGGAAAAAGTTCTATGTGGCTGGAGCTTAATGTGATTTAATCAGATTTTTATTTTTTTAAAAAATCAGCCAATGAGGCTATTTCCAATTTCATGAAGCCTAAGGTATATACAATTTGGGATGCCCTTCTTAAGGAAAATTATGAAACCTAAATTTGAATATTTATTTATAATTTTAAAAAGCACAACACATTACAATTTTCTAAAAGCTGACAAATGGTACAAATATAAAAACCTAGAAAAGTAGCATAGTATTTTTATCAAGTTGCCAGATAACAGTTTTCTAATACTTTCCCCCGATATTTTGGGGCTATATTCTCTTTTAACATTTCTGCATGTGACAACAATTTTAAAACACAATTTTATATGCAGAGAATAAAGTGATAATTCAGTCCTCCTTCCTGCATGGTGAATTAAAATTTCCTTTTTATCATTGATAGTTTGGGAAAGTTTTAGGTACACAAATACTTGTTGTTAAAGTCATGCCAATCTTTTTAGGGTTGTTGTCCAATTTTGGTAAATCTTTATTAAGTTTCTTTCAATTATGAACTGTGAGGTTTTCAAATGTTTCAGATTTTCTCACGTAGTAGATAATCTCTGCTTTCTGAAGTGAGTGTGTTCATTAACCAGAGCTTTGGGAAGTGTTCCATCAAGTGAGGATCTCGGAAGCCTAATCTTCACTAATTGCGTACTTTTCTGTGTATCCAGCTCCAACTACGTATGGCATACTGAGCTGGGTCTTAGTTGGTAGAAACTCCATCTTTACCCTGTAGACCAGTCCTGGACCAATGGAGCAGACATGACTGGACTAAAACCTCTAAGATCATGAGCCAAAACAACGCTTTTTTCTTTATAAGTTATCATCTCAGCTATTTTGTTATAGTGATATAGTTTCCACCAAGATTTCAAAGGAAAGTCTGGGAAACCAGTGTGCTACAGGGTCAGGATCCTGAAAACACCTCCTGCAGGGTGATTTTGGAACTTTGGGAGTGAGGCTGCTGCTGCAATGGAGACCCCAGGAAGGAAGATGTGCCAGCAACATGCAAAGCCTGTGAAGGGAAGGAGCAGGCAGTGAGTGGAACCCCTGAAGAGTGGCCATGTGGGCTGCAACCAGCAAAGCCATGGGTCAGAGCTGCCCAGGCTCTTGGGAGCCCACATCCTACCATAGTGTGCCCAGGCTGCTGGACATACAGATTTAGGATTTAATGTTTGCCCTGCTAGGTTTTGGTCTCGCTTTGGTCTATCCCTTCATACTGTTTTCCTATCCTTCCCTTTTGAAATGGGAACGCTTACCCTCTCCCTGCCCCACCACGGTATCTTGGAAGTATGTAACATTCTTTTTTATTTTTTAGCAGGGGCTCGTGGCTGACTTTGCCTTGAGTCTCGGAGGAGATTTTGGACTTGGATTTTGGAGTAATGATGGAACAGTTAAGACTTTGGAGAACCCTTGAGGACATACTAAGTAGATTTCACAATGTGAAACAAACAGGAATCTTTGGGGGCCAGCCATTAAATGTAATAGTCTGGATATTGAATGGCCCCCAAAGGCCTGTGTGTTAAAGGCTTGGTCCCCAGGACAGCACTATTGAGAGGTGGTAGAGCCTTTGAGATGTGGAGCCTTGTGAGAGGTCATTGGTGGCATTCCCCCAAAGGAGATTGTGGGACTCTGGCCCCCTGTTTTCTCCCTCTCTCTCTCTCTCTCTCTCTCTCTCTCTCTCTCTCTCTCTCTCTCTCTTTCCTGGCTTATAAGGTGAGTAGTTTTACTCCACCATATGTTCCCACCATCATGTGTTGTCTTGGTACAGTTCTAAAGCAATAGGGCCAACTGATCATGGACTAGAACCTCTAAAACAACCCTTTTCTATTTATAAGTTAACTGTCTCAGGAATTTTATTACAGTAACAGAAAACTGACTAACGTACATACCCTCAATATATAAGTGTTCAGTGAAATTAGGGAGCTAATTCAAGGTATTAGAAGTAGTAGAATCAAGTTTTAGACATTTATTTTCCTGGAGAAGTTGAAACCACAAACCAGTCACAGATAGCCAGCATGGGTTTTGGCTTTGATCAACTTTAATAAAGGTTTAAGACAATTAAATAAATTCCCAGTTCTGCAAAAATTAAATTAAATTTAAAAATGAAATAAAATAAGATTCCTGAGAATCCTGAGTGTGCCTTTGGAAGAGCCTTCTGAGAGGAATCAATCACTATAAATGCTTTTACTATCATGTAAATCCAACTGGCCAAAGCAGTCTCTCCTGCTTCTCCCTGTACCCAGGATGTGTTTTCTTCTCTTGTAGCTGGTTCCATTAGGCAAAGATCCCCTTGAGGGCAAGCACTATCTCCTAATCTCTGTAGGCCCAGTTCCCTCAAGGCCAATGCCCTTAAATCAACAGCTTCTCAGCTTGGTTCTTGAATCAGAATAATATCAACTTTTTCTATCAGAGTTTCTTTAAAAAAGGGCTATTATCATATAAGCCTAACATATGTAGAGTAATATATATGTATCTTCACTTATTTAGTGTTCAGACTTTAGCAACTTACTGTTGAAAATACTAACAGGATTTAGCCAGAGAAACGTCATTCAAGGATTCCTAGTTTGAATCCTAACTTTTCCACCTGTTAACCTTGCGCAAGTTACTCAGCTACTCTAGATAAGGTCTGTCTTAAGTTATGGATGATTCTGTCATTACCATGTCTTAGCAGAAGGGGCAAATCTCTTTGGTGACTTATTGAGCCCATGCCCTCATTCCTAGACAGAGATAAATCGTCTTATTAGAGTCACAGACTATTGAATTAAATTGATGTGCATAAAGAAAGCACCAATTTAATCAGTTTGGTGGGCTGACACTCTGCGGCATGGGGACAGGAAAAAGCTGACATGAAGAAGAGATGGCTAATGGGGCGAGTAAACTGCAGAGGTACTGAGATTGCCGTGCAAAATTAGAAGCACACCCAGGGTGGCTTAATGAGGGACAAGCAGTCCTCCTGACTTAAGTAGACTCCTAGAGGACACGGCTGTGGGTTTGACAGCTCTTTCTAGTAATAGATGTATATAATGAACACCTTAAGCATTCATAAAAGGTCAAATATGTTCGGAGGAAGCATTCAGCTGAGCATAAAGGTGTATAATGCTTTCTTAAAAGACACCTGAAAGCCGGGCACAGTGGTGCACGCTTATAATCCCAGTAGCTTGGAAGGCTAAGGCAGGAGGATTGTGAGTTCAAAGCCAGCCTCAGCAACTTAGCAAGACCTTGTTTCAAAATAAAAATAAAAAAGGACTGGGGATGTGGTTTAGTGGTTGAGTACGCTGGGTTCAATTACTGGTTCCAAAATAAAAAATAATAAAAAAATAAAAAGACACCTGAGGACTGGGGGTATAGCACAGTAGTAGAGTGCTTGCCAAGTATGTGTGAGGCCCTGGGTTCAATTCCCAGTTCTGCAAAATATAAATTAAATTTTAAAATGAAATAAAATAAGATTCCTGAGAATCCTGAGTGTGCCTTTAGAAGAGCCCTCTGAGAGGAGCCAATCACTATAAACTCTGATACGCTGAGGGGCAGCGTTTACTGGAATTTTTTAAAAGTGAAGGACCACCATGGGGTTGCCGGCTTATTATTTTACCACATAAAGATGATAAGAAATAAACCAATAAAAGAACTACCATCTACTGTTGCCTTCTTCTCACAAAAGGAAGGAAAACAGTAGGAAGCTCACAATCTTGGGATAAAAGACAATTCTTCAAATCAGATGTGTTGAATATGAAGAAAAACTTGGGGCATTTCACAATTTTTCCAACCTGCTGCAATTTCTGGAAACATCATCATGGACCCACCAAATGGGCCCAGCATTTTGAAGCTACTCTGTTCTAGAGCAATGGTTTTCCAAGTGTCGGGTCCAGGGCAGCAGGGCTGGCATTCCCTGGAACCAGCCAGAGATACAGATTCCCAGGCCCCGAGCCAGGGCAAGTGAGGCAAAGATTCTGGTCACGGGATCAGAACTTAGCAAACCCTGCACATAGTTCTGACATACCCTGTTTGAGAACAACCGCTACCGCGCCTCCCTTCTAGACAGATCACATAGGCCTTTTCTAGACAATCTTCAGAAACAGGATCCCACTGCCAGCTTGGAAGAAAACTGGTTTGTCTCCTAGTCCCACTTCTGCCCTCCTGATCCACATGGAATGGATCTTCTCAGTCTCTACTCCTTGACAACACTGTGTATACTTGGACACGACCATTCCCTCTCCCCTTTCCAGTCAGCACAGCCATACCTCTTAGCTGGTCCTCACCTGGTTTGATCTCTAGTCTTCTCATCAGCCTGGTCTGGATGCCCATTGTTTATGAACAACTACCACTTACCGTGTGCCAGTCACTACCTAGAAATGTTCCATAGGGCTTGACTTTAATTGTTCATGACAACTTTATGAAGTAGGTCTGTGATGTTCAATGTACAGAAAGAAAATAAGCTCGCACCCAACATACTTAGCTTGTAAGCAGGCCAGGGTTCAATACTTAGGTCTGTGGTACTCTGGAGCTCATGCTAGTTACACTACACCAGGCTGTCCTGAAATTTCTATCAAAAGATGAGGTCTCGAAGTGTGGGAGGCCAACATATATGGGACAGTGTTTGCCTTCCCTTTTGATGGGTGTGGCACTGTCAGACACCTTGTGATCTGGTTGCTTAGATAACCAAAGATAGTAGCCCTGATCTTTAGGGTTGAGAAAACCCAAATGTGTCTTTATGCATGGGTGTGCCTTCCTACATCCCCAGGGGTCGAGCTATGCTCACCTATTACTTTGTGATATTACCCTTTGCCCTGTTTGGGATAGAATGTTCCATGGAAACGCCCTTTGTGTGTTCCTTTCTCTTACTGTGCCCTTGGGTGTGGCCTATCTAGATGTCAGTCAACCTGCTTACAGCAGACATCACGAAGCTAGACTCAGCCCCTTGAAACCTGACCCCTTGCCTCATTTGAATAGCTTCTCCTCAATAAAAGGGGTCAGCATGCGCGGGCTCTCTCTCTTTCTGCGGACCTTTAAGATCAGAGGAGCTGTTACAGCACCCCCAAAGAAAAAAGGTATCTCTGTCTCTTGTGTGGTTATTTCGTGCAGCCCAGTTCACCTGGAGTGACCCCTGAGTGTTTAAATACTTCAATGTGACATTGAAGTATTTCCAAAAGGTCAAATATGTTCAGGGTAAGCATTCATCCAGGCAGATTAAGTAGAGCCTGAGCCAGGAAGAGGTGGCCACAGGACAGAGTGTGTAGTGTGGTGGATATGACATGGACTTTGGAGTCAAACAGATCTACACAGGGTTAATTCCTGTCTATAATTACTGATTATATGGACTTAACTGTGTTTCTACTCTCTCTCAGCCTCAATTTCCTCATACATACAATAGAGATAATAATAGCATCCACCTCATAAAACTGCTATGAGTAGCAAATGGGTTAGTGCTTAAAAAGCACTATACCAAGTTCCTGGTAGACAACAAGTGTTCAGTAAATAGCTCTATTACTGCTACTGAATGTAAGTACTCAGCAATCATGTAAGTATCATATAGATCATATAGATGGGGTGTGTCCAGACACATGCAAGTTACAGTGACATAAATCAGGGTCCTTTGTACTGCCGCCCCCACAATACCTCCTGCTTCTGATCCTGGTTAGCAACCTCATAACTGATTGTCTGCCCACAATTTCTCTCTCTTTTGCAAACCAATCTCTATGAATTGACAAGTTAATTTTTCTAAAACCCAGCTCTGATTATGTGCATCATCCTCCGGTTGAAACACCATCTTCAACTTAAGTCCAAGTGTCTCTTCTTGGCTTTCAAAGGTTTTTTTATACACAGTTCCAAATTCTCCCTCTCACCTTGTTCCCACTGTTGCCCTGTGTGGACTCTGGTTCTAGCTGGACCGAGTTTTAGCCTTTCTTCATACATAGAGTCCTGCATTTTCTTCATTCAAAAATGGCACCCTCTTCACCTCCCCCCACTCCCTATGCCTCTGGGATTTTTGTGGAAAAAATTTCAATGAGTAGGAAGATCATTACTTTGCCAAAAAAAAAAGAGAATTTGGAGGGAGGAAAACAGGGGATTGCTGAAATAATCTAGAACCAGAACTAGGTGGGTGTTCTGTGGGATGGGAAGGACACTGATTTATGTCACTTTAATGTCCATGCGTCTGGATATGCCCCATCTATATGGGGCATAATTGTTGAGTACATATGTTCAGTAGTGGCAACAGCTATTTATCAAGTGTTTGGGTGTGCTGGGTACATTGCTAAGTGCTTTATAAGCACTAACTCATTTTCTACTTGTAGAAGCCTTATGAGATGGGTGCTATCATTATTTCCATTGCACAAGAAGAAATGAGGCCTCTTAAGGCCATATAATTAGAAATTGCTTGAACAGGACTCAACCCAGATTTGCTTATCTTAAGTCACGTTCATACCAGCTAAAATACATACTTGTCCCACTACCTCCAAGGAAATGTGGGCAATTAACTTTCTTTCAACTCATTTGACTTTTGCTTCTTGACTTATAATAGTGTTATAAATAGCTTGAATAGCTTCTCCTCAATAAAAGTTGAATAGCTTCTCCTATATTTTGCCACCAGAGTATACCAAATTCTATGTATGTATGACTTTGTCAAAATGAATCAACTACTGTGTCTAACTATAATGCCCTGACTTTAAAAAGTAAATAATAATGAAAAGAAAAAGATTTTGCCACCAGGTAGACCTGAGTTCAAATGCTAAGTCTTCTTGTGTATCATGTCTCTGAGTTTAAATTTCCTTATCTGTAAATTTGGGATAATAAAATCTCCTTCATATGGTGTCTGTGAAGATGAAACGAGATGGAGGAATACAAGGCCCCCTGCTCAGAGCCTCATTCACGGCAAGTTTCTGACTTTCTGTCTCTTACCCCTCCCCTGCATAACATGATTTGTTCTCCCTATTCATTGAGACATCGACTTCCCCTTAATCACCGTTCTATCCTTCGTAGTGCTTAGAATACTACTTTTTACTCAGAGCTCAATAAACACACACTGAGCCTGTCACAGAGGTTCACACCTGTAATCCCAGCGATTTGAGTGGCTAAGGCAGGAGGATTGAAATTTTGAGACCAGACTCTGCAACTCAGTGAGACCCTGTCTCAAAATAACAAATCAAGAAGTCCCTCTGGAGGCCATCCCAGTGGGCACACGCTCGGGCAGCGCTCCAGCCCCGCGCTCCTTCCCTCTTTCATTCCCAGCTGCCAAGACCTTGGAAGCTTTGAAACTCAGCAAAGAAGGGAAATCCATCCAGAACGGTCTGTAAAGGAATGAACTCCGTTTTTCCTAAGATGGCGGCGAAGGGAGTGTATCACTCCCGTGTACCGAGTCACTGTTTGGAAGAATGATGAGTTAGAACAGCTAAAAACTATCTTGTTAGGAATTTCTAGCAAAACTGGGGTGCTCCATTTGACCCAGCTATTCCCCTTCTCGGTCTATTCCCTAAAGACCTAATAAGAGCATGCTACAGGGACACTGCTACATTGATGTTCATAGCAGCACAATTCACGATAGCAAGATTGTGGAAGCAACCTAGATGCCCTTCAATAGATGAGTGGATAAAAAAAAATGTGGCATTTATACACAATGGAGTATTACTCTGCATTAAAAAATGACAAAATCATAGAATTTGGAGGGAAATGGATGGCATTAGAGCAGATTATGCTAAGTGAAGCTAGCCAATCCTTAAAAAACAAATGCCAAATGACTTCTTTGATATAAGGGGAGTAACTAAGAACAGAGTAGGGACGAAGAGCTTGAGAAGAAGATTAACATTAAACAGGGATGAGAGGTGGGAGGGAAAGGGAGAGAGAAGGGAAATTGCATGGAAATGGAAGGTGATCCTCAGGGTTATACAAAATTACATATAAGAGGAAATGAGGGGTAAGAGAAGAATAATACAAGTGGAAGAAATGATTTACAGTAGAGGGGGTAGAGAGAGAAGAGGAGAGGGGAGGGGAGGGGAGGGGAGGGGGGATAGTAGAGAATAGGATAGACAGCAGAATACATCAGACACTAGAATGGCAATATGTAAATCAATGGAAGTGTAACTGATGTGATAAAGCAATCTGTATACGGGGTAAAAATGGGAGTTCATAACCCACTTGAATCAAACTGTGAAATATGATATATTAAGAACTATGTAATGTTTTGAACGACCAACAATAAAAATAAATAAATAAATAAATAAATAAATAAACTGGGGTGCTCCAAAACCTAGTGGAAGGATTTTCATTGCACGAGGATCAGCTACAGGGGCTCAAACGGGAGCGATTTGTCCAGACGGAGGGTCACGCCACTTATTCAGCAAATCGCCCCGTGGCTAGAATCTGCGGCACGCGCTGGGAAGCAAGAGATAGCAACGCAAAGATACAGCGTTGCGGATTCTGTGGGCTCCTGCCAGCTGTGCAATCACGGTACACAGTGCTGAATTCTGGGTTTGAGACGGGGAAGGAAGCAGTCCAGTTTGGTTCTCCACCGGTCAGACCACAAAGGAAGCCAGCGGCCACCATCTTGGAGAGTTGACGTCATCAACCCTGTTTTCGACTGATCACGCAGCTCATTCAACCATAGAGCAGGTAATTTTAGGCTGCTATTCGCCTGCATCTTGCAGACAAATTACACAGGTGCAGTGCTAAAGAACCCGCGGAAACTGCTTCTTGGGGCCTGCTCCTATCAGAACATACACGGAGCCCGAGGTGGCCGAATTCTGGCTCCCAGAACTGCTCTGGCCCAGGGCTAAGGAGCCTGCAGAGGCTGCTTCTTGGAGCCTGCTCCTATCAGAGCATGCACGGAGCCCAGAGCAGCCGAGTTCTGGCTCCCGGAGCTGCTCTGACCCAGGGCTGAGGAACCCGTGGAGACTGCTTCTCGGTCCGGATCCTGCTGAGTGCTGTGGGGGCCAGAGGGGCAGAGCAGAGCTGCAGCCCGCGTCCAGAACAGCCCCAGCGACCCGCCGGCGTGGTATCACTTCACCCCAACTGCGGTGGGGGCTGAGCAGAGCTGCCGCCGAGCCCGCAAGGTAGGCAGACCACCGGCTGATCGGCGGAACGGGCCCAGCGGCCTGCCAGCATGGTAGACACGTCACACCAACGGGAGTAGGGGCAGAGCAGGGCCGCCGCCCACACCTGGAGTGGGCCTAGTGACCCGCCGGCATGGTATCGCTTCACCCCAACTATAGTGGGGGCCGAGCAGAGCTGCCGCCCGAGCCCGCAAGGTAGGTAGACCTGCGACCGACCAGCGGGACAGGCCCAGCGGCCTGCCGGTGTGGTAGACACGTCACACCAATTGGAGTAGGGACAGAGCAGAGCCGCCGCCCACGCCCGGAACAGGCCTAGCGACCCGCCAGCGTGGTATCACTTCACCCCAACTGCAGTAGGGGCCGAGCAGAGCCGCCGCCCGAGCCCGCAAGGTAGGCAGACCTGCGACTGACCGGTGGGACAGGCCCAGCGGCCTGCCGGCGTGGTAGACACGTCACACCAATTGGAGTAGGGGCAGAGCAGAGCCGCTGCCTGCATCCGGAACAGACCCAACGACCCGCGGGCGTGGTAGTCACGTCACCCCAATTGGAGAAGGGGCAGAGCAGAGCTGCTGCCCGCACCCTGAACAGGCCCATCGACCCCCCGGCGTGGTAGACACGTCACCCCAATTGGTGTAAGGGCAGAGCAGAGCCGCCGCCCACGCCTGCAAGGTAGGCAGACCTGCGACCGACCGGCAGAACAGCCCCAGGGGTCCGCGGGCATGGTAGACACATCACACCAACTGGAGGAGGAGCACAGCCGCTGCCTGCCCTGCAAGGGAGACTTTTCAACTATACAAGAGTAATATAAATATATAGGGGGAAAATTTCAAAAACACAACAGTTTCACCAAGCAGAAAGAAACGCGAGCAGTATGAAACAACAAGGAAAGAAAGGACCACAAGCAATGCAGGTCAACTCAACTTTAGAAGAGGTAATAGCTGCAGCAGATGGAATGTCAGATAAAGAATTCAGGATATACACGCTTCAGATGATCTGGAGTCTCAAGGAAGACATTAGACAGCAAAATCAGTCAATGAAAGATGACTTCGACAATGAATTACATAAACAAATCCAAGAAGCAAAAGATCAACTATACAGGGAGATAGAGGTAATAAAAAACAAACAGAAATCCTAGAAATGCAGGAAGCAATAAACCAACTTAAAAACTCAATTGAGAATACTACCAGCAGAGTAGAACACTTAGAAGATAGAACATCAGACAATGAAGACAAAGTATTTCAACTTGAAAAGAACATAGACAGCTCAGCAAGACTGTTAAGGAACCATGAGCAGAACATTCAAGAAATATGGGACAATATAAAGAGACCAAACTTAAGAGTCATTGGGATACAGGAAGGTATAGAGGTCCAAACCAAAGGAATGAGCAATCTATTCAATGAAATAATACGAGAAAACTTCCCAGACTTGAAGAATGAGACAGAATCCCAAATCCTAGAAGCCTACAGGACGCCAAATGTGCAAAATCATAAGAGATCCACACCTAGACACATTATAATGAAGATGCCTAGCATACAGAATAAGGAGAGAATTTTAAAAGCTACAAGAGAAAGGAAGCAGATTACATTTAGGGGTAAACCAATCAGGATAACAGCTGATCTTTCAACACAGACTCTGAAAGCTAGAAGATCCTGGAATAACATATTTCAAACTCTGAAAGAAAATGGGTTCCAACCAAGAATCGTGTATCCAGCGAAATTAAGCTTCAGGATGGAAGATGAATTTAAAACCTTCCACGATAAACAAAAGTTAAAAGAATTTGCAGCTAGAAAACCATCTCTTCAAAACATCCTTGGCAAAACATTTCAGGAAGAGGAAATGGAAAACAACAATGAAAACCAACAGTGGGAGGTAGGACAGTAAAGGGGGTGAAAATAATCAAAGAGGAAAACAAACCATGTTTAGTAACATAAATAAACAAATATGGCTGGAAGAACAAACCATATCTCAATAATAACCCTAAATGTTAATGGCTTAAACTCACCAATTAAGAGACACAGGCTAGTAGAATGGATCACAAAACAAGACCCAACAATATGCTGCCTACAGGAGACGCATTTGATAGGAAAAGATATACATAGACTGAAGGTGAAAGGTTGGGAAAAATCATATCACTCATATGGACTTCGGAAACAAGCAGGAGTGTCCATACTCATATCAAATAAAATAGATTTCAAGCAAAGTTAATCAAAAGGGATAAATAGGGACACTACATACTGCTCAAGGGAACCATACACCAACAAGACATAACAATCATAAATATATATGCCCCCAAAAATGGTGCAGCTATGTTCATCAAGCAAACTCTTCTCAAGTTCAAGAGTCTAATAGACCACCATACAATAATCATGGGAGACTTCAACACACCTCTCTCACCACTGGACAGATCTTCCAAACAAAAGTTGAATAAGGAAACTATAGAACTCAATAACACAATTAACAACCTAGACTTAATTGACATATATAGAATATACCACCCAATATCAAGCAGTTACACTTTTTTCTCAGCAGCACATGGATCCTTCTCAAAAATAGATCATATATTATGTCACAGGGCAACTCTTAGACAATATAAAGGAGTAGAGATAATACCATGCATCTTATCTGATCATAATGGAATGAAACTGAAAATGAATGATAAAAGAAGGAAGGAAAAATCATGCATCACTTGGAGAATGAACAATAGGTTACTGAATGATCAATGGGTTATAGAAGACATCAAGGAGGAAATTAAAAAATTCTTAGAGATAAATGAAAACACAGACACAACATATCGGAATCTATGGGACACATTGAAAGCAGTTCTAAGAGGAAAATTCATTGCTTGGAGTTCATTCCTTAAAAAAAGAAAAAACCAACAAATAAATGATCTCATACTTCATCTCAAAATCCTAGAAAAAGAAGAGCAAAATAACAGCAAAAGAAGTAGAAGGCAAGAAATAATTAAAATCAGAGCTGAAATTAATGAAATTGAAACAAAAGAAACAATTGAAAAAATTGACAAAACTAAAAGTTGGTTCTTTGAAAAAATAAATAAAATCGACAGACCCTTAGCCATGCTAACAAAGAGAAGAAGAGAAAGAACTCAAATTACTAGCATACGGGATGAAAAAGGCAACATCACAACAGACACTTCAGAAATACAGAAGATAATCAGAAATTATTTTGAATCCTTATACTCCAATAAAATAGAAGATAGTGAAGGCATAGATAAATTTCTTAAGTCATATGATCTGCCCAGATTGAGTCAGGAGGATATAGACAACCTAAACAGACCAACATCAATTGAAGAAATAGAAGAAACCATCAAAAGACTACCAACTAAGAAAAGCCCAGGACCGGATGGGTATACAGCAGAGTTTTACAAAACCTTTAAAGAGGAACTAATACCAATACTTTTCAAGCTATTTCAGGAAATAGAAAAAGAGGGAGAACTTCCAAATTCATTCTATGAGGCCAACATCACCCTGATTCCTAAACCAGACAAAGACACTTCAAAGAAAGAAAACTACAGACCAATATCTCTAATGAACCTAGATGCAAAAATCCTCAATAAAATTCTGGCGAATCGGATTCAAAAACATATCAAAAAAATTGTGCATCATGATCAAGTAGGATTCATCCCTGGGATGCAAGGCTGGTTCAATATACGGAAATCAATAAATGTTATTCACCACATCAATAGACTTAAAATTAAGAACCATATGATCATCTCGATAGATTCAGAAAAAGCATTCGACAAAGTACAGCATCCCTTTATGTTCAAAACTCTAGAAAAACTAGGGATAACAGGAACATACCTCAACATTGTTAAAGCAATCTATGCTAAGCCTCAGGCTAGCATCATTCTGAATGGAGAAAAATTGAAGGCATTCCCTCTAAAATCTGGAACAAGACAGGGATGCCCTCTCTCACCACTTCTGTTCAACATAGTCCTCGAAACACTGGCCAGAGCAATTAGACAGACAAAAGAAATTAAAGGCATAAAAATAGGAAAAGAAGAACTTAAATTATCACTATTTGCAGATGACATAATTCTATACCTAGCAGACCCAAAAGGGTCTACGAAGAAACTATTAGAGCTAATAAATGAATTTAGCAAAGTGGCAGGATATAAAATCAACATGCATAAATCAAAGGCATTCCTGTATATCAGCGACAAATCCTCTGAAATGGAAATGAGGAAAAACACTCCATTCATTATATCCTCAAAAAAAATAAAATACTTGGGAATCAACCTAACAAAAGAGGTGAAAGACTTATACAATGAAAACTACAGAACCCTAAAGAGAGAAATAGAAGAAGATCTTAGAAGATGGAAAAATATACCCTGTTCATGGATAGGCAGAACTAACATCATCAAAATGGCGATATTACCAAAAGTTCTCTATAGGTTTAATGCAATGCCAATCAAAATCCCAACGGCATTTCTTGTAGAAATAGATAAAGCAATCATGAAATTCATATGGAAAAACAAAAGACCCAGAATAGCAAAAACAATGCTAAGCAGGAAGTGTGAATCAGGCGGTATAGCAATACCAGACTTCAAACTATACTACAGAGCAATAGTAACAAAAACAGCATGGTACTGGTACCAAAACAGGCGGGTGGACCAATGGTACAGAATAGAGGACACAGAAACCAATCCACAAAACTACAACTATCTTATATTTGATAAAGGGGCTAAAAGCGTGCAATGGAGGAAGGATAGCATCTTCAACAAATGGTGTTGGGAAAACTGGAAATCCATATGCATCAAAATGAAACTGAATCCCTTTCTCTCGCCATGCACAAAAGTTAACTCAAAATGGATCAAGGAGCTTGATATCAAATCAGAGACACAGCGTCTGATAGAAGAAAAAGTTGGCTCCGATCTACAGATTGTGGGGTCGGGCCCCAAATTCCTCAATAGGACACCCATAGCACAAGAGTTAATAACTAGAATCAACAAATGGGACTTACTCAAACTAAAAAGTTTTTTCTCAGCAAAAGAAACAATATGAGAGGTAAATAGGGAGCCTACGTCCTGGGAACAAATCTTTACTCCTCACACTTCAGATAGAGCCCTAATATCCAGAGTATACAAAGAATTAAAAAAATTAGACAATAAGATAACAAATAACCCAATCAACAGATGGACCAAGGACCTGAACAGACAATTCTCAGAGGAGGACATACTATCAATCAACAAGCACATGAAAAAATGCTCAGCATCGCTAGCAGTCAGAGAAATGCAAATCAAAACCACCCTAAGATACCATCTCACTCCAGTAAGATTGGCAGCCATTAGGAAGTCAAACAACAAGAAGTGCTGGCGAGGATGTGGGGAAAAGGGTACACTTGCTCATTGTTGGTGGGACTGCAAATTGGTGCAGCCAATTTGGAAAGCAGTATGGAGATTTCTTGGAAAGCTGGGAATGGAACCACCATTTGACCCAACTATTCCCCTTCTTGGTCTATTCCCTAAAGACCTAAAAAGAGCATGCTACAGGGACACTGCTACATCGATGTTCATAGCAGCACAATTCACAATAGCAAGACTGTGGAACCAACCTAGATGCCCTTCAATAGATGAATGGATAAAAAAAAATGTGGCATCTATACACAATGGAGTATTACTCTGCATTAAAAAATGACAAAATCATAGAATTTGGAGGGAAATGGATGGCATTAGAGCAGATTATGCTAAGTGAAGCCAGCCAATCCCTAAAAAACAAATGCCAAATGTCCTCTTTGATATAAGGAGAGTAACTAAGAACAGAGTAGGGACGAAGAGCATGAGAAGAAGATTAACATTAAACAGGGATAAGAGGTGGGAGGGAAAGCGAGAGGGAAGGGAAATTGCATGGAAATGGAAGGAGACCCTCATGGTTATACAAAATTACATACAAGAGGAAGTGAGGGGAAAGGGAAAAATAATACAAGGGGGAGAAATGAATTACAGTTGATGGGGTAGAGAGAGAAGAGGGGAGGGGAGGGGAGGGGAGGGGGATAGTAGAGGATAGGAAAGGCAGCAGAATACAACAGACACTAGTATGGCAATATGTAAATCAATGGAAGTGTAACTGATGTGATTCTGCAATCTGTATATGGGGTAAAAATGGGAGTTCATAACCCACTTGAATCAAAATGTGAAATATGATGTCAAGAACTATGTAATGCTTTGAATAACCAACAATAAAAAAATAACAAATCAAAAGATCTGGAGATGTAGCTCAGTGGTAGAGCACCCCTGGGTTCAGCCCTCAGTGCCACAAAACAACGACAACAAAAATAACAAATCAAAATAAATACGTGCTAAACTGAATCAACTGCCCTTCCCTAACAGTGTGTCTCCATTTGCTTATCCTCAACAAATCTTTCTGTTCCTTCTAGCTATGACCTTCTTTCATTTACCGGACAGACCTCTCCTGGGCATCTCCCGTATGTTAGGCTGTGTCCTGGGTGCTGGGATACAATTGCTCAGAAGTTGGACCTTCTATAACTTGAACTTTGCTCCACATAATGGGAATTCAGCCTAGCCCTGGTCCCCAAGCCCTGGTCCCTGACTGCAGGGCTATCATAAATGTGTCAGGAGAAAAACAGGTGTAGGCGGCTTGGCAGGGCTGGTGCCTGATGATTCAATTAAGTTCTCTTTTCACATCAAGATTTCTCAACGCTATCCTTTCACAACTCACTGGGCAACGTGACAGTGAGGTGAGGGAAGATGGAAATCTAACGTCACCCTCAGGTAAAAAAGGTGTTGTGGTGTTTTTTTTTTTTTTTTTTAATTATTTTAGCAGATTTATTGAGATAGAATTTACATGTTACATTCACCCATGCACCCAGTGTATAATTCAATGATTTTTGAGCACATTTACAGAGTTGTGCAACCATTACTCTAATTTTAAGACATTTTTATCCCCAAATAAATCAGCACCTTTATGAGACAGGCTGAGTTAGTACCTTCTCCCCAGCCAAGCCCCAGCTTTACTGGCATGAGTACGGCTGGGCTCACTGTGAAGGTGCCAGGTTTGAGGAGCAGGGCACGGGAGCCTATGTGGTCATGTGATGAGCTGGCTTCAAACAACCAGACGCCCCCCCGGAGAGACTTGGTAAAAAGCAGACATGTCAGCCACATTCATCTCCCAGTGCTCAGCACAGCGTTAACAGCCCCTGGCCCCCAGCGCCAGCTGCCGGCTCTGTCAGGGCGGATTCCTACTCCCACATCCACAGGGTGCCCTAAGCCTGGCCCCACCCATGCTTCCTGTTTTTTTTTTTCTCTCTTCCCTCCCTCACTCAGGGCAATGATTTCTCCTCTGTCCTGTCTTCCAAAGTGCTCCTGCAACAACAGAGCCCTCTCTTGATCCTCTCTCCTACCCCACCCAGTGCTTGTCCTCACCTCTCCCCTCTCTGCACAGACAAGCTGCTGGACACCCTGGCCACACTTCTGCCCATTTCCACCCCTATACCCACCCCGGCCTCCCTTCCCTCCTGGGCCCTCTCCTAACCACCCATCTGGATAACTGTGGAGGGTTAGATCCAGTGGTCCCTGGTCAGTTTTCCTAAATGCCAACTTGTCCTTGAAACCTGGTACTCCCCTGATTCTGAGACCGGTGGCCTCCTTCCACCCATCTGACGCCTTGCCTCTTGCCTGGCTCTGCCCCAGCCCCACCCCTAGCTAGATGCTGCCAGGCCTTGGCTCACACCTTGGCTCAGCACCTGCAGGAGCATGCTTGAATGTCAGTGTGACTTTGCAATGGCTGATGGCTTCATCAGGTGTGGCATGCAGGTGACATGCATGAGAGGAAGAGGAGAGGCACTTTGTTGGCCCGCTCCAGGGCCCATTGCCCTCTGAATGCTGATGACCCACCCCACGTGGGCCTGCTCACCACCCAGGTGCAGAGGCTCCCAAGCCTCCCCGGGCAGCGGCAGTCTGACAGAGACTTTCAGGCAAAGCTGCCCTGAGGCTGACCTCAGTGTGGCCACCTGGGAGAAGAGGGCCTCAGCCCATGCTCCTCTGCCCTTGGTGTGTGGGGGATCTGAGGATCTGAGGGAGCATGAAGCAGTTTATATAAGACGACACCTCCCCCACCCTTCTCCCTATGATCTGAAGTGAGTGATCATCATGACCTTGTTTGTGGTCCCAGATATTTTTTTTTTGGTATAAAGTTTTTATTTATAAACATCAGTTTGGACAGTCATCCAGTGTGGGGAGGTAGGGAGCCCCAGAACACAGCCCCTAGCAGGGGAAGTGGGGTTGGAAGGTAGACTGGGGGTCAAGGGTAGGAATGAGGCCTGATGGCAGCAAGGCCAGCCCCCAGCCAGGCCTCAGACTAGGGGGGTCGGGTAATAGCCACCAAGGTGAGACACAGCTGCCACCCAGCAAATCAGTGGGTGACAATCACTGTGTGTCTGAATCAGCCAGGGAGGACATGAAGTCTAGGGGCAAGCCAGGCTCCAAGGCAGATTGCTGTGGCTAGGGAGGTCTGGGAAGGACGCTGACCCCAGGGTCCCCTCATGGGGGGACAACAGGGAGGCAAGTTTCACTACTCCTGGGGAATCTCTGGGTAGACAAGGACTTTAACTGAGAAAGCTCCTGTGGCTCCTGGGTTCCCCAGTTATAAGGGGGATTTGAAGGTGGTGGCATTGGGGGATGGTCTTTTAATCCACGGCCAGATCACAGATGGAGGTCAGCACCAAGACACCAAAGAGGGCTGGGAGAAGGACCACCACGTGGGTGGTCAGTCACAGTGCTGACTGTGGCTGGTGGCAGTCCTCTGTACCTTTTTTCTTTTGAGGTCTAGGGGATTGAACCTGGAGCCTTGTGTGTACCAGGCAAGCCCTCGACCACTGAGCCAAACACCTGCAACATGTCAGAAAAAGGGGTCCACCTGGAGGGTGAGCCATGGGGACAGCCATCAGGCCGCATGGCTACAACCATGGTTTGCAGGACCGTGGACAGGCAGGAACGCCATCTCCCCTACGCAGACCAATGAGCCTTTTCTAATCAAGTCTCCCTGGAAGCCTTGGCTCAGCCCCTGCAGCAGGTTGGGGAAGGGGCTCAGCCACATCATGTAGTGACCACATTTTGAGGAGGGCCTGGTACACAGGAGATGTGATGTCCCCAGCTGGCTTTCTAGACCTCATGTTGAAGACAGGCAAGGAATGGTCGAGACAGTCACATTCAGCTGAACCACAGTGAGGAAGCTCAGGTGGACATACTGGCGGGCCAGGGTAGTTGGCATCTGTACCTTAGGGAATGTTGCCCAGACCGGGCTCTGCACTCACAATTTGTTCTGGAACTACAGGTATCTGAACATTGGCCAGACACCAATGAAGGAGCGAATGACTGCCCAGGTTCTGTGTTATCTGATCCTTTGAGTTGTTCTACAGGTTTGGTTTGCCCTTTATTGTGATCAGAGGGCTGATCCCAGGGATCCCCTAGGTGTTGAGGTGGTTCTTGGGTGGGCTCCCAGTGCTCCAAGTTACACCTATGATTCTGATAAGGCCGGTGCTGGGTTTCTGTTCTCGGGACTAAAAGGCTCAGGGGTTACTCCAGTAGAACTGGGCTAACTGGCCTGCACTGCATGACTGAGTGTGACTCAGTATTGTGCAAGGTTGCTCTCCCACATATTCCCCCTTTCTTAATATATAAAAAAAAAATATAACTGGGAAGTTCTATCTTTCAATCACTTGACTCTTGGTCCAAGGTCATCATGATCTACTATTGAAACACAAAAGGACACAAATACCTTTTTTCTTTGGGGTCACTGTGATGGCTCCTCTGACCTTAAGGGTCTGCAGGAAGAGAGAGTGAGAGCACACTCTGACCCTTTTATTGAGGAGAAGCTATTCAAAATGAGGCAAGGGGTCAGGTTTCAGGGGGCTGAGTCTATCTTCATGATGTCCACTGTCAGCAGGTTGACTGACACCTGGGTAGGCCACACCCAAGGGCACAGTAAAAGAAGGGGACACACACAAGGCACTTCCATGGAAGATTCTATCCTAAACAGGGCAAGGGGTTATATTACAAAGGAACAGGTGAGCATAGCTCCACCCATGGGGCTGTAGCAAGACACACCCATGCACGAGACAGCAACCCTCGCACCCAAGAAGAGTAGGGAAAGCTCTGCCACATTTCTGTGACTGAGCGCCTCAGCACCCAGCCGGGAAGTGTGACTCAGTCATGTGCAAGGTCAGTCTCCCACATATTCCCCCTTTCTTAATATATATAAAAAATGTAACTGGGAAATTCTACCTTTCAATCACTTGGCTCTTGGTCCAAGGTCATCACGATCTACTATTGAAACACAAAAGGAATTACAGAAAACATATCATCTTCATAACACAATCAACTTGGAAGATCCAGGTTATTATCATTATTACTTTGCCAAACACTCATCAGAAGATTTGTAATCTTTTCCCAATCTTATTGGGAGGGGAACTGTGTTTGGCCATAGTAACAAAAACATTCTCATTGGCATGGCATTTAGGCCTCTCCATAAACCATAGAGCAAAGGGCTCACTCACATTATTTATTACATTGTCTTCTAGAACATTATTACTTAGTTCTCATCCTTCCATCAGCACTTATCTGACCATGAAGGATTTTGGAAGTAATTTAAGTCAAACATTAAGAAAATCCATACATTGTAAGTTTTAAGACATAGCCACAAAGACTGCAATTGAATAAACAATGGATAATATTTAAAGTAGTCACTTCAGGGATCGTGAGACCAGAAGCTTGCTTAGGTCTGGTTAATGGACATACATCTGTTTTAAAGCCTGAATATTAACTTTAGCATATTATAGCTCTGAAATATTAACTGGCAATAACTAATGATACAATAAGTTATATTTTTACAGGCTACAGGATATTTATCATCTTTTAACTCTCACATTTAAGGAGTTAATTAGGTCTGTCAGTAATATAAATACTCTTGGAAAAATCTATTTTAATAATCTTTCCAACAATTGCCCATATAGGTAAATATAGACTTAGTCGCTAAGTCCAGCATAATTGGCTGGCTTAGGTTTCTCATATGCTGTCTTGCATACGTTCCTGTCACTGGTGTGGTCCATTAGTTGCGCAGCTACTTTGGCTGCCTCAGTCGTGGGGTGGGGGGTAGAGACACGGAATCAACACACAGACTCCAGGAGGTGTGAGAACTGGCAGGTGACAAACCTCAAGTCGATGTCCAGTAGCTCAGTTTCTTTTTGGAATGCACACAACTGTTATAGGGATCGAGTGGGGTGTGCCCGCCAATCACACAAAAGCAAGAGAGTATGTATAAGCCAATCATCTTTTGTTTAATGAAACCACACTGTGAGGAAACTCTAAATGCTCCTAGCTGCTAGTTGCAACTGAAGGCTATTCCAACATTTCCTCCCCTTTTATTAAATTTGTTGCCAAAGGAGAACCCTGATGAGAGAAGAAAGGAAAAGGGCAGTGGTGAGAGGGCAGTCGCTGTCGACTAGGTCTCCGTCTGTCATTTGGGTTCCCATCTGAGCTGGATGTGGGGAGCAAAGCAGCCACGGGACAGGAGACCTCTCTCACAAGGGGTGAAGAACTAGGCCTTTGCACAGGTGTGTGGGGGGGTGAGGTTCTGGGCCTCACCTCTGTTGGCCCCCAAGTTTTCTCCTAATGGCCCCTCTGTGACTGTGCCTGTCTTAGGTTGTCCCTCCCTTGAGGAATCTTACCCGTCATTGACTAACCAGCCATCCTCCGGGACCAAAAAGGGTGATGTGGAGTGTGCAAGGCATTGTCCCCGAGAGGGCTCTCTGTCTCCTTGATAGATAACGCCCCCCCCCCCCCATGGCCTCCATACCAGCATTTACCTTAGGATCAGCAAACTCAGGTTTCTTCTCTGTGGAGGGCCCAGCACACAGCACTGGGCTGGTGAGGCTGCATCAGGAAAGAAGGAAAAAGGCCATAGACAGACAAACAGTAATATTGTGACAGAGCTGAGAGACACAGATAGAGATGAAGAGGAGAGCAGCGCTAAGACTCAGAGCATGATCCCTCATAGAACTGGCTCTTAGTTGGTGTTACTTACATCTGGTCCATAGCCGCTATCCATAGGGATGTGGAACAATCTGTTATTTCAACACTGTCTTTTTCTCAAAAAATACTTCCAGTCTGTTTACCATAGAATCAGTATATAGGTATAACTGACCATTACAGTCAGGACAATTAATCTAGTTTCATGGGTGGACTTTCCAGTCCACAATGCAAGACACATTAAAGGTGGACCTGGGAAATGGGTCCATATAAGTCTTTTCATAATTTTTACCTACCTGACAAGCTCGTGAAGCTGCATGGCTATAAACTCTGTAGCTGAAAGTTTACCTTCCTGTGCCAGGTTTTTCAATCATTATTATGATGACTAGTTTAAATTCTCCTTTGAAATCTGATATAATTTACTTAATCATGTTCAGTAATATTAAGACTCTTAATATTACAGTTTAAGGAAAAAAAATTAAAATATTTTGTAAAATCTAGTGTGCATCTCTGGGGTCCTGTATTCCCCTTTTGTTTATTTAATAAAATTGAGTAAAGGCTTGGCATAAGTCAGACTATCATCAGCTTAAGTTATAAATAATAGTACAAATACTTAAATGATAAGAATAGATTTACCTTTTATTGATTATTATAATTTTCCAATATAGACTAGTCGATCCATCCTAACAATTTAGAAAGAAACTTCAATCTCTTTTTGAGAGACGTCTCAAAATATCTCTACTTTTAGAATATTATCCTTTAAATATCTCTTAATTGTCTTTTAAAAAATATGTCTAAGGTCATTTCCCAGTATAGGGAGCAATATATAAATCTTACTGTAGTTTTTATGGACAATAGGTCCAGCCAGAGAACTTCTATAATATGAATAATTTTTTAAAGTTTATAACCTTTATTGCTCAAAATAACATACAACTTTAATTTGGAGAAACTCAGTTCTAATAAATAAAATGTAAGAATCAAAAGTGTCTTTGAATCAATCAAATTTAGTCTCCAAGGACAATTGTCAAAATTGAGATCTAAGTCAGTAGTTCAATATATTTAATGTTTAATCAAGAATGTGAATTTAATTACCAAAATTAATCTTTATCTTAAACAATAAGAATCATTAGGCAATAAAGACCCTTTTTAAAGAAATAAACTTAACATTTTAATAGGTTTTTATCATGTCAAAATATGGACAAAAATCTTAGCTCACATCAGTAAAATTAGAAGAATAGCCTAAAATATCATTGAATTAATTAGTTAAAATTTTAGTCAATCCAGTATATATAAATCTCTTTTATAATTGTTTTAATTTTTATATCATCTGGTTAGATAATGATATAAAGATCTTTCTATCTAGAAAAGTATTTTTATCATTAAAATTTAGAATATAAAGACCTTATTTTACTAAAGGTACCTCTTAAGGGGCCCTGAGTTCTCTTTGAGAGTAAGTTTTTATAAGAATTAGCTCAGCTGGGCTTGATGACACATACCTGTAGTCCTACAGACTCCAGAGGCTGAGGCAGGAGGATCACAAGTTTGAGGTCAGCCTCAGCAACTCAGCAATACCCTAAGCAACTCAGCAAGACCCTGTCTCATAATAAAAAATATAAAATGGGGCTAGGGATGTAGCTCAGTGGTTAAGTGTCCCTGGAGTCAATCCCCAGCACACACACATACACACACACACACACACACACACACACACACACAAAATGAACCTAGGCTGGGTATGGTGGTACACACCTGTAATCCCAGCAACTCAGGAGGCTGAGGCAGGAGGGTCACAAGTTCAAGGTCAGCCTCAGCAACTTAATGAGACCCTATTTCAAAATAAAAAGGGCTGGGGATGTAGCTCAGTGGTAAAGCACCCCTGGGTTTAATCCCCAGTACTGAAAAGGAAAAAAAAAATAAGAGTGAACCCAACCTCAGAATTGCTCTCTGGTTCTCCATGTCAAGATGTGACCTCTTTCTCCAATCATGCTTCTGTTGTGACACCATTCATTGTTAAGCCCTCCCCAGGGGCCAAACCAATGGGGCAGCTAATCTTGAATTTTGGACCTTCAAAAAGATGAACTAATTAAACCTCTTTACTTTATAAAGTTAGTCTGCCTCAGGACTATGTTATAATAATGAAAAATGGACTAAGACATACACTGAGCAGGTGATGGGGACATAACCTGGCATACATATATGAATATATTTCTCATTCTGTATACAATGCCTACCAGACATTTCCACTTGGAGTCCTCTGTGAAACTTAAACTCAGCAGGGTCAAAGTTTCCACTGAAAGAAAGTTCCAACCCTGCCTACCCTGCTGGTTTTGGATATGGGGACTAATTGAATATGGGGTATGGGGACTAATTGAAGCCTAATCCCCAGGGGGGGTGGTATTCAGAGATAGGACCTTTGGGAGGTAGTTAGGTCACAAGGGTGAGGCTTTGTGGATGGAATTAGTGCCCTTATAAGAGACAGCAGGACTAGCCCACCCCAGCCACAGTCTGAGGTTCCCACCACCAGGGGTTCTAATGACCCCTGGTTCTTTGCCATCCTGCAGGAAAGAATTTCCAGAAGTCACCAAGAGGAAAATGAAAGCTGATTAGAAAAGTCGGAGTGTCCAGGTGATCGGGGCAGACAGGAAGGGTCACCTTGAGGAAGTTGGCACATTCTTTACAGGATCGGGATATTTAAGGACTTAGGTTCTTTTGTCACAACGTCTTCGTCACAGAGCTTCTCTGACCCACTCCACCTAAAGGACTTAGGACCACCAGTAATCGTTTGCTTTTACCTGTTTATGATGTGGCTCCCTGAGGTTCTAGTTCTGTGCGGCACACATGTCTGCGACCTCCCCGGGAGTTACAGCTGCCCATTCCTTACCAGTTCATGGCTGACTTCTTACCCCTGGGACAGCCGCAGCCTGGATCCAGCAGCCCCAGGGGAAATTGCTGCCACCATAGAGGTGCAGTGGCCCCATGCTCCCAGGGAGAGGTCAGGGAGCAGACAGAAAGGAGCAGCCTCATCCCTTGTCCATCTGGCAGCTGAGCCGGTCTCCCTGCCTCCTCCTGTCTCTTTAGCTCACACACAGATCCTAACACGGGGCCAGTAGGCAAAGCAGGAAAGTGAGCTTGCACAGACCCAGCCTCTCTCAGTCTGTTCCGGCTGCTAAAAACCATTCCCTGGACTGTGTGGCTCAAACAACATTATTCCTTACAGTTCTTCAGTCTGGGGAGTTCGAGATCAAGGTGCCCTCAGATCCCGTGTCTGGTAAAAGCCTGCATTCTGGTTTGCAGGTGGCTGCAATCATGTTCTCATGTGGCAGAGAGAAAGAGAGGGGGAGGGAGAGAGAGCACGCAAGCAAGCTCTCTCTTGTAAGGGCAAGAATTCCATCCACAAAGCCTCACCCTTATGACCTAACTACCTCCCAAAGGTCCTACCTCTGAATACCACCCCACTGGGGATTAGCTCCAACATATGAATTTGGAGGGATTGGGAGGGTACACACATTCAATCCATAACACAGCCCTGCTCCAACACTAGTCCCTGTCTAGTGCCCTCATGGCCCTCAGCCTCAGGGACACCTGCACCAGTCCCCCTCCCTCAGGCACTGGGCCCCAGTCCCCCCTTCAATGGTGGGCTTTTAATGGCTCCCACCCCTTCCGTGTGCAGTTCTTGTACCTGATACTTCATGATACTTAATGCTGAGGGCCATTACCAAGTAGGAATGACGCATCGAAATTTCCTTGCCAGCGTACCCCATGTTAATTTCGCTGTTGACATTGCATGTGTGTTTGAGAAAGGTGACCCTACTCAAGGACGAGGGTGGATCCAGGATTAGGGTGTATCCTGCAGTTTGAGGAAGTATAGTATCCCGGTCCTTGGGTTTAGGGCGTTCCCAGTTTAAGACCTTGGGTTTTAGGGAAGTTCGATGTTGAGGATTATTGCTGCTGGAATTAGGGCGTTCCTGCTACCAGAGCTCCTTTTGAGTTCTCGTGAGATTGAGAGAGTATTTTGGGAGAAAGCCTCGTGGAGTAGGTGAATTGGGCGGAGAAGAACTGGGATTGCTCGAGAACATGTGTGGAGGCCGGTGTGAGTTCGGGAATAAAGATTGCTGTTTGAATCTACAAAGCTGTGTGGTGGCTCGTGATTCTGTGCCCAGCCAAGACTGCGGCAACTTAAGTGGTTTCTTCTTGAACTTTCTGCTACTGAGTCAGCAATTTAACCCACTTACATTTCTCGATAATAAATTGTCTCTGTTGAAACCACTGGGGCTTGCCTGAGATGCTCAATGATGTGTCAATTTAAAAACAAACACCATTCCCACGGGACTCTAGTCTCTTGGAGGGCAGCTGCATGTCCACAGGAGTCTAGCGTCCATTCCTGTGAGAGCCTGGGCCAGGTGACCATGCTGCTGGCAAAGAGGGTGAAGCTGTTGTCTACATTTCCCTTCATGCTGGGCCCACAGAAGGGCTTTATTATTAAACATTTGCTGGTTGGATTAAAAATGAATCTTTGGCTGGTGAGGAATGAAGAAAGTATAGGTTATAGAATAAATCAGGCTTGGGCTTCCAACCCTAGTCTTTCCACTTACTAGGTATAGAGAGCAGGCTGTACTGTGCTCAGAGTCACTCCATGATGTATAGAACAGCAGTGTTCAGGCTGTAACTAACCCTGAGTTGCTCCGTTTTATAAGCAGTAGTTTGCCATGAGCTACTCTATTTTGGATATAAGTGCTGAGGTAGAATGAGGTAAAATGACCCTCTACCTGGTTTGTACACATGAACAACCACCATCTTCCTGGCCCATTCATAAGGCACAAATTCATAAATCATGCACCTGTGACCTGTGATAAGACCACCTGTCAATTTATTGAATTAATCAGAAGCACATGGATACATGGGTGCATCAAACTCTTATTGGAAAACCAGGCCCATGCACTTATCCAACACACCAGACCACCAAATAAATCAACCCCTTCATGTGAGACCCATAAGAAGGAGGAGCACCTGAAATTGGACACCTGGCACCCTGACCCCATCATCTGGTTGCTTGTCACAAGCCTTGCCCAGGAAAATGGCCACAGCAACTAACTACTGAATTTCCGTTCACGGGCTTTAGCAGAGGGGGGGGGGGTTTCTCTTGCCTGTGAGGACCCCACATGGCCCCCTCCAAGCTGACACTGAAACTACCCTCCCTTGGGACCTGGGCCTAAAATAAGTTCCTATGTGTTAAGAGCCGTGCCCTGAACAAGTTCCTCAGCCTGATTCATAATCTATCTATCTAACTATAACATAATCTATCTGACTAACTATAGTGACTCTTTGCATTTGTAACCCCTTTGGCTGCCTTAACCCTTTCTGTAACACACACACACACACACACAAATGTACTGCACACACAATATATATATATATATATATATATATATATACAGACACGCATTTGTATATAGTGTGATGTGTGACTTGAGTGTTATAGATATTAGAAATTAAAATTGGACTATAAGAGCTTATGACTACCAGGTGACCCACAAGTATTCAGTGAACTGCCACCAGTGACAGTCGGGCAGCCTGTGAGTGTACTGTTACTCAGGCAGTTCTGACATTATGGAGAGACACATGTGTTTGGTCTGTATTAATGACAGCTCTCAGGAAACGAGGCAACGGCTTCCGCTTTCCTTCCTCTGGGAGATGAGGTGTGACCCCTCCCTGTGCGGTGTTGTTAGAATTAGAGGTAACTGCTGTCGTTGGAGACTACTTTGGATCTCTGCCAGGGCAGGATATGTTAAGAGGACATAAGTTGGCGATCTAATCAGTCTCCAGGGGAGGCGAACAAGAAGCACGTGGTAAACTTGGGAGGTTCAACTGCCCGTGACCATGAGACACTCAGGAGTTACTGTCTTGATGGAGTCATGATAAGGAGGGACGAAAGGCCTCTTAGAGAAGGTTTTGAGTTTATGAGGCGTTTGGGGATTTCATGAGAAACCTGGTGACCACAGAGGGGTCATTTGGCTTACAGATGCGAGGACCCTCCCTAGGCCAGACTCTATGCTGGGCATTAGGAGGGCAGAACTGAATAAGTCAGGGGTTTTTTGGGGGGTGGGGCGGAAGCATACAGAACATTCCATCAATTCATTATTTTTCACGCACAGAAGAACTACTGGGTACCAGGCCCTGGTTCAGGAGCTGGGGCTTCAGAGTTGATTCAAGCAGCCCCTGATGTCAGCAATTCAGAATCTAACAAGGGGTCAGCAAAACCAAGAGAACAGCAGGCACCTGGGGCCCAGAGGACACATTGCTATTTAAACAGTCTCACAGCCTCCTGTCTGTCTGTCTGCTTGTCTATCTTTCTCCCCTCCCTTCCTGTGAACCCACGCCATCAAATTCACACCCCTAAAGCTCAGTTCTGCCCTGAACATGAATGTCGTAGTTGAGAGCAGCCAGATCTGGGTTTGAATACCATTCCTCCACTAGTTCCCCGTGAGGCCTTAACCAAGTCCACGCCAGGCTTCACCTCTAACATGGGATGATCTCCCACCTCAGGGGCTGTGGCGAGGGTGAAGGGAGGTAACACAGGGCAGGTGCCAGCACGGTGCCTGAAGGTGGCAGAGAGCTCAAGATGTGCTTGTTACCAGCCACTGTTGACTCAGACCAATTTCATGTGTGCTGAGTGCCTTGAACAACTTATCTCCTTTAACATACGAGTCACCATTTCATGATCATCTAGATTCTGGGAGGAATGGTATATCCTTTTGAGAAGAGTGTTAATCTCTTTCGTTTCTGAAACTTCGTCTCTCTCCCCAGGGGAATGACTTTGATGGGCAGGTAGAGACAAGGCAGGGAGCCAGGGGGCCTCTTGTTCCTGGGTCCACTTCCTCCTGTAAACATAACCTTTGCTGCTTGGCTGCTGCAGCTTATTTTAAAACTGACACAGTTATTTGTTTTCCTTTTTCTCTGGTCCCTCTCCTGTTCCCTAACCTTGGGGGAAGCCAGATTAACCTTCTTCCACCCGAGGCTGTGTTCTTAGGATCACACCCACAGGAATGAAGTCATTCAGGCTCAGAAATGGCACCAGAAAAACCTAAGAAATGGTTATCTTTCAAGACTACAAATGGATTATGTCCCCCAAGAAGAAACAGCTAGAAGACAGCTTTTAAAGCACCTCTCTACGAGCCCTCTGTTCCCCTGATGGTCAGAATCACAGGAGTCTCTTGTGTTTCTCCTTTGCTAGCAAAGCAATAACATTTCTTTTTTTCTTAAAACTTTGTCTTCATTATTGAATTGGCAATGAGGACAAGGACGGAGCTTTCGGTAACACTCTTTTGTGGAAAGGCCTGTCTGACTTCAATACCCAGTTCCGCCCATTACCTGAAGCTGCTTCTCTCTACTCTGTGCCACCTCTCATGTCACCCAACTGCTCAAAAACCTTGTATGGCCCCGTCGCCCATGGAGAAAAGCACCTGAAAGGAAAGTGACCACAACACTTGGAGTGACCAAAAGATCTTTATTGCAGCAGTGCAACAAAGAGAAAAGAAGGAAGGAAAGAGAGAGAGAGAGAGAGAAGAGAAGAGATGAACAGGGAGAGAGCAAGAGCAAGAGAGAGACAGAGAGCGCACACAAGAAAGATAAAGAGAGCAAGAGAGAGAGAGAGAGAGAGAGAGAGAGAGAGAGAGAGCAAGAGAGAAAGAGCAAGAGAGAAAGAGCAAGAGAGAGAGGGCCTGGCAGGAGGGAGATTTTATAGCCCAAATCTAATGGGGCCTCTGGGTCTGCAAGCTGCCTTGTTGGTCCAAGTGGGGTTGAGTGCTCAGCCTTGAGCGGGACTTGACACAAACAGGTGATAAAGGACCAGATAGAGGGGGGTTTGAGTGTGTGGGCTATCTTGCAGCCAACATCTGTTCAGCCTGCCCTGCAGACAACACAGTTCAGCCTGCTCTGCACCCAACATTCCTCCCTTTTTGTTTTTCTAAGTGACATGGGGGATGGCGTAAAGTCCTCTGGCTACTTCGTGCTTAATGGTGGGCGGCGTTAGACCTAGAAGGGGAAGTGGAGGAATGTTCGGGGGACAGGTATGAAAACACCAGGGCAGCCAGAAATAACACTCAGTGGCTACAGACAACTACTGTGGTAGGGGTAAAGTCCATAAAAGTTTCTTGAAGCCACAAGTCCTCGATGGCATCAAACCAGTCCTGGATGGAGGAGATTCTTGGTATCAGCCAGTGGTCCTGTAGCATGGACTCTAGGAAGTATTGGAGGTGGCTTGGTTGAATCCAGTAATGTTAAGGGTGACAGACTGATTGCAGCCAGTGGAAGGGCAATCGCCTTGACCCATAAACTGGGAGTGGGTGGTGTCATCCTGGTGTCATGTCGCTTGGATATAGAAGCAGTATCTGTGGTTTGAGATAAAAACTTGAGAGAGAATAATGATTAGTAAAAGAAGAAGAGGGTTGGCGAGAAATTTTGAGTTTGGTGGGCGTGGTAGAAGTCCAGGACTGGACATTTGGAACAAGTGCCTTTTTAAGACATGGTGGTACCAGGGGGAGTTTAGGTTTGATGCTTCCTTGTGGGGATACTGTAGAGCAGACAGAATAAGCAGAGTGGACCTGCTGGAGAGTAGTTCTCATTCCTATGAAGTGAAAGAGGGGTTGTGAAAACTGGAAAAGGGGGTTAGAAAGGGTTTTAGAAGGGCACAGAGTCTCTGGAGCCAGAGGAGTTGGTCATGAGTCGAAGCTCTCCATCTTGGGCATCAGGGCTGGTAGTCTTAAAGAGGTAGTTGATTGACCAGCTTGTTGGTGAATTTGTGTATCTGATCTTGCATGAACTTCTGTAGGCAATTTAATAGACATGGTCCTATTAGGAGAAACATAGAGAGGACTAATAGGGGTCCTGTGAGGGGGATGTTAAGTTAAGGCCATACTTAACTGAACATTCCCCATGGAGCCTGTTGGCTTAGTTGCTGTCTCCTCTTTTTTAGCTGTTCTTGTCCTTTATTACTCCCAGGAATGACTGTGTTTTAGCTTAACTGGTTTTGGTAGGTGTTTAAGATCAAGTTGGTCAAAATTGACTTTGTTTCTATCTATTGTTAAGAGTCAGCTGAGTTCTCATAGGGGTCGCTCGTGGGGGAACCTGAGAGCATCTTCTTAGTTCTGCTAGTGCCATTTGCGCTAGGATGGGTCCAGGTCTTGCTTGACCATGTGGCTTCCCTTGGAAGCATCAGGGATGTCTCCTGTCTCCAATGACCCTCCTATTCACAGCAAGTGCACTGATTGGCTTTCCATTCTCCAGTGGTCTCATTAATCTCCCTGATCAGGAGGTTATGTGGCCCAGAGTTGCAAAGCTCTTTAGAGAAGTTCCCTGTTCCCTGGATTCAGACTGACTCAGAGGGCCAGAGCCAAATATTGGTTTTCTTGGCCATTTTAGTTTAACTTTAAGTCTTGATCTCAAACATCCAGCAAAGTCAGTTTCACCCTAAATTAAGAGTATTGGGCTTTATCTGAAATCTGGCCTACTTTGGAGTCATTCTGATATGTAGTAAGATGGGAGGCATAGCCTTATCTCAGGTAAGCCAGGGCTCTTTATAAATCTTAGGTAAAGTGTTCTAGTATTGAAGCTGATCTTTTTTTTTAAAATATTATTTTATAAAGTTTATATATGCTGTTGCTTGATGTCACATGAATACTAGGTAATACAGTATATTACATTTAAATTGTACCCAGTGTATAGAACTTTATATTAATCTTATTGATAACAGGTCCAGTTATAAAACATTAAATGATATAAATAAATCTCCAATAAGTTATTTTTATAAGCCTAAAATAACCATGCAACCTTTTGGAGAACACCAGCTTGATATAGTTTTTTAAAGCTTCTGTCTTAATGACTTATATACCTGGAAAATATGAACACATTTAATATACAAAGAAGAGTAATAGTACCACAATTACTATTGATGTTTTTATATTAATCAAGTTTAGCTTTTAAAGAAATAACATATTACAATATTGCAAAATAACAGTTGTTGTTTAACCATAGTTGTATATACAGACCTTCTTTAGCACTTAAACTCTCTTATTTACTTAATAGACTCTCTTATCCAGAAACACATTTTCCTTCTATTAAATCCATACCTAGAACCTTCTAATTTCTCTTTCCTATCTGTTAACTCTTTTTTTATTCACACTTTGAAACAATCCTTGTAAATTTCTGAATTTAGGCAAATTATTTCATTTTAACAAGAGATATTTTGTTATTTGCAACACACAATTAATCACATCTGTTGACCATTTCATGAAAATCTGAACAATGTTTAGGTATATAGAATTGTAGGGACAGACAAGGTGAGGCACCTAAGATAGCACCGAAGATAGGGAAACAGTCTTATTTGGTTGCAGCCAGATTCAGAGGGCACTGCTTCTGTTGTAATCAATTAATCCCCTGAACCCCAAGTTTAGGTTGTTTCAGAATTTTGTACCCAACATGTAAGGGAAGGGGCTCAGAAGTTCACAGTCTGCAGAAGTTCACAAAAAGCAGTTTTTTTTTTCTCTCTCTGTTCTGGGCAAGTTAACCCTTCAAGGACACTTGGGAGGGGGAGAGCTTTTTCTTCCCTTTCTCTCCTCTTCCCTCCGCCCTCCCCACCTCCTGCCAGCTGTTATCATGGAGCCCAGTTGGGCTTCCTTATCTTAGACATGTAACCTTCTCTGTGAAGCCCCAGCTCAAGGCCAGAGGCCTTGTTCACATATTTTGTGGAAAAACTAGTAAGGAGGTGTCTAGCTTTTTGAGTGCTGATTTTTCCAGTGACCAAGTAAAACAGGGCAACATGAAAATAGGAAGTTTATTTACATTAAACTTTTTGTAGAGATTCTTTTGCTGAAAGTCCTAAAATCAGCCATGGTGAAGATTTCTGGAGAAGATCAGTTAAGCCTTTTCTGTGGGCCTGGGTAGGGAGGAGGAAGACGGGAAGGCAGGGCTGAGAGCAGCTGTGGATCTGAGAATGAGGAAGGAGTGATGTAAAAGAATAGGATTTTCCCTAGCAAGGAAAACTTGAGCAGTAGAACAGGTAGAGCAGAGGAGAGGATGGGAGTGAATATCCCAAAAAGCCTGTAAGGGACAATTCTTAGTAACCTGTTTTCAGTGATGACAAAGCAACTTTAAAGGCCATTTTCACCAGATCTCTGATAGGGGTCCAAGGGCTCTCTTCAGCTTGTTTGAGCTTTGGGTTTGCTGGTAAGAGGACCTGGTGGGACCTGGTGTGGGCGCTGACAGAAGAAGAGAGGAGTGAGGGGATTCCTTCAGTACCTGCTACCTCAGAAAAGAGGCAATGGTTTGAGGAAAGGCGGTTGTTTAGTTTTTGATCTAGTGAGTGGAGAGGAGAAGTCAGGTTGTTCAGGTGGGGGAGACAGTGGAGGGGCTGGGGCAGAAGGTTGAGGGTGAGGACCTATTTGAGCCGGGCTATAGGGTGGAAATTCATCAGTAGGGTCAAAAGTAGTGGATGAGTCTGGAGGAGGAGAAGATTGGGGATCAGTGGGTGTGGGTGTTGGTTTGCAAGCTAAAAAAATTTGCAGAGGTCTGCAAGAGGTGCAGAGAGCACAAGCAAGAAGAAAGCTTTGATGTAGCAGCTTTTTACCCATTTTTTCGAATGCTCACAGTAATTGTAGAGATCCCTTAGAATGGAGGGATCCACGGACCCAAAAGGGGGGTCATCTGCTTTGGTTGTCTAAGGGATAAGTGGGCCAGGCCTGGGTGCTATATTTGATCAATTTGGGGGGTTTGATGTCTGGTGTCAAGGAGAGAGTTTTGAGGTTATCCAAGAGGCATTGTAGGGGAGAGTCGACTGGCAGAGAGGACACATTACCCATGTTGCAAATTAGTATAAGGAGGAGGGAAGGGGACGCAAACTTGGTATAGAGGAGAAGGAAGGGGACACAACCGTAGTACAAGAGAGAAGGAGGAAACTGATTTATTGGCAAAAGGGGCGTCCCCGCTAGAGCCAAAAATCAGGAGTGCCTTAGTGGCAGGTTCGAGCTGCAGAGATTGGTCGTCACCGAATCCTGACAGTCAAAGCTCTCGTCCTGGACGGAGCCGGAGCAGTGGGAGACCTTGGCCAAGGCTTTTCTTTTCGGGACTCCTCCTGGAGAGGCCGGAGACTTGCAGGGCCACAGGGCCGGAAAGAGGGGAAAGAAAGAGACAGGGGAAGAGGGAGGAGGGGGAGGGTAAGCGTCTCTCTGGCGGCTGAGTCTTGAAGGTGAGGACTAGGACTTTAGGAGAGCCACTGAGACCATGAAGGTCTGGGTGGGGTGTGATGTTTAGTTCTCTGTTATGTGTCCCTGGAGGTTACACAGTCCTTTGAGGGAGACCTACAAAGCCTATGCTGGTAAACTACAGCTGGGAGGGGAAAGGGGAATAATTTTGAACCCAGGAGTCTATTCTACCCGAGGAAGGAGTCCCTGAGGGCCACCGTAGCCTTAAAAGCTGTGGTGGGATGTTTTCCTCCCCGCAGGTGGGCAAAGAGGTTTGCTGGACAATCAACAGTCAAATCCTCCTGACACCACCATTGGGTTTAGGACTCCAGGAAGGGGAAACTCACCAATCGAAGGTCGGTGGTGGATGGAGTTCTGGCAGTCGAGAAAATGGGTTCAGGCCTGGGTTCAGGCCATCCGGTGAGTGGCACTTCCGAAGAAAGAGGGACCCAAAAGTGGGTTTTAACCCTCTCCCGGGTTTCGGCACCAATGAAAGGAAAGTGACCACAACACTCGGAGTGACCAAAAGATCTTTATTTCAGCAGTGCAACAAAGAGAAAAGAAGGAAGGAAAGAGAGAGAGAGAGAGAGAGAGAGAGAGAGAGAGAGAGAGAGAGAAGAGATGAACAGGGAGAGAGCAAGAGCAAGAGAGAGACAGAGAGCGCGCATAAGAAAGATAAAGAGAGCAAGAGAGAGAGAGAGAGAGAGAGAGAGAGAGAGAGAGCAAGAGAGAAAGAGCAAGAGAGAAAGAGCAAGAGAGAGAGGGGCCTGGCAGGAGGGAGATTTTATAGCCCAAATCTAATGGGGCCTCTGGGTCTGCAAGCTGCCTTGTTGGCCCAAGTGGGGTTGAGTGCTCAGCCTTGAGCGGGACTTGACACAAACAGGTGATAAAGGACCAGATAGAGGGGGGTTTGAGTGTGTGGGCTATCTTGCAGCCAACATCTGTTCAGCCTGCCCTGCAGACAACACAGTTCAGCCTGCTCTGCACCCAACAGCACCAACTCCCCAACCTGACATTCAAGGGCCTCAGATGGGGCCACCCTATTCCTGGACTTGATTTTAATTTGCTCCACAATGCCGCAGTCTTGGCTGGGCACAAAATCACGAGCCACTCAGAGCTTTGTAGATTCAAACAGCAATTCTTTATTCCCGAACTCACACTGGCCTTTACACACCATTCTGGGGAAATCCAAGTTCTGCCCGCCCAATTCACGTCCCAAATACTTTCTCAATTCCACGAGAACTCAACAGGAACTCAGGCAGCAGGATACGCCCTATTCCCAGCACCAATAACCTTAAACCTGGAACTGCTTTAAATCCAGATTGTCCTAAACTGGGAACACCCTAAACCCAAATTATCCTAAACTGGAATACTTCCTAAAACCTGCAGGATACACCCTAAACCTGGATCCACCCTCATCCTTGAGCAGGGTCACCTTTCTCAAACACACATGCAATGTCACAGCGAATTTCCAAGGCAAGTCCATTTAACATGGGGTACGCTGGCAAGGAAATTTCGATGCATCATTCCTACTTGGCAATGGCCCTCAGCACCACAACATGCCCCATGACCTCAGAGGCAGCCACGGGGGACTTTTCCCCTCAGCTCCATCATGGGGAGGGCAGTGGCAAGCGAGGCCCAGCTCATGGTGTCTGCCATGCCAGTGAGTCAATGCCCAGCAGCAGCAGGGTCTTGGCGAGGCTCTTGGTGGCCTCGTTTGAGACTACATAACCTCAGGGCTCAGTTCCAAGGTCCTCCCAGAGATGTGGTGAGATACCCAAGACCCTCTCAGTCATTTTACGTGGCATTGGGGTGTGCTGCTTCAGTGGCTCTCCTATACGGAGTATTGGACATGGTGCTGGGGACAGAGACATGAATGAGATGGGTCTCTGCTCCCAAAGACTCAGTTTGAAAGTGGTAATGAGACCATAAAGTCACCATACATTTATCCACTCAACAAACCTTTTTAGGAGTCAGCTGTGGACAAGGCACTCTGAGTTGAGGTTAAAAGACAGAGAAGGGACTGGGGTCATGGCTCAGTGGTAGAGCTCTTACCTAGCATGTGAGAGGCACTAGGTTTGATTCTCAGCACAGCATATAAATAAATAAATAAATAAATAAATAAATAAATAAATAAATAAATAAATATAATAAAGGTCCATCAACAACTAAAAAAAAGTCAGAGAAGGGTCAAAAACTTTCCTGTTCTCCCATGCATCTGGTAGAGGGAAATTCTGCCTGTCTTCCAGGGGAGCTCCATCTCCACCTTCTCCATGAAGCGCCCCCCACTCCACCCTTCCAGTAGCCCTGCCCCATCCACTCCAGCTTGCAGCTAAGTTCAGTCACGCCCCCTGTGGAATCCGGGTTGCTCTTTGTACATAGCAAAGAAATCGGTCTCAAACCCCAGTGAGACCAGCACAGGGATCAGTGATGGAGAGGACCATATGGCAAGCCCTTTGCCAAAGTCTGGGGAGACAGAAGGAGGGTGGATACTTCTGAGTCAGTAGCCATGAGCCAGCCCCATTACAGGTCCTCTCGGTGCTTGCTCCCACAGTTCTGCAGGTAGGTGCCATTAGTGCGATTTCATGGATGAATTGTTAGGGGCTGACTCAGAGTTATGGAGCCATTCAGAGGCAAAGCCAGGATCTGAACCCAGACTCTGACTTCAGAGCCCACTATGGAAGACACAGCAGTGATGTGAGGGCCCACACTGCCCAGCCACTTTCTCCCAGCATGCTCCTGGTAGATGTGAAGCTCTGCCTGTTCTCCATGCCATGATCCATGTGTCCTGCCTGAAACAGCCACAGAAAGTCCTAAAGAGAAAGCACCAAGGTTGTTGGACGTCACCAGAGGAAGGCTTACAGTGGCGAGCCTGGGGTCTTGCTGCATCAGAAAGGCTGGTTTCTCTAACTGAAGAGGAGTCCAGGGAGTGAGAGGGACTCCATTAGCACTAGAAAGTTTTTGAATGAATCTGTGATATAATGACAATGATGATCTTGATGGAGGTGGTGGCAGAAGTTGCTGAGGGCCATTGCCAAGTAGGAATGACGCATCGAAATTTCCTTGCCAGCGTACCCCGTGTTGCTTAGAGGACATTCGCTGGGACATTGCATGTATGTTTTAGTAAGGTGACCTTGCTCAAGGACCAGGGCGGATCTGGGTTTAGAGCTGATCAGGTTTTAGGGAATATCCCGTCCTTGGGTTTAGGGAAGTTCCAGGTTTAAGGTGTACCCTGCGGGGGAATAGGGCATATCCTGCTGCCTCAGGCACGCCCGATCCTTGAGTTCCCATTGAGTTCTCGTGAGATTCAGAAAATTTTGGAAAAGAAAGCCTCATGGAGTAGGTGAATTGGGCGGTGGCAGAACTGGGATTTCCCCAGAACGTGTGTAGAGGCCGGTGTGAGTTCGGGAATAAATAATTGCTGTTTGACTCTACAAAGCTGTGGTGGCTCGTGATTCTGTGCCCAGCCAAGACTGCGGCATTTGGTGGTCTGTACGTGGAACGTCTGAAACTTGGAGGTAAGTGAAATTGCTCACCTCTGAGGGAAGGCGAGAGAATGGGTGACCATTTCAAAAAACAATGTGTTCTTGTTTTGATTTATTTTGTTTTTGTTTCAAGCTGCCTATCCCTAGAAATTTCTCAGGCAAACTGGGAAAAATGGTTGGCTCAAGGTTTGAAGTTTGTCAGCCCCAAGCAAGAGAAAATTGATACAGTGAATTTTTATTCCATTTTTGTTTCATTCAGTTGTGGTTTTGTTTTGTGTTATCTTATTGGGTTGTGTTATCTTTATAGTAGATTAGAAATTAGTAAAAAACAAATCGAAAAGGTGTTAAGTAAATTGTTAGAGGTTCAGACCATGGAAAAAGACATTTTAGATCAAGCAAAAGAGAAGGTCTCTAGAGCTAGTCAGACAGAGGAAGAAAATTTAAAGGAAAAGGGGTTACTAGGAAAAAGGCCACAACAAGAGGCTGTTACTAACTCCGTTTTATTACCAGAGGGCGTAATTCAACCAACAGCCCCACCGATGGAGACAGCTGAGTGGCCCTCAAACCCCGTAGTTGATAAGTGGGATCCTGAGACAGGACCTCAAAGATTAGCATGCTCTGTACTTGAACAGGTAGGAGGGCAGCAAATTCACTGTGCTTTAGATTTTAAAACAGTGAAGCAGTTAAAGGAGGCTGTAACAACCTATGGTCCTCAAGCTCCCTTCACGGTAAGCATGGTCGAGTCCATTACTAACTTGCACATGACGCCAGCAGATTGGGCTAGCATGTGTAAATCTGTGCTAAATGGAGGACAATATTTGTTATGGAAGGTTGCCAATGAGGAATTTTGCACGGATACAGCTAGGTGAAATGCAGCAGCCGGTTACCCTCAAAGAAATCTAGATATGTTGTTAGGAAAAGGACCCTATGAGGGTCAACGGCAACAAATTGAATATGATCCTGCTATATATGCACAAATTGCTGCAGACACAGTTTGGGCATGGAAGACTTTACAAGGACATGGAGATTTACAAGGTCAGCTATCTAAGGTAATACAGAGAGCTAATGAAACTTACGCTGACTTTGTAGATAGGCTTATTCAAACAGCTACCAAAATTTTTGGGGATACAGATCAAGCAATGCCATTAATAAAACAACTGGCTTATGACCAAGCAAATCGTTGCTGCAGAGAGGTTATTAGACCATGGAGACATGAAGATTTAAACACATATATTAAATTATGTAGAGATATTAATGAACAAGGGCAAGTCTTGGCAGCTGCAGTACAACAGGCTTTAGATGCCAGGCCAAAAACATGCTATAATTGTGAACAAACAGGACATTTTAAAAGGAGTTGCCCCATAGGAGGGGGGTTTAACAAAACTAGAAATCAAAGGAATAGAATACCGGGTATTTGCCCACGATGCCGTAGAGGGAGACATTGGGCTAATGAATGCCATTCTCAAACCACCATAGAAGGTACTCCCTTATCAAAAAACAGACAAGGATCAGGTATTTACCCACGATATCGTGGAGAAAGGCATCAGGCTTCATTGCCAAAAAACGGACTTGGGGGCCCAATGCTCCCGGGCCCACAACCACAAATATACGAGGCAGTGGAGGAACCCAGCAACACCATCAGGGTGGTGCCCAGGACACATTGTCCATTAAATCTCTCATCAGAAAAACCCGAGGGAGCGCAGGGTTGGACATCTGTGCCTCTGCCAGAGCAGTACTAACTCCAGAGATGGGAGTTCAAATCATTCCTACAGGAGTAAAAGGACCTCTTCCCCAAGGAACAGTAGGCTTATTATTGGGACGTAGTTCATCTACATTAAAAGGACTTATGATAAGTCCTGGGGTAATTGATCCTGATTATGTAGGTGAAATAAAAATTATAGCTAGTTCTCCAAGAGGTATATCAGTAATTTCACCTGGAGATAGAATAGCACAGTTGTTAATAATACCCAGCCTACATAATAAGTTCTCTAGTCGTAATGTAGAAAGAGTTTCCAGGGGATTAGGCTCCACAGGTGTAGATTGGGCTATGCTGTCTTTAAATTTAGATTCTCGCCCAATGCTAAAACTAAATATTCAAGGTCACGAGTTTAATGGGCTACTGGACACAGGTGCTGACCTTAGCATCATATCTCATCAAGAATGGCCAAAACATTGGCCATTACAACAAGCCACTCAAACGCTTCGAGGCCTAGGAGTGGCGACTAAACCCCATAGAAGTGCTATGATATTAGATTGGAAGGATCCTGAAGGATGTGAAGGAACTATACAGCCATATGTATTAGATCATCTTCCCATAAATTTATGGGGACGAGATGTCCTAGATCAACTAGGTTTGATGTTAACTAATAACATCAATCCTAATACGCCCGCTACTAGGACTAGACAAGGTGTTAGGAAAGAAAAAAGATTAGGAAAATAAGAACAAGGTATAGCAGCACCAATTCAAATAGATCAAGGAACAGACAGACATGGGTTGGATTTTCAGAAAGGGCCACTGAGACAATCAAAATTACTTGGAAATCAGAAAGACCAGTGTGGGTTCCTCAGTGGCCCCTGACTAAAGAAAAGACTTTGGGAAGAAATGGACATATTGATAGACTCTTCCACTTTGAACTGCCTGCAGAACTTGCCTGGACTATATATCAGTTGTATGCATTGTGAACTATCGTCTGGTGCAGCGAATTGTGGTAGTGCTGGCGTATCTTTGCTGATGGTGTCACCAGTGATGCAATTTTTCCAAAGGAGCCGTCAATTGGCTTGGTGTCGTGGCATTTCTGTATCCTCCTCCCTTCTACTAGTGATGGTCTAAAATTTGGGGGCCAACAGAGGTGAGGCAAAGAACCTCACCCCCCCACTGGCACCAAGGCTAAATTTGGGGGCCAACAGAGGTGAGGCAAGAACCTCACCTCCCCACTGGTGCATAGGCCTATCCACAAGTATGGCTGAATGCTGGACCGGTAGTCAGTGACGGGTTGATCCGATTGCAGTGGTATCAACCTAAGACAGGAGGCTGACGCCTAGAGGTCAGTTTTCCCATGACGGGTAAGAACCATATGTTGAATTGGACAACCTACCAGGCACGGTCCTTAAGCCACATTGCTTGTTGTTTAATTAATCAGAAGGGGGGAGATGCTGAGGGCCATTGCCAAGTAGGAATGACGCATCGAAATTTCCTTGCCAGCGTACCCCATGTTGCTTAGAGGACATTCGCTGGGACATTGCACGTATGCTTTAGTAAGGTGACCTTGCTCAAGGACCAGGGCGGATCCGGGTTTAGAACTGATCAGGTTTTAGGGAGTATCCCGTCCTTGGGTTTAGGGAAGTTCCAGGTTTAAGGTGTACCCTGCGGGGGAATAGGGCGTATCCTGCTGCCTCAGGCACGCCCGATCCTTGAGTTCCTGTTTGAGTTCTCGTGAGATTCAGAAAGTAAAAAAAGAAAGCCTCGTGGAGTAGGTGAATTGGGCGGTGGCAGAACTGGGATTTCCCCAGAACGTGTGTAGAGGCCGGTGTGAGTTCGGGAATAAAGAATTGCTGTTTGAATCTACAAAGCTGTGGTGGCTCGTGATTCTGTGCCCAGCCAAGACTGCGGCAAGAAGTGACAGGAGTGAGGGAAATAATGTAGGCAGCTGGGGTTGTGGTGGAGCTGGTGGTGCTGGTAGTGGTGACAATGGTGGTGATGGTGGAGGGTGGAGATGATGATGATGGAGTGGTCTGATGGGGTAGATGTTAATTGTTGTAGTTGTGATGTTGTTGATTGTTAGCAGAAAGAGACCAGATCAGAGGCACACTGCATGGATCATTTCAACCTTTATTCAGGAACGGGACTACACCTATGGGAATGGATCCACTTTCCTGGTGGAAAATGAGCCCCTGAACAAAGGAGGGGATTGGACTCATATAGGTTGTGAGGGATTTAGTGCACATGTCAGTCTAGGCACTCAGGAATTTGATTTTTGGGGCTGGGGATTGGTGGCCAGTACCTGGATAAGAGTTATCTTGGAAGAGCTTCGTGTTTCCTAGAGACTCTCACTTTAGGTTTGATGGAGTGCTTTCTCCCCACCTGCAGCCAGCATCTGAAAGGGTTTTACCTTGAGAAAGATGAAAGCTATCCATGTAGGCTCTCTTTTTCATTCCCTTTTCCCAGGTCTCACTATTTGGGGATTTTTCATTTTCCATATCCATAGTGATGATGGTAAAGGAGGTGGTAATGCCTATGGTAATGGTGGTGATGGTGGAGATAATAATGATGGCAACAGAGGTAGTTGAGATGGTACTGCCGGTTGTCGGTGTTTGCTGGCAGTGTTGGTAGTGATGATGGTGGTTCTGATGGTGGTATGGGGGTGGTGGATAGTGTTGATGGTGGTCACGATGGCAATGATGATCATAGGGAAGACATAGAAAATGATAGTGCATGGGCCTCTGGATTCAGGCAGACTTGATTTCAAATTTCAGCCCTACCACTGTCTTAGTTTTCTGTTTCTGTTGCTGTAACAGTACCTGAGACTGGGTAAGTTACAAAGAAAGTGGCTTATGTAGCTCACTGTGGAGTCAGAGAAGTTCTAACAAGGTACCATCTTGTGTGGGCCTATCCTGTGTCATAACACATGGTTGTCATCACACGGCCGCAGCACAGAAGACTCCGGCCCTTTAGATGGGTGAGATCTGCACAGGGAAGGTTATGTTTAGCCATCTAGAATGGCATTACTCTCAGCCAGTTGAGTTTCTGATATCCTGAAGGCATAAATGCAATTTTGCCACTGAAAGTAGAGACAGAATGTCACTCACCCACTATCAGATGGCACAGATTTCCAGAAAGCTGTTGGTCAGAGGCCAGGACGTGCCCAAGGTTGATGCCCTTGTTTATCTCCACTGTGAAATTGGCTAAAGAGCAAGGTCTTTTGCCTTTTAACTGATTTGAGTTGGCTTGAGATTTTAATCACATGCATTCAACCACAAAGTAAATTCAGCTAGGCTTGTTGGACTAGTCTTCCCCCAAGCTCAGAAACGGGTTCTGACTCATCTAAGGGAAAGGGGAATCTATTAGAAAGGTAACAAGAAGTTCCCAGACTTAATGGTTTAGGAGCAAGATTTTAGCAGAAAGTGAAAGAGGCAGACCCCATAGATGAAGGACGTGGAGAATAATCCCGGGGGCACTCCCTTGTCTATAGCTGTTCCCCACCTGCCTTCCTGGGAGCTTAGGGAGTTGTAAATTGGAGGTTTTATCATTCAGGAGCCCAGGCCCCAGCCAGAGGAAAGGCAGGAAGGGAAAGCAGGGAGAACACAAAAGAAACTGGCACCTGACCACCACCTGCTGGAACCAACTGTCCTCAGTATAGAAGGCCCCAGGGAACCTCTCTACCTTCCCTTCTGACCCACCCTAAATAAGCCCGCCAAAAGTCCCATGACCTGGCTCTGTTAAGTGCTATAAAACTCACACCATTGTTGTAGCCTGTCACCATTTTCTCCTCCCTGCTTAATAAAAAACATCACTGATCCGTCAAGGTCTGTCCCCATTTTTTTTTTTTTTTTTTGCTTTTATTTTGTTGCCAAAACCCAGGAACATGAGTTTTTTTGCGGTTCTTTTTACCCCTCCCTGTTCCAACGAATCTTCCTTCCCCACCACCTTTGGTCTTTCGCCCAACAGTCATGTTAAATGGCTGATGAGACCTAGGAAGTGACCCTTGATTATCTGGCACTCCTATAGTTCTCTGAGATTGGGGAAGCCCTCAGCTACAAATCATGAGACCATGGCTGAATTCCCAGACTGACTATCCCCCCTTCCTTCCTGCCTTATAGAAGGATACCCTTCACACTCTCCAATGTCCACTTTGGCTAAATGGCACCCGGTGCAGGACCTGAAACCGGCCCCATTCTTGGGCTAGATTTTTGCTGCCTTACTGCTACCTGGACAGAGTAAGGATTTGTATTGGGCCCTGTATTGGTGTTGGAGGCCTCCTCCTTCTAACCCTCTCCTCTCCCATCCCTCCCTCTACTTGGGCCTCTTCCCTGCACTTAAGACCTCCAAATTACAGGTCACTTACTGCCATTTTGTTCCTGCTTGCAGTGCCAGCCTTCTCATTCTCTGGAGAGGTAAGATCACTTCCAGTCTCTCACAGAGGTGTCCTGCCCGAGACCCTTGCCTTTTGGCTCATCTGGTCCCTGGGGCGTCCTCTACCACTGAGATTGTAGAAGGGGATACCCTCTCATTCTCTGGTGGAACTCTGTCCAGTGATGGGAGACATCAAGGGACACCTTGATCTCCACCACCACCCCAGACAAACCCCTCCAACATGGGGCTAACCAGTCTAATCCACAGGACTCTCCCCTAGATCGTCTAATTAAAAATCTCAAAATCCTCCACCTCCAATCTGATCTCAAAAGCAAACGCCTCTTACTATTCTGATGTGGCTGTGATACAAATTAGACAATCTGCATCCATGGCCAGAATTCAAAGACGTTGGATCAAAAAATGATCCAAGATTTGGACAATTTCCTCCAACAAAAATGGCAAATGGTCTGAGGTGCCCTACCTCCATGCTTTCTTTTACCTTTGCTCAAAGCCTTCATTATGCCAGTCCTGCTCTGCTCCACAGCTAATTCTCCCTGAATCACAACTCTCATCTTTATTCACTGCCCCACAAGTGTTGAGAGCCACAGCTGAAGGGGTCCCAGCAAACTTCCAGCTGCCAGCTGGTGATTGGCTCACAGCGGCCCCAGCAAACTTCTAGCTGCCAACTGATTGGCTCCTCTGTGGTAATGCTCATTGGGCTGTTTCCCTGCCCTTTCAGACCACAGAGCTGCTCATTGAGGGACTTTTTTTGGCTCCGCCCACACGACCCAGCCAATCGGCCTCAAGAGCAGGAGGAGTGGGGGAGGTTGAGAGGCTTGTGGGAAGCCGGTGGTGGCAGTTGGGCTCTGAGGGTATTCCTGAAGAGCTGTGTGGTGTGGTGTGGTGTGTGTGTTCTAAAAATAAAGTTCGTTTCTTTTGACAAGTGGCTCCTGAATTGTGCCCAGCCAGACTGCAGCACACAAGTAGCAGGCAAACACCTTCCATACAGACCACAAGATCCCACTGCTCCTTCCTCCCACCCTCCTCCTTAAACCCCACACTCACACTCCCCTTCCCCTTTGCCATCACTTTCTCTTACACAATCTAAAACTCTTCCAATGACACACATATTCCCTCTCCAGGCTGTGGCAGGGGCTGAAGGGATGGTCTGAGTTCATGTTCCCTTTTCTATGATAGGGAAGGAAAATGGCCAAATCTTGTTTACCTTGAGAATCTTTATCTAAGTATTTCAGGGATATCTCTTATTTTTTTCAATATCTGAACTCACTCTAATCTGATAAAGATGTTCTGCATGCTTCTTTACTAATTAGGCCATGTTATTTTTTCCCCCAGGACTCTTATTTCTTAAATTATGTATTTTTGAGCTCATGGTTTTATGGTGATTTCACATTTGATCCTGTGTGCCTAAATTAACATATTTTTCTGATCAGTCTTTTTTTAAAGTTATTTTACCATGTATTTTTAGTAGTTGATGGACCTTTATTTTATTCACTTATTTGCATGTGGTGCTGAGATTCGAACCAAGTGCCTCAAACATGCTAGGCAAGTACTCTACCACTGAGCCACAGCCCCAGCCCTTCTGATCAGTCTTATTTGATCTAATTATAGAGGTTTTACACTGTTTTTATTCAGAGGCCAAATTTTTCAAGGGTTAGCTCTCAATTGAATAGAGGATTTAATAAATATCTGTAGCATTGCAGTGGAGACCTATCTACAAAAATCTACAAGATCTTTGTTTTTTGTCTGTTTTGAGAATGTGTGTACACTTGTGTATTGTGTTGTCATGTCTACATGTGCTTGTGTCCATATATCATGTACATGGTATCAAAATTGGCATATAGATAAATGAATGCTCATAAATTAAAAATTAAATTAGAAATGGATCCAAATATCTTTCAGTTTACATAATTTAGAAAGTTCAATTTAAATTAGGTAAGTATGGTCTGGGGTTCTGGCTCAGTGGTAGAGTGCTTGCCTAGCTTGTGTGAGGCACTTGGTTCAATACTCAGCACCACATAAAAATAAATAAATAAAATAAAGTTATAAAAAAGTGTTGAGGCTAATTATAAATAAATAAATTAGGTAAATAAAAGAGAGTGAAGATATCTCTAAAATTACTAACTCACAAGTTTTTCTAGATGGTCAGACAATTAATAGAGTCTTAATTCTATAAAATGTCTAAAATGTAATATCCATGACTTCTAGGATTTTTCTTCAACAAGGAAGAGATGGCTAGTAGTGTTAACTACACTTGTCTGATATCTTTGTTTTACAGTTAAAAATAAGTAAACTAGATTTAAGATCAATGGGATTAATCTTCATAAATGTGTTTGAAAGAAAACCATCTTAAAGCTAAATATCAACCTCTGGCCTCAGCCATCCATAACCCTAAAAAAGCTTCTGCTGCTTATGGCCCCACCAGGCCCTCTGACACACTGATTAATTTACAAAGTTAAAGTGCTAACTGCTAAATATAAAATCAAGTACTCTTGACCTCTTAAATTCCATAAGGTAACATATTTAAACATTACATGTGTTTTCATAAATGGGTAAATGGAAAAGGTTTAAGATTGCCTTGTTTCTGTGTCTTCACTAAAACAATGTTACTAAGAGTTAAAGTTCTAACAGTTCTAATTCTATATGCAAAGGGTCCAAAAACTTTCAGCTGTGTTTCAAGTAGAGTACTATAAATAGCATAAATTATTTCATCAAGTTAAAATGGAGTAATTTGTCTTAACTCAGAAATTCCATGAGGATTGTTTCAGAATAAAAAAAAATGGGGGTCAACAGCTAGGAAAGAGACATAAGAAGATTCTAGGTATGGGAATGTATTTTAGAATGGAAAGTAGAAGGAAAAGGAAATGTTTATGGATGAGAAAGCCTTTTATGTTATAAAGTAAAAAGTTGTAAAAAGTCTGAGCAAGTTGAAAAAGTTTTGTGGAGAGTAAATTTCAAAAAGTTTATGCGTAACTATGTTGGTTATATATAAAATTAGCATAATCAGGTTTTTTGCCTAAGGTCAAATATTAACGTACTGGTATAAACCAAAGTTTAATCCTTTAAGGGTTAAAGTAGCAAAGATTTCTTAATCTGCTCTTATCTATCAAGATAATTTCTTGTGTCTGTTAAGTTTTATTCTTTAGAGGAACTGGTCTTAAAGGAATTAGGGTTTGTACAACTCTGGTTAAACAACAACTGTTATTTTAAAGTATTACACTACATTACTGAGTCAATTTTTCTCTAGAAGCTAAACTTGGTTAATATAAGAACATCAGTGTAATCATGTTACTGGCTTCTTTGTCATATCTTCCAAATATATAAGTGTTTAAAGTATAATGTTTAAAATAGCATTTTACCAAGCTTGTTGTTCTTCAAACTAAAGTTTAAAATAACAGGTTGGGATTATAAAAATTAGGTTTCTTATTGATAGTTATTATACAAACTCAATATGTTTTTATTATTGTTAATTTCATTTTGTATTTTCCTTGTAAACTCTGTTGTCTGTAAGTGCCTTATAGAAATACAACTTTTAATATAACAACCTGAATTACTTTGTGATAATAGGTCATCATCTACAGACAGATAGGATGTAAGGCTGACTTCCAGTACTAATACTGACCCCAATTAAATCAAAGAGGTGAATGACTGTAAAGTTATAAACATTAAAGTTAAAACCCAGTACTCTAAAATTAAGACTGTGAAACTGGATTGCTGGATGTTTAAGACCAAAGCTTAGAGACAAAGTTAAGGAAGTAAAGGGTCAAGAAAGAAAATAGCCAATATTTTGCCCTTGTCCTCTGAATCAGCTTGAACCCATAGAATAAGGGAACTTCTCTAAAGACTTTGCAACTCTGGGCCATATGACCTCCTGATCAGGGGGATCTATGAGACCCTAGGGAACAGAAAGATGACCAGTGCACATGCTGCAAATGATGCTTCCAAGGGAAGCCACATCATCAAGGAGACCCTAACCCATCCTGGCAGATGGTACTAAAAGAGCTAAGAGGCTGCTCTCAAGTTCCCTAAGAGTGACTGCCCCCCCCCCGGGGGGGGCTTGGCTGAATCAACAATATATAGGAACGAGCGAGGTCAATTTGACCAGCTTTGTCTTGAACACCTAGCAAAAACAGTTATAACAAAACTATAATCATGCCTGGGCATTTAAAAGAAAAGATAATAGCTTTTTAAGTAGAACTTAAGATGTATACTTGTGTCAGTCCCTCAGCCCTGGTGCCTCCCAAATTCTGAGGTATTTCTTTCCTTTGTAAAATTAGACTGACCTCTGTACCTTTGTCTTCCTTACTCCTCAAATTGATATTTTACATAACAACCAAAGTTTTCCTTTCCTGATAACAGTGCATACCAAACACAAGAGAGCCCTTAAGTTTATTCCCATACTCATAGGGCTACAGATACCTGCCAGGTTTGGCACAGGAGCAGCAGGATTAGGAACCTCTCTTCACTAGTATAAACATTGTCAGCATAGGTTATTGTAGATATCCAACAGGTAACTGATTTGGTACTCACTTTACAAAATCAATTGGATTCCCTGGCATCTGTTGTCCTGCAAAAACTGTCAGGGCCTAGATCTCCTTACTGCTGAATGTTGAGGGCCACAGCCGAGTTGGGATGACTCATGGCATTTTGCCAGAAGGGAGTGGTTGAGAGGTGATGCCAGGGAGCCATTGAGATGATGATGGTTAAGTTAAGCTGTGTATTCAGTTGTATAGGGCGGCTCTTGCTGCCTCGGGTGCCCACTACTTTGGAGTTCCCGTTGAGTTCTCGCGGGTTCGGAGAGAGGGTGCACGCAGAGCCCGGTGGAGAGCTGGGAGAGTTCCTGGGAAGTGTGCGTGGAGTGCTGGTGGAGTTCGGGCAATAAAGTTTCCTGTTTGAACATACAAGTGCTTTGTGGCGGCTCGGTTATTTGTGCCCAGCCAGACTGCGGCATTTGGTGGCCCGTACAGGGAACACCTGAAGCTGGGGGGTAAGTGAAATTGCTCGCCCCTGAAGGAGAGCGAAAGAATGGGAGGCCATTTCAAAAAACAATGTGTTCTTGTTTTGATTTGTTTTGTTTCTGTTTCAAGCTGCCTGCCCCTATAAATAAATAGAATGCTAAAAAAGTTGTTTGGCCCTGAGGAAGAGATAATGTTAGACCACAAATATACATTTCAAGAAAATAGGAAAATTGATACAATGCATTTTTGTTCCGTTTTGGTATCATTCTGTTTTGGTTTTGTTTTGTGTTATCTTGTTGGGTTGTGTTATCTTTATAGTAGAAATATGGGATCAGAAATTAGTAAAAAACAAACTGAAAGAGTGTTAAGTAAATTGTTAGAAGAAGGAGGCATTCAGGCACTGAGCGCAGAGAAAACACAGGAGGCGGCAGCCCAGCTTGAGGAAGCGGCAGATAAGTTTTTCTATCTAGAAAGGAAAGATAGCGACTAGGATAATGATCAGACATAAATAGGGAATAGCTTTCTAAAATACTGCTTAGTGTTAAGTTCTTAAAGTAATTTCAATGCCATTTAAAAAGATTTTGAGGAAACTAGGCTTACTTTAAAAGCTTGAGAAAGAAAGAAAAAAAAAAGGTGTTTGTACATGGCAGATTAAGACAAAGCTTATTAATGAGTTAAAAAAAAGAAAGATTTAAAGAAGTTGTCTAAAGAGGATTACAGAGTCCTTAATAAAAGCCTTTAGTTGAAGGGCAGCCTGTAAACTAACATTAAAGTGATTTAAACAAAATCTAAGCCTCTTTAAAAGAGTGAAGCTGTAGGTGGTGAAAAGTAATTTAAAAGTACAGTATAGATGATAATTGGAAGGCTTTAAAAGGTTAACTTAAAGGTGGTTAAGATGCCTTCATGCTGGAGAAAAAACTAGAGATATTATAGCTCATTGCTTACAAAATTTGCCATTGTGGGCGTTCCAAAACAGTTAAAAACAGATAATGGTAATGGCTATATTTCTACCTCTTTTAAACAATTTTGCTCATCATTTGGCATTACTCATATAACAGGAATCCCATACAATCCACAGGAACAAGACATAGTTAAAAGAGCTCATCAAACTATTAAAATGTACTTATTAAAGCAAAAAGAGGGAATTGGGAAGGGGTATATATCCCCCAAAGATAAACTTAAAATAACCCTTTTTACTCTAAACTTTTAAAATTTGGATTCATCAGGGCTTAGTGCTGCGGAAAGGCATATGTGTCCAAAAAAAATGTGCATAAGCCCAAGGTACTTTGGAAGGATATTCTAACAAGGCAATGGAAAGGTCCTGACCCAGTGATTGTCTGGAGTCGGGGGTCTGTTTGTGTGTTTCCACAGGGAGAACAGCAGCCGATTTGGATTCCAGAGAGATTAACTAAAGCGATTTCTACAGACCAAAAAGAAGATGATTTGGCTCAAATCCATAACAGCTGATATCAGAACTCCAGTTTGGCTATCCTTACATCTGCAACTTTGGTTCTCCCACACCTGGAGGCTAATGAAACCAGGATGCTTTTTTTCAATATCTATTTTATTATTGCTCTTTCCCACATCATGAAGTTCTATTTTATTTTTTGAGCTCATACAGACCTAGGTTAATGTTTTTCTGATCAGTTCTATTTTTTGACTGTGGAGTTTTTAAACATTGCAATGGAGATTTCACCTGTAAAAAGCTACAAGGCCTTTAATATTATGTTATGTATTGTATGTGTTGTATTATGTGTGCACACTTGTGTTTTGTGTTGTATGTCTGTATGTGCTATGTCCATATATCATATATGAGGAGCGCTCATGAAAAAATGGATCCAAATTTTATTTTATTCATGTGATTTAAATGGTTTAATTTAAATTAAGTAAACAGCTGTTGAAGATTGTTAAAAAAGGAGGTTAACAGATCTGCTTGTTAACTTTCACCTTTCCTTTTCATTATACCTAATTCTATTCAGAATACTAAATTGTTTAGAAAATTGCTTTCTTTTAGTGCCTGCTGGAATGTTACATAATTTTTTTTAGCCATCATTGCCAGAATTCCTATCTTCATCACAGTGCCAGTGAAGACAAAGATAAAACCAAACTACAGCTTCTTCGATAGATATCACAGTAATCTGTATAAATGGATGCATCAATGAATAATAACTCAACAAGTGATGCTCAATCAAGGAGTCGATTTACTTTGAGAGGAAATGGACATATTGATGGATTCCTCTGCTTTGAACTGCTTACAGAACTTGCCTGGACTATATATCACTTGTATGCATTGTGAACTATCTGTTGGTGCAGAGAATTGTGGTAGTGCTGGGGTATCTTTGCTGATGGTGTCATCGGTGGTACAATTTTCCCAAAAGGAGCCATCAATTGGCTTGGTGTCATGGCATTTTTGTATCCTCCTCCCTTCTGCTTGTGATGGTCATTCAGCTAAAATTTGGGGGCCAACAGAGGTGAGGCAAAGAACCTCACCCCCCCACTGGTACAAAGGCCTATCCACAAGTATGGCTGTATGCTGGACCGGTAGTCAATGATGGGTAAGATCCAATTGCAATGGTACCAACCTAAGATAGGAGGCTGACGCCTTGAGTTCAGCTTATCCGATGACAGGTAAGGACCATATGTAGTATTGGACAACCTAAGACAGGCACAGTCCCTAAGCCACATGCTTGTTGTTTAATTAAACAGAAGGGGGAGATGTTGAGGGCCACAGCTGAGTCGGGATGACCAATGGCATTTTGCCAGAAGTGAGTGGTTGAGAGGTGACGCCAGTGAGCCATTGAGATGATGATGGTTAAGTTAAGCTGTGTATTCAGTTGTATATAGACCTTTGCTGTCCGGCAATAGGGTGGCTCTTGCTGCCTCGGGCACCGGCTACTTTGGAGTTCCCGTTGAGTTCTCATGGGGTTGAGAGAGAGAGAGAGAGAGAGAGAGAGAGAGAGAGAGAGAGAGTGAGAGAGAGAGAGAGAGAGAGAGGAGCCCGGTGGAGAGCTGGGAGAGTTCCCGGGAAGTGTGTGTGGAGTGCTGGTGGAGTTCGGGCAATAAAGTTTCCTGTTTAAACATACAAGTGCTTTGTGGCAGCTCATTTATTTGTGCCTAGCCAGACTGCGGCAGCTGAACAAGGTTACCTCTGCCTCTTCCTCAGGGAAGAATGTTGCTTCTATGTCTAGCAATCAGGACTGGTAAGGGATAAGGTTAAATAATTACAGTACCAATTGGAACAATGGAGGGCGATTCCTGGTGGTCCTCATTGGGGGATCTAAAATGGTAGACTTCCTGGTTACTCCCCGGATAGCTCCTTTAATATTCATCTTCCTCATAACAACTTTTCTTCCCTGTATCCTTAACTTCATATACAGACAATTTCTTAATAAAGTGACTCATTGGGCTTAAACCACTTCCCAGGGACACATCAAATTCATCCTTCTCCTACGTTCACAATTGAATTCCCAGAAACCACCATAGGACAAGATTGCCTGTGGTGACCCTGAAGCCTCTTCCATTGTACACTCCCCTTTATCCCCAACTGCCAGAGTTTCTATATCCTCTTCCAGGATTCTTGAAAGGGAATCTCCTCCACTTCACAGCAAGAAGTAGCCAGATGTAATGTGTCACCTCAACTCATTATACCCCTTTCAGAGTCTGGAATTTAGGACATGGAGAATAAACCCCACAGTACTTCCCCTGTTTACGGCTGTTCCCCTACCTGACTTCCTGCTCTGTGTGTGTGTGTGTGTGTGTGTGTGTGTGTGTGTGTGTGTGTGTGTGTGTTTGTGTGTGTAGGGAGATGTCTGTGGTAAATTGGAGCTTTTGTCATTGAGAAGCCCAGGCCTGAGCCTGAGGGAAGGCAGGAAGAGAAAATGGGGAGAACACAAAAGGAATCTGACCCCCACCTGACTGAACTGTCTGTCCCCAGTACAATCGGCCTCTGAGCCAACAAAAGTAACTGACCAACTCCTCCCATGACCTAGCCCTGCTAAACTCTATAAAACTCAGATGCTTGTTGTAGGCTGTGACCATTTTCTGTCCCTCCACTGTTTAATAAAAAGCATCACTGATCCATTGAGGTCTGTCCCCATTTCAGATATTTTTGCGTTCAATTGAGATCCTCATCTGTATCATTCTGGCATGGCCACTTGGTCATTTGCTACTACCAGTGAAGACAGTTGTCACTTCCATGATGACCAGTATCTCTGTACTCCTCTGTCAACAATCCCCAATGACCGGTCATCTTTGCATCACTCCTTTGAGGAGTGAGGCCCAGGAGGAGCAGCTAGTCTACTAAAGTTGTGAGCCCACACTTTAGTTTCCTGGGGCTGGAGGACACTGAATTCATGGAGATTTCCTGCCTATTTCTCCATTTGGGGTTCCCACAACATAGGAAGTTTGCTCAGATGGAGAGAACATGTTCGATTTTTAATATTCATCTTAATTAATTTTCTCTTGAATGCACACACAGGACAATCTAGATTACATGGAGTATCTGTCTCATTTAAAAAGAAAGAATAAGTTGGGTGCTGTGGTGCATGCCTGTAATCACCTCAGCTCGGGAGGCTAAGGCAGGAGGATCATGAGTTCAAACCCAGCCTCAACAGTTTATTGAGGCCCTAACTAACTCAGAGAGACATTGTCTTTATATAAAACAGGCAAAATGGCTGAGGATGTGGCTCAGTGGTTAAGCCTCTTTGGGTTTGATTGTTGGTACCAAAAAAAAAAAAAAAAAGCAAAAATCATGGCTTGGCTCCTCACTCCCCAATTCTTTTCCCTGAGGGGACACAATGAAAGCCAGGAAGATCTAGGCATACCAAATCTGTATCATAGGTGAAGAAGGACAGGAAAAAGAATTTTCTTCAGCTTCAAAGGGGAAGGAGGCCCCTCTTAGAAGGGTCTCCTAGGAAACCTAAAGGCCTGAGTTCTTACTGCATTCACTGGCTTGCAAAGCACTTTCTTTGACTCTAGGTAAACCAAGTCTCCATTCTCCCTTGAAATGCAAACACATGCCTCCAGAACTAGGTCAATCTCTCTGGAGTTCTGTGTCTACACTGTTAGAAGTAACTTCAAGGTTTGCTCTTTAGTGGGCCCTGAGTTTCAGGGAAATTTACTCAGAAATCCCCAACTGTGCAGACTTCATCTACACAAGATTTTTATCCACATTCAATGGTAACCAAAGTGACAAGTGTTCCCCACATCCCTAAACATTCATGATCTTTGCTGGGTTGGGCTATGTTGAATGCTAGGGACAGGCAAGGGACAGGCAAAGGACAGGCTAGGATCTTGCCCTCAAGTGTGGTGTGCCACGTGTGAAGCTACTTGAGTGGTCTTTTACTAGGTAATGAGCCATGGAGGACTTAGGTTTCCTCTTGGGAATGATCCTGGCATTCTTGTGTGTAGGCTGCCCAAGGTGTGAGATCTCTGCCCTCGCTCTACCAGTGGGGACAGCTCTCATAGCTCCAGAATTGGGCGTAACCCATTGGGTTTGGACAGCCCACCACCTGCCTTATTTGGTGAAGAACATTCTGTAGAAAACCTCTGAATTTCCCTTGTATAAATAAACCTGGGCTCATTCGTTCTCTCTCTTCCCAGTGTGGAAGCTGGACTGCTAGAGCCATCCAGCCCCTGCTTTTCAGAATTACTTTCTGTGTAGTGTTTTTTTTTTTTTTTTTTTTTTTTGCTGCCTCCTTTTCTTACCTTTATTTTGCAGCTAGTTCACTCCACACAGAGGGAACTCTGATTCAACAGCCTGCGAGGGACATGGAGGAGGCTCAAGGAACACTTGGTTCAACTGGGGAACAGACAAGGTTCCAGACCCATTTAGGCACCACCCTGCATCTGCTTAGCCTACTTGCTCCCTAGCCAGAGTGGCTTTGATGGTGAATTTGAATTGTCAACTTGATTAGATTAAGATATGTCAATGATTAACAGGCTTCTGGGTGTGTCAATGAGGGTGTGTCTAGGAATGATTGGCATGTGGGACAGCCAACTGACCTGGAGACCCTCCCTAAGTGTGGGCAGCACCATCCAATAGGATGATGGCTTGGGTGGAATAAAAATTGGAAGAACAAGGAAGTAGCAGCAGCAGATGCCAGTTGGGATTCTTCTTGAATGGGTTCTTGATTGCTGCTGTGATCATCTGAGGATATCAGACTCTCACTTCTTCACTCTTCCAAAGTGGACTCTGACAGTGATTCTCAGAAGCCTTCAGTCTCAGACTAGGGTTGCACCATTGATCCTTCTTGTTCTGGGGCTTCAGCCTCTTGGACTGTGCAGCTACTAGTTCTTCTAGCTCTCCAGTCTGCAGATGGCCATTGTGGACTATCCAGCTTCTGGTCGCTGTAAGTCAGTCTAATAAGTACCCTTTTTATCATTATGCTTCCTATGGATTCTGTTCCTCTAGAGCACCCTAATACAGTAACCTTAAAGTCTAGCTGCTATTGTCACAGAGAATTCCCATGTGCTAATTGACAAGGAAAGACAACTGATCCTGCTCACTGGTCAGACTGGATCAAATCTTCTGAGGTTCAGCTGCTCTGTGGTGCCAAGTAACACAAGCTAACAGTGCAGGGGAGTTAATGCCCATGAGAGTCTTCATATAAGGCCACTGATCCCCTGAGGTCCCTACCCTTCAGACCTACTTCCCCAATCGCCTTCTAAATCTCCATCTCCAAATGCCATCTGTGTTATCCAGACTTCCATTACTATAATAAATACCTGAGAGAAAACAACTTATAGAGAGAAAAGGTTTATTTTGACTCACAGTTTTAGAAGTTTCAGTCCATGACTAATTGACCCCTTTATTTTGGGTCTATGATGGCACATCATGGCAGGAGTGTGTGGTACAGCAACATGTTCACCTCATGGAAAGGAACAAACAAGAAAGGAGGAGGAAAAGACCCAGGGTTTCACACTCCTCTTCAAGAGCACACCCCTAAAGACCTAAAATCTCCCATTAGGCCACACCTCTTAAAGTTCCCACCACCTCCCAACAGCTCCAACCTGGACATCCATCCTCAAACACAGGAGCCTTTGGGGGATGTTTCAGATCTGAACCACAGCACCATGCCAACGGACGTGAGGGCTTTGACCTGTGAATGGGGGAGGCTGTCACAGTCCAGGACAGCAGAGTCTGTAGGACTTCTCTAGCCTCTCATCTGGCTCCCTCTTCTTGCCTCATCTCCCACTCCCCTCACTCTGTATCCATAGGATTGCACCCATAAAGCTCTTGCCTCCAGTCCTTTCTGTAGGGAAGCTGGGCTAAGATAGGCCCATAGCCCAGTAGTGGCCTGGGAAAAAGCAGCGCTAGGCACAAGGTACACAAGGAACACAGCAAGGAAGGGGCTTCCTTGGGGGGCCTGAGGAGGAGATGGACAAGGCAGGGCAAGCTTCACAAAGAAGGGCAGTTTTTTTTTTTTGGGGGGGGGTACCATGGTTTGAACTCAGGGGCATTTGACTACTGAGCCATATCCCCAGCCCTATTTTGTATTTTATTTAGAGACAGAGTCTCACTGAGTTGCTTAGTGCCTCACTGTGGCTGAGGCTGCCTTTGAACTCTTGATCCTCCTGCCTAAGCCTCCTGAGCCCCTGGGATTATAGGTGTGCATCACCAAGCCTGTTCTTAACAGCTCACTCATCCCAGATGCTCTGCTCATTGTGCCTCTCCTATCTGTCCTGTTATAGTCTGCATCTGGAATGCTCCCCAAAGGCTCATGTGTTGAAGGCTTGGTCCCCAGTAGAGCCATGTTCAGAGGTGGGGCTTTCAGGAAGTGATTGGATCATGAGAGCTCTGACCTCATGGATGGGTTAATCCATTGATGGAGTCAGAGCTGAATGGACCCATGAGAGGTGGTGGAAAATGTAGGAGGTGGGACCTAGTTGAAGAGAGCACACCCTTGGGTGCACAGCCTTGGGGACTATATCAGGTCCCTGGCCCCATCCCCTGCTTCCTGGCCTTCTTGAGGTGAACAGCTTTGCTTCACTACATCTTTCCAGCATGTTCTGCCTCACCACAGGCCCAGAAACAATGGAGCTAGCCAACCCTGGTCTGGAACTCTGTAACCAGGAGCCAAACTGGATCTTTCTACCTTTTAAATATTTGTCAGGCATTTTGTGAGAGTGACAGAAATACGATTAACACATGTCCTATGCCCCAGGTCCAGCTGAGTTCCCTCCACCTTCCAGAAACTTGCTCCATGCTTAGCGGGAAGGCCAAAGGAGATGGCATCAAAAGAACTGGCAAAGTACTTCATTTCTCTGGTCTGGGCTTCCCCATCCAAAATACAGCAACAATAATCATGATATCAATAATATGAATGACTTCCTGGGCTGCCTGTCGCTGTGCTCCCTCCAAGGTACAGCCGGCATGTTGGATCCTCAGTGCCTGCCTTACTGCTCTGCTGCCTGCCAGGGTCCTCCTCAGGTTTTGCAGCACTGTAGAACAGCATGGGCTTTGCTGCAGCAGGGGTGGGCTAGAACCTCAGGGCTGCTCCTGAAGCGGACCAGGGATCCCCACCCAAAAGAACATAAGTACATTTCTCCAAAGACCCTTGCCCTAATTATGCTTCTTGTCCCCAAGATTTTATAAAGAGTGTCAACTGAATGTCAGCCAGGTTTCTGCAGGTGGCATTATGGTTTGAAGCTGCTTCTTTCTCATTAGTGCTAGGTTTGTAGACAAAAGCTGTGAAAGAGTCTGTCTCAAAGAGAGGTTTGGAAGAGTGAAGAAGTGAGAGTCTGATATCCTCAGATGATCACAGCAGCAATCAAGAACCCATTCAAGAAGAATCCCAACTGGCATCTGCTGCTGCTGCTTCCTTGTTCTTCCAAATTTTATTCCATCCAAGCCATCATCCTTTTGGATGGTGCTGCCCACACTTAGGGAGGGTCTTCAGTTCAGTTGGCTGTCCCACATGCCAATCATTCCTAGACACATCCTCATTGACACACCCAGAAGCCTCTTAATCCTTGGCATCTCTTAATCCAATCAAGTTGACAATTCAAATTCACCATTTCACAGGGTAACTGGAAGCCTGGAAGCCCCATGGCAGAGAAGAGTGGACTGCAGTACTTGTCTGCAACCTCTGTTTCAACCTTCTCACTCCTAGCAGAGCCAAGCCTCAGGGGGTTGTGTCACCAGCCAGTATTATTGACTCAGTCTGAGGTGCAGTTAGATTCAATCCAACCTATTTTATGGATGCTTTAATCCCAGTGGCTCTGGAGGTGGAGGCAGGAGTATGGCAAATTAAAGGCCAGCCTCAGCAATTTAGCGAGGTCCTGGGAACTCAGTGAGACCCTGTCTTAAAACATTAAAAGCACTGGGGCTAAGGGTGTAATTCATCAGTAAAACAACTCTGAGTTCAATCCCCAGTACCAAAGATAAAGAGAGGGAGGGGAGGAGGGAGAGATGCTAGAACCTAATTCTAAGTCCTGAGTCTGCACCAAGGATCCCAGATGCTCACCTGTGATGTGTCTTAAGTCCAGGTTGCTGGAACTTGATCTGGGCCAGAGGAGTCTGGTGCAGGGGGACAACAGCGACCAGAGGAGGCTTCAGTCTCTCTGTCCGAGTCCTATTAGTCGGACAGAGACGCTACCTCCCCACCCCCAAGCCTGAGTTTTTAAGTCCTACTTCAGTTGTGCTTGCAGCTGATAACTGGGTGAGGTCTGGGGTGTATGCCTACGTGTAGTCTCTTACACCACTACCTTAAATCTAAGTTCTGCAGTTGATCTAAGTTTTGCAGTTCACATTACATCACGGGCACATTGCTTATAGTCTTTTATCCAACACACACACTAATTAATATATCAACAGTCAATAACTCTATCATATTTCTGGTACTCATATCAGGCTGCTCTCTCACAAGGTGTGGGGAGTATGTGGTCCCCAGAAACCTCCTCTCCGGGACTGACATGATGGACCCTGAACAGCATCTCAGCTTCTCTCTCCAAAGTGCCCTCACCAGCTTCTCTTTTCATTCTTTCTGTATTAGTTCTCTAATGTGTGGTAACAAATCGCTACAAATGAAACAGCTCAAAGCCAGCGAATTTATTACCTCCCAGTTCTGCAGGGTGGAATCCAACATGGCCGACACTTCTTGCATAGGGTCTCCCAGCCCAGGTCAAAGTGCCTGTCCGCTAAGCTCCTCTCTGGAGGCTCTGAGGAAGAATCAGCTTCCAGGCTCCTTTGGGTTATTAGCAGAATTCAACCTTGGCCTGTGAGCCCCTAAATAGTCCCCCTCCCAGTTGAGCCTGGCAAGTTGAGTCCACTCTGCCAGAGTCTCCTTCTCCCCCTTTCTTCTCTCCATTCCCCCAGCCACTCTGATCTTTCAGCATCCCTAATGGAGCCGATTCCACGCCCTGTACACACATATGTTGTTTTCGCTCTCTCTCTCTCTCTTTTTTTTTTTTTTTAAAGATTTTAGTTGTCAATGGACCTTTATTTTATTTATTTGTATGTGGTGCTGAGAATCAAACCCAGTGCCTCACACGTGCTAGACAAGCGCTCTTCCACTAAGCCACACCCCCAGCCCAGGCTGTTCTCTTGACTCTTACTCATTTTTCAGAACTCAGCTCAAAAGTCATTTTCTCAAGGAAGAATTTCCTATGATTCCTCCACTCTGGACTCCATTCCTTGGCTATGTGCTCTTAAGGCCCCAAGCACATTTAACTGTTCAAAATGATAGGTTCATAGGATTTTTTTTTAGTAAGGTCTGTCAATCCACAGCTTGTAAGCTCCACCGGGTAAGGACCAGCTCTGGTTTGCTCTCAGCGGGTCCTCAGTCCAGGAACAGTGCTGGCACAAAGTAGCCTAGGTCAGACTGCTATTTAATCTCCTACACAGCCTATGTTGCCATAGGGCCCAGCAGGTTGGGGATCTGAGTGACTCTCATGAATCATACACCTGCATCAGGAATTGTGGCTTTGGTTGGAATTTTAACTTGGTGTAAGCATATACAGCCTATATCTGTATAGTATCTTCGGGCGCTTAACCACTGAACCACATCCCCAGCCCTTTTTATTATTTTTATTATTTTGAGACAGGGTCTCCCGAATTATCTAGGGCCTCACTAAGTTGTTGAGGCTGGTTTGGAACTTGAGATCTTCCTGCCTCAGCCTCCAGAGCCACTGGAATTACAGGTGTGCGCCACTGCACCAGGCTTCACTTGAATATATCATATTAATGGAATAGGAAGATGAATTTACTAGGATTTCAGCCAGTTCAAAATGGTTTTTACCCCAAATCTTTCAAGCCTTCGGCTCTTGGGGTGAAAAACGAAAACTGTCGCTGAAAGACCACTAGGTGGCAACACAGTGCCGCAAATTGAAAAGGGACCAGGAACCCAGCTTCACCTCGGGTCCCCGGAGAGCAGCAGAGGAACATGGGGGTCTGATGCAAAAGAGAGCCTTAAACTGGGAATTCTGGGCTCTGTCTCCGGAGGATTCCAAGACAGTCACCTAGCTGCCTGGTGCTCCCCATTATCCACCCCTACAACTGGAGTTGTCCACTCCGTCCCTATTCATCGGCCCACCCAAATTTGAGTAAACACCCAGCGGGCACCAGAGGCCCGGGTGAGAAACACCAGCACTGGCCTCTGCCCATCGCGGGAAGTGCTCTGAATGGCAACTGAAGAAGGAGCGAGGCACACAGTAGGAAGGACGGTGGCGGGTGTGTGTCTGGGAAGGTGCCCCTGGAGCAGGTGGGTGTTGGAGGAGAGCTATGCAACCAGAATTGCTGTGCAGGCTGGGACAGGGAGAGAAGCCACGGTCCGAAGTAGATGGAGGGGCAGGGGGAGGGCTGGAGAAGGCGGGCACCAGACCTTGGGGACCTTGGGTTAGGGCGCATGGACCACTTCTCATGGGAGATGTGGAGACACTGAAGGACTGAGACTAAGAGGCTTTGTATGGAGGAGATGGCACTGGGTTGGGAGACCTGTAGGAGGGTGGCGAGATCTGACAGTCCTGGGCTATGTAGCTGGGCCCTGGAAGCAAAATGAAAGAGACTAGAGAAAGCCAGATGCTATAATCCCAGTAGCTCTGGAAGCGGAGGCAGGAGTATGGCAAATTAAGACCAGCCTCAGCAATTTAGCGAGGTCCTGGGAACTCAGTGAGACCCTGTCTTAAAACATTAAAAGCACTGGGGATAAGGGTATAATTCAGCATTACAACACC